>NW_028270140.1:98156199-98469540 GCF_037043375.1 Chiloscyllium plagiosum
GGGAAATGGCATAGATATTAATTAAGTATTTTCTCTCGTTTCACAGTGGGAAATAAAAAAAATACCAATAATACAGAAAATAGGCCTGTGAGAATAAAGAATTTAAGGACATTGGCATAAACAAAGGCAAAAGAAAACAATATACAGAACAACCTCGATTATCAGAACATTAATTATCGGAATTTCGGATTATCCAAATAAGATCTCAAGGTTCCATTTGGGTACACTCCTTGCTCACTGACTGGACCAAAGCCAGCACCACTAGCCAGCCTGGAGGTCACCCAGGCAGTGCAAAATCCCCATTTCGCTCCCTTGGAAATCGCTCAACTCAGCCTGTACCCTGTCCCACTATCGAGCACCATCTGCAACCCTCCCGACCTCAAGTGGCTGGCTTCCCACAACTTGAAACTCTCGATGCTAACCCAGCACAGGCACGCAGTGGAGAGATTGTGCGAGGATGTCTGTGAGGGGTCGGGATGACAGGGGCCACACTGGCCTAAGTGACAGCCCCCCACGACCCACCCACGGCTGTGGTGGGTTGGGGATCTCGAGAATACCTTGTCCGTCCTGCTCTTCCTTGCAACGTAGTTTGCCCGCAAGCCACCGACCACCGATCGACACCAGGTGCCCCGACCGAGAGCCTAATCTTTAAACCGCTGCCGACAGCCCGCAAACGCACAGAGGCCCTGATGGGAATGTGTGAGTGACGTGCCAAAGGGAGTAGCTACCTTGTTGCGGGGGGTGAAGGGAGCATGATCAGTTATCCAAACGATCAGTTATCCAAACAAAATACTCCCACCCTTGTTTGGATAATTGACGTCGCCCTGTTCTGGCGATGATGGAGATTTGAATTAAAAATGCGTCTGTAAAACTCAGTTGTTCTGGCAGCATCCGAGGAGAAACTGGTCCAGAATTCCAAAATGGCCAGCTCATTGCTCTCGTGACAGGGGTGTGAATATTAGCAGATCATCTGGGGGAGTATGGATGTTATTTGTCAATGCCATGCAGAAAGAAGCTAGTCCCAGTAATGGGGGCTATGAAACTATCATTGAGAAACTTAACAACTGAACAGATTCATTCATGTCCTTTAAAGAGGGAAATTTGCCATCATGGTCTGGCCTACATGTGACTCCATCCCCACAGAAATGTGATCAACCCTTCAGGCTATCATGAACAAATATTTTCCTTCTGTCTCCCTGAAGGAGGAATCAAAACAAAATCCGGAAATAGCTGTAAACCTGGAGATTTATACATTTCAGATTCCTAACACCTGACCTGCTATTGTAACCATTGTATTTATATGTGTAGTCTAGATCAGTTTCTGGTCAATAGTATTCCTAGGATGTTAATAGTAGAGGATTCAGTGATGGTAACAAATATCAAGAGGCAGTTTTTAGATTGTCTCTTATTGGAGATGGCCATTGCCTGGCATTTGTGTGGCACAAATGTTACTTGCCACTTTTCAGCAGAAACCTGGATATTGTCCATATCTTGTTGCATTTGACATGAATTGCTTCAGTATTTGAGAAGTTATGAAAGGTGCTGAATATTGTGAAATCATTGATGAACATCCCCACTTCTGAACTTATCATTGAAGGAAGGTCATTAATGAAGTACCTAAAGATGATTGCGAATAGGACACTACTGCAGGAAACTAAGGCTCTTCTGGTACAGTGGCAACATCTCTGCCTCTGAGCTAGAAGACAAGTCCCAACAGCTGCAGGGGTGTATCATAACATCTCTGAACATGTTGATTAAAAAAATACTTATCCTGAGGAGCTCCTGCAGACATGTCCTGGAGCTGAGATGACTGGCCTCCAACAATCACAACCATCTCTCTGTGCAAAATTGGGGAGGCAAAATGCAGACTGGTTAACTGCTTTGTAGAACACTTATGTTGTCTCTGCAAAAGAGAACACTGAGCTTCCATTGCCTGCTACTTCAACACACCACCATATTCCCATGTCAACATTTCTGTTGCAGACCTGCTGCGGTACTCCAATGAAGCTCAGCGCAAACTCGAAGAACAACATCCTATCTTCTGCATGGGGATTGAGTTTATTAACTTTAGAGCCTGATTCTAACCTTCCATAGTTTTTAGTCACCTCGCACCTGATCCTGTTATGATAGGGGTTGTTTTTAGCACAATCACCCATTCTCACCCACTATTATCTGATTATATAGATTGCATTCAGTGCAGCTCGCCCATTCTCTCCTACTCTTAGTTCACATTGTCATTTATTCAGCTTCTGTCCAGGCCTATCATTCGTTACGTCCTTGCTTGCTTCCCCCTTTCATATCTCTCTCTCTTTCTCTGGGCTCCATCTCCATTGATCCACTTATCTTTGGTGCCCCATCTCAAACTGGCTTCAGCATAAAAACCACCACCTTTTCCTGACTGCCAGCAGTTCGAAAGAAGAGTCAGTGGACTCAAAACGTTAACTCTTGCTTTCTTCCCACAGATGCTGCCAGACTTGCTGAGTTTCTCCAGCACTTTCTGTTTTTGTTTCAATGAAACAACGGACTTACTTGTGAATGAATCTGCATTCCCAAGGTGTAATGTCAATAATGTGGAGTTTGGCAGGAAATAAATTCCAATAAACCACACACTACCAATGAAAAATAAGTGACACGTTTTCATGAACTGTCACACTGAGTTCATGATTATACATAGTTTTACAGCAGATTATCAATTGTCGTCTAAACCCATCTCAGGTGGAATCATTCAGAAAAGCATCTAGAAAACATTGTACACTTTGTCTGATAGTTTGCTCCTGAATATTTAGTTTTCTAATGATTTAAATGATATTTCTTTCAGGGGCAGATTTTTTTTCAATCTTCTGATAGTAACTCTGACTTTACCTCCCTTTTATTTTAATGAGACATTTTAACTTTTGCTTCTGAATTCAGAAATTTCTGAGCAAGTAGCCTGCCAAGAAAGTGATCATTCTCCCTGCATCGATCATCTTTTTTTACCAGCAGCAGTTTGCTGATTTTCTAGATGCTGTGGAAAAATCTAAAGGATCATTTTTCATATCCTTAACTTCAAAGTTTGTGAGAAGATTTGTAGCTCGGGTGCTCGTTGTTGTGGTTGTGTTCGCCGAGCTGGGAATTTATGTTGCAGACGTTTCGTCCCCTGTCTAGGTGACATCCTCAGAGCTTGGGAGCCTCCTGTGAAGCGCTTCTGTGATCTTTCCTCAGGCATTTATAGTGGTTTGAATCTGCCGCTTCCGGTTGTCAGTTCCAGCTGTCCGTTGCAGCATATCCTTAACTGGAGCTGGCTCAGGTGCCCAGAGGGCTGATCCATATGTATGATAACATTCTTCAAGAATAATTGTTTATTCTTCTTCCCCAGTCTTTTTGTTTTACACTTGTCAACACTGAATTTTATTCACTATATCTTAAATCAAATTTCCAGTCTATCCAGATACCTGTGCAATTGATCAGCCTGCTACTCATAACTTTTAACTCCTTCATGTTAGTGTCATAGCAGTATTTGATAGCTTTGCTTCTATGAATAGTTTTGCGTTATTGATATATTGCCTGACTAGCAAAAAAAACCCACCATACATCCTCCAGTGATTTGTACATCCAACAGTACTACACTTTACACACCCTGGAACTCTTCCATTTCTTGCAGGAGTAAAATTCACAAAAAAACCCCCAAATAAATAGGAGTAGTTACATTAACATAAAAAGCCAGCATTTAAAAATGATATTTCAGGCCTTGCAAACATTCCTTCCAGGGATGTATCCTGTTATCTAATTAATCTGATTTGGTCTCCTGAGGGAAAATTTTGCATGAAAGCTTTCTAATCATCAAATTATAGTGAAACTAATTTTCACAATATTGATACATAATGTTCCTACACCTCAGTGTTCATGTTTATTTTGCTGTTTTCTGTGGATGACACAAACCTTTCTACCCAGCTGAACTAGTTATGAACAACTTTGAGGAAATGGTTGTGAATCATTTCAACATAAGTAACTGGCTTCTGTACCTGTATCTTTGACTGTTGATTAATAAATTAAGACCAGTTGGTGTGGACATATTTAGATTACTCTCTTTCCCTAGATGTATATCTACAAGATCAAATTGTTTATATTTTCAAGGAGTCAGATATCATTGCTATTGCCTTTACCTCCACCCTAAACACTCACATACTATCCCACAAACGTTTGCTACTCAGGAAACCTAGGAATGAAAAATGAATATTGAGGGTTAGCAATGCAGCATAACCAGGAGTTGTCTGAATTGACTCAAAAAGTAACTACTGTGGAAGTTGGAAATTTGAAATAATGCTGAAATGCAGAGATTGTTAGAAACACACAGCTGGTCTGCCAGCGTCTTTAAAGAGAGAAACAAAGTTAATATTTTGAGATCTGATGCAAGATGACAGAACTGAAGTGTTTGTTTGAATTTTCTTGGCTTGTGATCCCGACATTGGCCTCAATCACTTATTAGATCTGCGGAGTGGTTCCACAGAGATCAACATCCTCTATGCTAACCAGCTATTTGTTCATTGGTGTCAATAAACCACCTGCAATCTTTTTAAAAAAGAAATCACTCATTGATTGTGAATGTGGTTAGCTGGGTCAGCGTTCCCTAGCTGCACACCTCTGGTTGTCCTTGAGAAGGTGTTGATGAGATGCCTCCTTGATCTGCTTCAGTCCATTTCGTCTGGGTAGAATCACAATACCATTAAGGATGGAGTTCTAGGATTTTGACACAGTGACATTAAAAGTAAAACAGTTTATTTCCAGTGAGTTGGAGGGGAACTTGTAGGTGGTTGTGTTCTCATATATCTGCTGTCCTTGTTTTATTAAATGGTAGTGGTCATGGGTTTGGAAAGTGTTGTCTAAAGATCCCTAGTGAATTTTTGCAGTGCATCTAATAGATGGTACACTTTGCTGCTACTGAGCATTAGTGATGGCAAGAGTTAACGTGAATAGATGAGGTGCCAATCAAAAGTGCTGCTATCTCCAGGCTAATGGGAGAAAGTGATGACTGCAGATGCTGGAGAGTCAGAGTTGAAAAAGTGTGATGCTGGAAAAGCACAGCAGGTCAGGCAGCATCTAAAAAGTAGGAGAGTTGATGTTTTGGGCATAAGCCTTTACTTTTCCTAGGTGGTGCCAAATGTCTTGCGTGTAGCTGGAGCTGCACAAATCCTTCAGGTGGGAAGCATTTTGTTATTCTCCTGTCTTTTGCCTTATAGACAGTGGTCTGGCTTTGGATGGTCAGGCGGTGAGTTATTCACTAGCTAGGTTATTAGCCTCAGTTCTGTCCTTGCAGCCACTGTATTTATATGGCTAGTTCATTTGAGTTTCTGGTCAATGGTAACCACCAGGATTTTGATAGTTGGGGATTCAGTGATGGTAATACCACTGAATGTCAAGGGAAGATTCTCTCTTGTTGCACATGGCCATGACTTGGCACTTGTGTGGCATGAATCTTACTGGCCAATTTTCAGTCCAAGCTGGATATTGTCCAGATCTTACTGCGGAGTAAAATCTGTTACTGGATTTATACACTTCCTGTCTCTTTATTTGATGTATCATATCTTAATGATTTCTTCTGAAAATTACATGCCATAAAATTACATGCAATTAGTTGTTCATTTTGTTCTCTTTTCCTTTTTAAATACTTAAAGAAGTTCTTCTGGTGCATTTTTGTATTACTTACTATTTTCAAAGTTTATTTTCTCCATCTTTTATTTTAGTCATACTTTGTTATTACTAAAACTATCCCAATCTTCTTGCTTACCACTAATCTCTGTCACATTGCATGTTCCTTCTTTCAATTTTATGTTATCCTAAACTTGCCTGGTTAATCCTAATTGAAGGCAGATAATTTTCTAAGTGGTTGTAAGTTGAGAGTGAGAAATGTACAATGAGACCTAGGTGTCCTCAGACACCAGTTGCTGAGGTAGAATGAAGGTGCAGCAGGCAGTGAAGAAGGCAAGTGATATGTTGGCTTTTATAACGAGAAGGTTCAAGAACAGGAGTGGGAATGTCTTCCAGTGATTATACAGTGCCTTGGTGAAACCACATCTGGAACGTTGTGTGCGATTTGGCCTCCTTTTCTGAGGAAGAATGTTCTGGCTATGAAGGGATTGCAACCAAAATTTACCAGACTGGTTCCTGGCATGGCATAACTGATGTATTAGAAGAGTCATAGATTCATAAAATGGTACTGCATAGAAACAGACCCTTTGGTCCAACTCATCCATGCCGAACAGATATCCAAAATTAGTCTAGTCCCATCTGCCAGCACTTGGCCCATATCCCACTAAGCCCTTTCTATTCATATAACCATCCAGATGCCTTTTAAATGTTATTTTATCAGCCTCCACCACTTCCTCTGGCAGCTCTTTTCAGACACACACCACCGTCTGCTTGAAAAAGTTGCCTCTGAGGTCCCTTTTAAATCTTTCTCCTTTCTCCTCTCATTTTAAACCTATGCCCTCCAGTTTTGGACTCCTCCACCTTGGGGCAAAGACCTCATCTATTTACCCTCTCCATACCCCTCATGATTTTTTAAACCTCTATAAAGTCACCGCTCAGCCTCCGATGCTCTAAGGAAAACAGCCCCAGCCTATTTAGCATCTCCCTATAGCTCAAGCCCTTTAACCCTGGCAATGTACTTGTCAATCTTTTCTGAACACTTTCAAATTTCACAACATCCTTCCTGTAGCAGGAATTGCACACAGTATTCCATTAGTGGCCTAACCAATGTCTTTTGCAGCCGCAACATGAAGTCTCAACATCTATACTCCATGCACTTGCCAATAAAGGCAAGTTTATCAAATGCCTTTTTCATTATCCTATCTACCTGAAAGGAACTATGAACTTGCCCTCCAACTCTGCTCAGCAATACTCCTCAGCACCTTACCATTAAGCAACACTCTCCAGAACTTTACCACTAAATTTGGCAAAGCTATTTATTTAGAGAGACATTAAGCCCCTGAGATGGGACAAAGACAATTAATATAGCCACAGCTGGTCAGAGACTGGGGAAGTATCCAACAAGTTGTTGACATGCATGGCGAATGGAATATATTGAATCAATACTGCAACACGACTGCAGGAATAAAATGTTCATTATAACTGATTATACTACAGCACAATGCTCAAATAACTACCCATTCATTTTCACATGAAAACTAGGATGGACAGACAGAGAAGAGTACAAAGCTTTTCTCAAATATTACTCTTTTTGGAGTTAGGTCAGTCGGCCTCTCTGGCCAATTATATGGACAACATTCTTGATCAACCAAGCAGTCCATCTGCTAAAAATTCTCAATTTCTTTCACACACTATCCCAAAGTGTTGCTGAATGAAGAGACCTTGGAGTGCAGGTTCGAAGCTCCTTGAAATTGGAGTTGCAGTTAGATAAGATAGTGAAGAAAGATTTTGGCATGCTTTCCTATACCGGACAGAGTATAGGATTGGGAGGTCACATTGTGGCTGTACAGGACATTGGTTAGGCCACTTTTGGAATGTTGTGAGCAGTTCTGGTCTCCCTCCTATTGGAAAGATGTTGTGAAACTTGAAAAGGTTCAGAAAAGATTTACAAGGATGTTGCCAGGTTTGAAAGGTTTGACCTATTGGGAGAGGCTGAACAGGCTTGGACTGTTTTCCCTGGAGCGTCGGAGGCTGAGGGGTAACCTTGTAGAGGTTTATAAAATCAAAGTTTTTTTTTCCCTGGGTTGGGGGAGTCCAGAACTAGACAACATAGGTCGAGGGTGAGAGGGGATAAATTTAAAAGGACTTAAGGGAAAACTTTTTTATGCAGAGAGTGTTGTGTGTATGGAATGAGCTGCCAGAGGAAGTGGTGGAGGCTGGTACATTGACAACATTTAAAAGGCATCTGAATGGGTATATGAAAAGGAAAGGTTTAGAGGGATGTGGGCCAAATGTTGGCAAATGGGACTAGATAAGGTTAGAATATCTGGTTGGCATGGACAAGTTGGACCAAAGGGCCTGTTTCCATGTTGTACATCTTTATGATTCTATAATTGCATGACTTGGGTGACTGAAAATACGCTCTACATAGGGGCAAGATAACGTATTAATCAAGGCTGAAACACAAGCTTAATGTTTAGTCAAGAGTCAAAAACTCTACATATACTGCAATATCGAGGATTAAGATAATTTCATTCTTACCACCACAATCTTCAATCAGACTAGGTATTGTTTCTGCTTCATCATCTGCCATCATGAAGATGTTACATGATCTATCCAATACCATTTACACTACCTGTGTTTCTTTCATGGTTTGCAGATTATAGATCGGAGGAATTACTTTTTAATTGGATCAGATCTACAACCTGTTGAATAGGTTAGGATTATATTCACTAACGTTCAGCAAATAAACTTGAACAGGACTAGACAGCGGTAGACAAAGAAAGTATGTTCCCAATGATGAGGAGTCTAGAACCATAGTCATAGTCTAAGGTGATAGGGGAAATCATTTAGGACTGAGATGAGGAGAAAGCTTTTCATCCAGAGTGAGCCTGTGGAATTCAATGCCACAGAAAGCAGTCAAAATCAAGACATTGTATGATTTCAAGAAGGAGTTGGAAATAGCATTTGGGTTTAAAGGGATCAAAGGATATGAGGGAGAAGTAGGAATAGTCTATTGAGTTGGAGTGTCAGCTATGATAATAATAAAAGGCAGAGCCGGCTTAAAGAGCTGAATGTCCGACTCCTGCTCCTATATTACTGTCGTTAGTTTATCCCTTTCCCAGAGTTCTTCTTCTTCACTGGATTATATATTTTTTATGAGTCATGAGCTATTTTCTTAAGCATTTGCAATTTTTCTTGAACCATCCTTTCTGCTAAATTCTTCCCCAATCCACTGCAGCAACTCTGTCCTCATTCTTTGCTATGACTCTTATTTAAGTTTAGCATAGTGTCAAATTAACGTTGAATTCTACTCTACTACAGTCACTATTTCCAAGGGGACGTTTTACTCTGAGAAAATGTATTAAACCTGCCTCATAATCCAATACCAGAATCTAAATAACCTGATCCCTAGTTGGATCCATAGTTAGAAAGCTGTCACAAATGCACTATGTGAAATATTTCTTGTGGCCACCTCTGTCAATTTAATTTTCCTCCCACACTGAGAGTATATGAACATGAACACTTGGAGAAAGCAGATAAGTCATTATCTAATGTAATTATAACTCCGAGCCTGTATATAATAACCATGTATAACAGTGGTTAGAATGAAAATTTAATAAATAGTGTTATTTTGAAATAGAAGCCTGAAGATTGCTTTTGAATTTGCCTTCTCCATGATCAGACTTTCCTGGATGTAAACTCGTAGTGTGGCATCAAACACACAATGAAACATGTAATCTGGGATGGATACATGACCTTTCTAAGTTAAGAAAAGGTGTGTTTCTGCAGCCAATGCTAAGAATCTGAAGTGCACAGCCTGACAGCTTGAAAAGGCAAATTCAGTTAAGGCCTTCAAATGACGATGGTGTCATTTACTGAAGATGAAAATCTGCATGGCTGCAGGTTAAAAAACACAGGGAGTAAGACTAAATAAATTGCCTTACAAAGAGCCAAAATAGACTTAAAGGGCTGAACGGTTTTTTTCTGAACTCGATTCAGTACGCGATTCTGAAATAACTCCACAGAGGCCGTTATTCCATCACCAAGTTGTCCTTTATTTAAATGCAGAGAGACCTTGTTGCTATTCCAGCTCCCTCAGAGCCAGCTGGCTGAGTGAACAGAACACCCGATACTCCGTTTATATCTGCCAGCCAGGATTATCTAATTGGACCAGATTAACAGCCCCAATCAGGGAAATCATTCACTATGAGGTCTACTTGGCTGACCTCATTAAATTCAATACAGATTCGATACAGCATTTTTAAATCTGCAAGTACCATTAATGGAACAGACATAACCAAGAACTGAACTGAGTTGAGCTCAAATGCAAAGAAATCTCAATCAATGTCACGTTGGTTGACACTTAAACAACATTCCCTCTAAGCTGCTCACAGGCCTCTGAGACCTGAGCAGCCATGAAGAAAATTAGAGGGAACACTGCACTTAAGTTTGTTATTTATTTTCACAGTCAAAGACTTAAGTGACTGCACAGCAATTTTGTCAGCCAACTCTGTTTTGTTAAAGGTGAGTGTGACCTGTTACCATGACAATTGATCATAAGATGTTATGTGCCTTTGAGCTTCCTTCAGTCAAATGGGTGCATTCTCATTGCAAGTCACATGGCTAGAATGAATGCTATTCTGGAGGAGAAGAAATACAGGTGACACTATGAACTGAAAAGAGCTCCATGATCCAGGTGTGACCGACTGTATTAGTTCGAAGGGAACATGGAGAGGTAAGGAATGGTTTTATCTCTGATTGATTGTAGAGCTTACAAGTCATGATGTGGCTGTGATCATTCAGATTGTGGTGGAAAAAGCACCACATGACCCATCTATCTCATCTCCATGATTGTTCCATCCTGGCACGCAGGCCCTGTGGTGCTTCCTTCTATTGGTTTTCCCTGTGCTCAACAGAGGAGTTCAGTATCAGTGTTCAGAGACAATGTGGTGCAGCAAGTCTGCTCTTAAAGACTCACAAAAGGCGCTGAGCTGGGATGTAACTGAGTCTGACTAATGGAGAAAAGCATAGCAGATCACAGATTTAGTAACCAGGATCTGGTGATCTATGTGCAAGGCAATGTTTCCACAGGGAGGAACTGGGGTGCAGAAGCATTCTTGCACAAGATTCAGTAGAAAGCGGAATCAATTTGACAGGCCAATGCCCAGAGCCTGGCTTCAGAATCGGTGAATGTAGAGAACCCTGACATAGGTGGTCAAGGTGAGTGAATGTATCCTTAAATCACATCTCCAGACACATCACAATCTTGTCACTAACACAGCTACGCACTCTGGCTCTCAGACTGCAACCAGCATCATCCACCTTTCATTGCTGCCAGTGTCACACCCACCCTTGCTACCACTACAGCCTTGCAACTGTTCAGCTATGATGGGGACATTAACCAATCACATTGCCACATAATCACTAACACACAGACCCCTATCTTGAAGGTCACTCATATAGATTCATAAAGGAATACAGCATAGATACAAAGTCTTTGGTCAAAATAGTCCATGAAAACCATGTTCCCAAACTAAACTAGTCCCACCTGTTTGCATTTGTCCCATATTCCTCCAAGCATTTCTTATTCATGTATTTATCTAAATGTCTTTTGAACGTTGTAACTGTACCTGCAACCACCACTTCCTCTGGGAGTTCAGTCCACACACAAACCACTCTCTGTTTTAAAAGATTGCCCCTCATGTCTTTTACAAATCTTTCTCCTCTGACCTTAAAAATATGCTCCCCAGTTTTGAACTCCTCTAATCTAGGGAAAACATCCTTGCTATTCACCTTATCTATGCCTCTCATGATGTTATAAATCTCAATAAGGTCACCCCTCAACTTAATATCAACAAGAGACCAAAATACCGGAGGGGTTCATGCATTACTCCATATCATGGGATGCTGGAGGATGTGCTGTTCTTTTTCTTGATGCTTTTATGGGTTGTAGGCAGGTCAACACTTGTTGCTCATCCCAAATTACTCTTAAATTGGTTAGTTTGCTCAGACATTCTAGAGGACAGGTAAGAGGATTTGGAGTCATATGCTAAGGCCAGACAAGACAGCAAATTACATGATTTAAATTACACTTAGAGTCATAGACTCTAGAAATGTACAGAATGAAACAGACCCTTCGGTCCAACTCTTCCATGTCAACCAGCTATCCTAGATTAATCTAGTCTCATTTGCCAGTGTTTGGCCCATATCCCTCTAAACCATCCCTATTAATGTACCACCTAAACCTATGCCCTCTAGGTCTGGACTCCCCCAACCGCTTCTCTATTTACCCTATTCATGCCCCTCATGATTTTATAAATCTTTGTCAGGTCACCCCTCACCTCCGATGCTCCAGAGAAAACAACCCCAGCCTATTCAGTCTCTCCCTACAGTTCAAACCCTCCAACCCTGGCATTATCCTTGTAAATCTTTTCTGAACACGGTCAGGTTTCACAACATCCTTCCCATAGGAGGGAGACCAGAATTGCACACAATATTCCAAAAGTGGCCTAACCAATGCTCTGTACAGCTAAAAAAATTCATTCATTCATGAGATGAGAGTACCTTTCCATGCTGGGCACTTATTGCCTATTTTTAATAAGGTGATGGTGATCCATCTTCTTAAACAAAAACTCAGCAACAAAGTTCCATCTATGGTTTCCTCCATAAAATAAGGATCATATTATATTAAAATGTGAATTACATAAGGTTGCAAAGAATTATGGCTTGTCTGATGTTTGTGAATGTTGTTAGGAACCAGCTAAAAACCATCAAGATTTGATGAAAATTGGTAAAAAAGAATATGAAAACAGATCAGCCAGATGTTTACAAACAGATGGTCAGATTTTTTACAAGTATATAAAACGGCAAGAAACTGAAGGAAAGTGTTATACTACTAGAAGCAAAGGCAGGAGAAGTTATTTTGGGTTATGGAGGAATAGAAGAGATATTGAACAAGTATTTTTTATTTGTCATCAATTAGAAGACAAATGTTCCATACTAATAATGAAGTGTAACATAGGTGCTAAAAAAAGGACATCAATATAACTAAAGAAAAAGTACTGAAGAAACCTGAGGGACTGAAATCTGAAAAATACCGATGACCTGCTAGCCTACATCCCAGAGGTCCAAAAGAAGTAACCACAGAGGTAATGGATGATCTCGCCATGATTTTCCAAAATGTCATGGAATCTGGAATGGTCCAAGTAGATTGAAAGTTAGCTAATGTAAGACTGTGATTAAGAAAGGAAGAAGATAAAACAAAACAGGCAAGGACTGAAATCTATTTTATTTTAAGTGAAGTCTTTGTGATGTGTTTAGAAAATCATAGTATGAGCAGACAAAGTTAAAAGAGTTTAAGAAAGGGTGATCATGTTTGACAATTAGTTTGCATTTTTGAGAATGAAACCAATAGGCAATTGGTAGAAATAATATATTTGCATTTCCAAAAGGCATCCAAAAAGGTGCAATGAAAAGTTAATAGGCAACATGACAACTCATGGAATTGGGATGATACATTAGCATGGATAAAGAATAAAACTTGGACCAAAGTATTTCCATCTGTCTGTTTGAAAGAAAGGATGAAGGTCTTTTTCCAGGGAATGGCGGGAGGAGGCCACTTTGTGTTTGGGGTAGTGTCTCCTTCACGCCCCTCTTCCGCCTGCTTTGGCCTCTCGTTGCCTTGCATCCTGCCCTCTTATGCAAGCTACTATACTTCATCTGTCATGACCCTGATTTCAGAGTGTACAATACCCATTTTCAGCTGTGTCTTACTTATTGCTCAGTTGGAGTCAAAATATCCTTGTCCATTGATATAATGCCAAGGGATGCAACCTTAAATCTGCAAACTTCTTAATGCTTCAGACAGCGCATGACTTGCGATGGTCTGTTGCAAATTTACTTTAAAAATGCTAACCCTTTAGCCTGTGAAAGGCATGCACACTAATCTTTTGAAACTTTTCTGGTCTCTGTGATTGACGTCTGACGTGGCCTCACCAGCTGACAGCTGATATAATTTAGAAGCTGTTGAACAATGGCTGTCCCAGGACAGATCTAGACATGTACAATCAATCTCACCAGAGATGTTAGTACACCCCCCAGGAGTAAATTACAACTCAGACCTTCTGGCTCAGAAGTGGGGACATCACTTGGCGCAACATTAATCCCACTCCCAGGTCAATTTTAAGAGGTAACAGAGTTGGGCTTTTAACTGATCCTTAACTTTAATTAGCAGTTTTGAACTACAGGAGAATTTGCAAACTGATGATTTGTCTGCTTTTTTTGAAGGACACCAGCCTCTATTCTGGCCTAAGTTAACCTGCAATAATCTGGCCCAAAATATTTGGTTCCACCGATTCTCCATTTCCCCATTACAATTCTCAGTTGTCTACCTTTAATGGGTTATGTTTACTTACATTAATTTCTTTCCCTCCTTACAACATTTTGTAATGTCTTTTACTAATCTTTCAGTCAACTTCACTTTTCTGCCAACATCTTAAGCCTCTGTTCTGAATTCTAAATCCTCTCAATTCTCAGGTTCCCTGGTCTTTTTTGGAATATTTTAATGTTTTCTTTCAATCTTGTTGTAATACCTTTAACATTTCCTGTTAGTCGTGGTCAGACCTCTACTCCTGTGGGGTTTTTTTCTCAGTGAAAGGAATGTATACTTCTACAGATTATATGCAGTTGGAAGTTTTGGATGTATTTCACCCCTTAAGGCAGGAACAGTCTTGACTTTGTTGTGAATTGATCAAGACAAGGTCAGGACAAGTTTACTCTTCTCAGCTAAACTATGTGAATAAACCTGGGTGCTGATCCACAATTTAATACAGAATCACTTAAAGATCTGGAAGGCGGAGCAGATGAATGGTTTTTCTTACAGCTTTGCTCTTCTAGTCTGTGAGCTTGTTATTTTTCTTTTGTCTCGAGATTCCCTCCACTGCAAAAAAGTAAGTGCTCTTTATTCCATCATCCAATTAACCACTCCTTTACGCCAACCAACACCAGACCTGCGTGTGTGTATTCCGTGGCTGACCAGAAATATTATGTGTGACTGTTGCTATCTATAGGGTTAAAAATCACACAACACCAGGTTATCTATAGATATTCACATTATGTGAATTATCTATAGATATTCACATAATAAACACACATTTTGTAAGTTAAAAATTACACAACACCAGCTTATAGTCCAACAGGTTTATTTGGAAGCACTAGCTTTCATAGCGCTGCTCCTTCATCAGGTGGTTGTGGAGAATAATATCATGCTCACAGAATTTATAGTCTAAGAAGTCCAGTGTCATGGAGATGCAATACAGTAAACAAGCTTAGATTAAAATTTTCATCTTTTATAATGGGATATACTGTTTTCTGTTCTTTGATATGTAAAACTCTGTAAAACTATATCGAGGGTTTGTCAGTCTGTCATGGTGTTGGGACACAGACAGACTTCACACCGATTGTTTAAAAAGCTGAGCTATCTTGAGAATGTAATTTAAAAGAAATTCTGGGATTTACAGATCAAAGAACAGAAACCAGCATATCCCACTATTAAAGATGCAGGTTTTAAACGAAGATTGTTTACTGTATCACATCTCCATGACACCGGACTCCTTTGGTTATAAATTCTATGAGCATGATCTTAACCACCACAACCACCTGATGAAGGAGCGGCACTCTGAAAGCTAATGCTTCCAAATAAACATGTTGGACTATAACCTGGTGTTGTGTGATTTTTCACTCTGCCCATCTTAGTCCAACACTGGCACCTCCAAGTCATGACACATTTGTAAGTAATAGGGTACAGCTATGATACAATGTGAACCTGAAAATTTGGTGGGTAAGGGAAGAAATTTTAATAAAATTTACAATTTCTTGCAATTAGCATTTACAACAAATTTTGTTTTAACCAGCACCTTCTTAACTGGAACTCTTGTCAAGCTGGTAAAAATTACATACCTCAAATACTGCAATCTACCATGATGTTCAAGTATTTATGCTGTAAATAAAATATAACAGTGATGTGTATACCACAAGTATTGCATTTCTATTTCTTATTGTGTGTTTTTACACTGAATTTAGGAAGTGTGTTGATGCTTTTTCATAGATGTTTTGAGGGATGTTGATGTCTCGAATCTTCACTTGGTCAGGGTTTACTGTGATAATGCCTATCGCTTGATTATCTGGAATATTTCATCAACCAGCATACCCCTGGTCCGATAGGTGCTACTTAATAAAATGTTTACTGTAAAATAAATTGACTGAATTAAGTTTTAACTTTTACTTCTAGACTTTTGAAGAGCCAAACAAGCTCTCTTCTGCAGTTAAGTAACTGATCAAATCCAGAAGTCGCACAACATCAGGTTATAATGCAAATCACAGGCTTTGGAGCGCTGCTCCTTACTTAGATCATAAATGTGACTCGAGACAATGTATTGCCTCACTGGTATCAGGGTCAATGCTTTTGCAGGAGACCTTTCTGGGGGAAGGCAAATAGCAGGAGATCATGGTCTATATTGGAACCAATGATATAGGTAGGAACAGGACTGACGTCCTGCAAGTATATTTTTAAATTAGGGAATAAATTTACAAAGCAAGAACTCAAGGACAGTAATCTCAGGATTACTCCAGTGCCATGAATTGTATGCATACATACAGGAGGATTGATCAATTGAATGTATGACTTGAGAATTAATGTAGGAAGGAGACCATCAGATAAGAGACATTGACACCAATACTGCAGCAACTGGGATCTATATAAACTGGATAGATTACATCTGAATATATCCAGAGCCAATATCCTCACAGCAAGCGTTCATAGGTCGATTGGTGTGGATTTAATTTAGTTTGTCAAGGGGATGGGTACTGAGCGGTAACTGAAATTGGAAAGAAGTAAAACGGGTAGTAGAAAAATGGCAAGTGAAATTTGAAGGCAAGTCAAACAAAAGCTAGCATCAATTGTATTTAGAATGCAGAAAATCAAGCAGACAAATTTAAGGACAGTACATCTGAATGCATGTCTAATCACAACAAAACAAATGATTTAAAAACATAAAAAGATGGAAATAATCTGATTGCTATCACAAAAACTTGGCTGCAGGGTGACAAAGACTGGAAACTGAATATGCAGAATATTTAACATTTAGGATGGAGAGGCAGGAAGGAAGAGTTTGTGTTATACGGTTTTAAGTGACAGAATCAGTACACTAGGAAGGGAGGAAGTTTGATTGGAGCTAAGAAACAAAGGGGCAGTAAACATTGGTAGGATTTTTTTATAGGCAACCGAACAATAATTGTTGTCCGCATCATGCTATTAAGCAGAAGGTTAGAGAAGAATGAACCATGTGCAACAGAGTAACCATGAGTGACTTCAATTTGCACATAGACTGGGAATAAGGAGTACTAATGTCATGAGGATGGCTTTCTAGAATATTATGTTGAGGAATTTACTAGAGAACAGGCTATTTTAGTTCTAATATTATGTAATGAAAAAGTGTTGATTACTAATGTTGGAAAAGAATCCTTTGAATGAGTGACCATAATATGATATAATTTGACATTATGTTTGGAAATGAGGGTTAAATCTGAACTCAGGTTGTTTACATTTGAACAGTGATAAATTGGCTAAGGGAATTGGGACAATACATTAAAAGGAATAATCATACATAGGTAATGATATTTTTAAAATAATTCTTATGTAGTTCACAGCAACTATGCATTTTTATTGCTAGAAAAACACATTTTGTCAAAACCTTTCATCTTACACTAATCGGGGCAATTTGCAAGAAATTCCAAACGAAAAAGGAAATATGATTTATACAATCCCATGGTCTTCATACCTGCCTCAGATGCAGCCACACTCTTTTATTTGATCACAGAACAAGTTTGAAATACACGGTCTGAGGCGAGTGACAGCCCTTGGGAGTGAAGTATCGTGGTATCTTTCCCCTTATTTGAAATAGTGCAATATGGCAGCTCAAATTTCAGCTCCTCAACTCAGTTACAAAGTTCATTGATCTGCAAACACTTACTACAGATGTGTTCACTCTGGATCACCTTGATGTCTGCTTTCATATGTTGCAGGGCACATTACCTGTTCTGACATCACATCACATATTTGATTTCTTTTGTAAATTAATTATGCTAGATTTCCTGCTTTCTGGGTAATCCAAGATGGAGGACAGGAAAATTTTCTGGCTGTAACAGCTGCCCCATTTTTGAGGTATTTTAGGTCTGGAGGTGATTTCCTCGAATTCCAGGAGCAGTAATTACTGTTTTATATGCTATTGCATTGTTTTGGAATTTTAGAAAATCAAAATCAAAACAATAGCAGTTTTAAAAGGGAGAAGAGCAGACAAAGGAAGCACATGGTGAGGTCAGTGCAGGAGAGGGGGAAAGAAAGAAACTGACACTGCCTTTGCTGTTTGAATTCATGGATCACTGTTTGAATTCATGGATATTGGAGTGCGTCTGGGAAAAATAACAAACAGTGAAATTCACAACTGATCTTGGAGGAGCTGTTGGGTGAAGTTCACAGCACAGAAGCAGATAAGTGTATTGTTATAAGTGTGATCTACAGAAAGTCTGCAGTAGTGAGTAGAGTGGGTTCTTTCTTGATTATATATTTTTGGAGATATGTCTCTTGATTAAACTTAAAATATAAGCCATAACTATTAATTTAACCTGGGGCAGTGTTTGTAGAGGAATAAGACAGTGTTATTTTCTGGGTCTGTAGATTGGGAAGAAGCAAAAATAGCAGTTAGTAGATTGAAATGTGCTTCTTGTCAGATGTGGCAGTTTAAACAGAGTTTAAGGACTACATTGGATTATATCTGCCATAAATGCTGTTGGTTGTGAATCTTATTAGATTGAATGGATCAGTTGGAGAGACAGTTAGAAGCAATGAGGAGTTTGCAACAATAACATTATGTGATGGATGGCAGTTATAGGAATGGGGGAAAGTCTCAGATACAGTCACACAGATGGGTTAATTCCAGGAATGGTAAGAGAGGTAGGCAGCTAGTGCAGGAGTCTTTTGTGGAAATGCCCATTTCAAACAAGTATGCTGTTTTGGGAAATGTAGAGGGGGGTGGATTCTCAGGGAAACATAGCATGAACATCCAGGTTTCTAGTATTGAGACTGCCTCTAATGCAATGAGGGGTATGTCGGGTTCCAAGAGATCAATTGTGTAAGGAGATTCTCTAGTCCGAGGTACAGACAGACGTTTCTGTGGCCAGCAGCGAGAAATCAGAATGGTACGTTGCTTCCCTCGTGCCAGGATTAAGGGTGTCTCAGAGAGGGTGCAGAATGTTCTCAAGGAAGAGAGGGGCCAGCAAGAGGTCATTGTCCACATTGGAACCAACGACATAGGAAGGGAAAAGATTGAGAGTCTGAAGGGAGATTACAGAGAGCTAGGCAGGAATTTAAAAAGGAGGTCCTCGAGACTAGTAATACCTGGATTTCTCCCGGTGCTATGAGCTAGTGAGGGCAGGAATAGGAGGATAGAGCAGATGAATGCATGGCTGAGGAGCTGGTGTATGGAAGAAGGATTTACATTTTTGGATCATTGGAATCTCTTTCGGGGTAGAAGTGACCAGTACAAGAAGGACGGAATGCACATAAATTGGAAGTGGACTAATATACTGACAGGGAAATTTGCTAGAGCTGCTCGGGAGGATTTAAGCTAGTAAGGTGGAGGGGTGGGGCCCAGGGAGATAGTGAGGAAAGAGGTCAATCTGAGATTGATACAGTTGAGAACAGAAGTGAGTCAAACAGGGACAAGGTAGGACTAATAAATTAAACTGCATTTATTTCAATGCAAGGGGCCTAACTGGGAAGGCAGATGAACTCAGAGCATGGTTAGGAACATGGGACTGGGATATCATAGCAATTACAGAAACAGGGCTCAGGGATGGGCAGGACTGGCAGCTTAATGTTCTAGGATACAAATGCAAAAGGAGGGATAGAAAGGGAGGCAAGAGAGAAGGGGGAGTGGTGATTTTGATAAGGGATAGCACTACACTGTGCTGAGGGAAGACATTCCTGGAAATACATCCATGGAAGTTATTTGGGTGGATCTGAGATATAAGAAAGGGATGATCACCTTATTGGGATTGTATTATCAACTTCCTAATAGTCAGAGGGAAATTGAGAAACAAACTTGTAAGGAGATCTCAGCTGTCTGTAAGAATAATAGGGTGGTTATGGTAGGGGATTTTAACTTTCCAACATAGACTGGGACTGCCATAGTGTTAAGGGTTTAGATGGGGAGGAATTTGTTAAGTGTGTACAAGCAAGTTTTCTGATTCAGTATATGGATGTACCTACTAGGGAAAGTGCAAAACTTGACCTACTCTTGGGAAATAAGGCAGGGCAGGTGACTGAGGTGTCAGTGGGGAGCATTTGGGGTCAGTGACCATAATTCTATTAGATTTAAAATAGTGATGTAAAAGGATAGACCAGATATAAAAGTTGAAGTTCTGAAGTTCTAAATTGGAGAAAGGCTAATTTTGATGGTATTAGGCAAGAACGTTCGAAAGCTTATTGGAGGCAGATGTTCGCAGGTAAAGGGACAGCTGGAAAATGGGAAGCCTCCAGAAATGAGATAACGAGACTCCAGAGAAAGTATATTCCTGTCAGGGCGAAAGGGAAGGCTGGTAGGTATAGGGAATGCTGGATGACGAAAGAAATTGAGGGAAAAATTAAGAAAAAGAAGGAAACATATGTAAGGTATAGACAGGATAGATCGAGTGAATTCTCAGAAGAGTATAAAGGCAGTAGGAATATACTTAAGAGGGAAATCAGGAGGGCAAAAAGGGGACATGAGATAGCTTTGGCAATAGAATTAAGGAGAATCCAAAGGGTTTTTAAAAATATGTTAAGGACAAAGGGTAACTAGGGAGAAAATAGGGCCCCTCAAAGATCAGTAAGGTGGCCTTTGTGTGGAGCCGTAGAAAATGGGGGAGATACTAAATGAGTATTTTGCATCAATATTTACTGTGGAAAAGGATATGGAAGATATAGAAAGTAGGGAAATAGATGGTGACACTTTGCAAAATGTCCAAATTACAGAGGAGAAAGTGCTGGATGTCTTGAAACGCATAAAGGTGGATAAATCCTCAGGACCTGGTCAGGTGTACCCTAGAACTCTGTGGTAAGCTAGAGAAGTGATTGCTGGGCCTCTTGCTGAGATATTTTTATCATCAATAGTCACAGGTGAGGTGCCAGAAGACTGGAGGTTGGCTAACGTGGTGCCACTGTTTAAGAAGTGTGGTAAGGACAAGCCAGGGAACTATAGACCAGTGAGCCTGACGTCGGTGGTGGGCAAGTTGTTGGAGGGAATCCTGAGGGACAGGATGTACATGTATTTGGAAAGGCAAGGACTGATTAGAGATAGTCAACATGGCTTTGTGTGTGAGAAATCATTTCTCATAATCTTGTTTCAGCTTTTTGAGGAAGTAGCAAAGAGGATTGTTGCGGGCAGAGTGGTAAATGTGATCTATATGGACTTCAGAAAGGCGTTCGACAAGGTTCCCCATGGGAGATTGATTAGCAAGGTTAGCTATCACAGAATACAGGGAGAACTAGCCATTTGGATACAGAACTGGCTCAAAGGTAGTTTTTCAGACTGGAGGCCTGTGACCAGTGGAGTGCCACAAGGATCAGTGCTGGGGCCTCTACTTTTTGTCATTTACATAAATGATTTGGATGCGAGCATAAGAGGTACAGTTAGTAAATTTGCAGATGATACAAAAATTGGAGGTGTAGTGGACAGCGAAGAAGGTTACCTCACATTACAACAGGATCTGGACCAGATGGACCAATGGGCTGAGAAGTGGCAGATGGAGTTTAATTCCGATAAATGCGGGGTGCTGCATTTTGGGAACGCAAATCTTTGCAGGACTTATAAACTTAACGGTAAGGTGCTAGAGAGTGTTGTTGAACAAAGGGACCTTGGAGTGCAGGTTCATAGCTCCTTGAAAGTGGAGTTGCAGGTAGATAGTATAATGAAGTAGTCTTTTATTGGTCAGAGTATTGAGTACAGGAGTTGGGAGGTCATGTTGAAGCTGTACAGGACATTAGTTAGGCCATTTTTGGAATATTGCGTGCAATTCTAGTCTCATTCCAATCGGAAAGATGTTGTGAAACTTGAAAGGTTTCAGAAAAGATTTACAAGGATGTTGCCAGGGTTGGAGGATTTGAGTTATAGGGAGAGGCTGAACAGTTTGGGGCTGGTTTCCCTGGAGCGTCGGAGGCTGAGGGGTGACCTTGTAGAGGTTTACAAAATTATGAGAGGTATGGATAGGATAAATAGACAAAGTCTTTTCCCTCGGGTTGGGGAGTCCAGAACTAGAGGGCATTGGTTTTGGGTGAGAGGGGAAAGATATAAAAGGGACCTAAGGGGTAATGTTTTCACGCAGAGGGTGTATGGAATGAGCTGACCGAGGAAGGTGGTGGAGGCAAATACAATTACAACATTTAAAAGGCGTCTGGATGGATGTATGAATAGAAGTGGTTTGGAGGGATATGGGCCGAGCCTGGCAGGTGGGACTAGATTGGGTTTGGCTATCTGGCCGGCATGAATGGGTTCAACCGAAGGGTCTGTTTCCATGCTGTACATCTTTATGACTCTATGACTTATCACCCTCACCTTAACCTCCTTCCACCTATCGCATTTCCAACGCCCCTCCCCAAAATCTCCCCTCCCTACCTTTTATCTTAGCCTGCCTGGCACACGTTCCTCATTCCTGAAGAAGGGCTCATGCCCGAAACGTCGATTCTCCTGCTCCTTGGATGCTGCCTGACCTGCTGCGATTTTCCAGCAACACATTTTCAACTCTATGACTCTACACTACTTTGCTGATATCAGTGAGGCAATGATTTTGATCTTCCAACCAACATTAATAAGCTGTGGAGTGGCCAGATAGTGGCAGATACAGTCAATATGGATAAGTGAGGTGATGTGTTTTTACAAGAAGAATGGGGAGACACAATATAACATATAAATGCACAATTTTAAAAGATTTCAGGAGCAGAAAGGCAGAGGCATGTACCTTCATAAGTCATTTAAGGCTGTAGGATAAGTTATGTGAACAGTGAAAGCATATGATGTCTAAGGCTTTATTAATATGGATGTAGAAAAAACAACAGAAAGAAGATTGAACATGGACTAGACACCAGGTTCACCTCAGATGGAACATCAGGCCTTTTCTAGGTGCCATATTTTAGAAAGGAAGTGAAGGCATTGGAGAGAGTACCGAACATTTTTACAAGGATTCCAGTGTGGAGAATTTCAGGTATGAAAATTTGAAAAGCTAAGACCGATGTTCTTTGAAAAAGTTGTGATGAGATTTGTTTGAAGTTCCAAGTCATTAGGGATCTGAGCAGAGTAAATGTGAAGAAAATGTTCCCACTCCTGAAAGGATTGAGAACAAAAGCGAACACATTTAAAGGATTTAGTGAAAAGAACAGAAGAAAAACATCTTCTCACAGCGAGTGTTTAGGATCTGTATTGTTCTAATAGAGTGAGTGTGATTGTTGCACTCACAGGGTATTAAGTAGCTATTTGAAAAGGAGTAATGTGCAAGATTACAGTGAGAAGGCAGGAGAATGGTACAAGATGAAATGCTCATTTGGAGAGCCAGCAAAGGCCATTCAGGCCAAATGTCCATATACACTGTAACGATTTTGTGATTCAGTGATTTGACCAACTTCATGATGATTAAAATTATCCATGATTGCTGTTTTCCCAAGTCCCTAATTTCCTGATGCTCACTGCTGGGGACCTATAAACAACTACTACCAACATTTCCTGCAGATAATGTTGGATATGAAGGATGGTTGAGCTTCATGTAAGGCACAAACATGATGTAGTTCAGGTGGATCAAATTACTTTTCTTTGCAGTGCACTAGTCCATGCAAATGAAAATCTATTGCTTGAAGTAAGCAATACTGTCTTATAAATTGACTAATTGTCCTGATTTGCTGAAGTTTTGCTAGAAGGTGCAAAACAAAAGATGAGATAGCAAGATGTTTAGTATTCGGGAAACTTAGAAGTAAGAGTTTCCCAAGAGTCCCACAGATTTTAAACTTAAGTCATTATTGTTTTCGTTCTCTAGGTTTCCTGCCTATAACCTGCCTCAGAAGCTTGAGGTCTGACTCAAATCTGCAGTCACCGTAGCTTGAAAGCTGATCTAGTGAGCAACTAGGTGATATTGTAGGAGTGTTTGATTGGTTGTGGTAAGGATCATTTTAGTGTGGTGTGTGAAGGGGGTTGTGATGTGGGATGTACACAATGGTCAGGAGTGAAGATAGTTCTCATGAGAGAATCTGATTGTGGAGAAAATTGAACAGACTGCAATGTGTAGAGGAATTTGCTCCATACTTTCTGGTCTGGAGGGTAGGCTTTTGTTTCCTACTAGTGCTGTAAAGGGAATTCTATTCTTTTCACTTCCTTACATCTGTTGGGTTATCTGAAGCAAGGGAAACCTCCTAACAATGTTTCCAAAGAAAACTGTTAAAAGGGAGATGTGTTATAATTCAAAGGGAGGTCCACTTCCTGCAAGTGAATTGGTTGCTCATTTCACATCCTGCCTCTGGCAAAAGCCATTAGTGAACAGGTTTGTGGTAGTCTACACTCCTTTCAATTAATTCAGAATTTTTAAAATTTCTGGCCTGATTCCAATACACCTACTTTGGGATTTGAATTCAGCTCTAAGTGACTCTGTGTAAGGTAGTGTAAGACATTTCTGAAGAAGGGTCACTGGACCAGAAATGTTAATTCTGATTTCTCTCCATAGATACTGCCAGGCCTCCCCCATGACTTTTTCCAACAATTTCTCTTTTTGTTTCTGTTACAGACTGCATTGATTCTTCAATGTACCTTTCCTTTGTGACTCAAAGGTGGGAGAAAGCCTAGCATAGATTTGTAATTTTATTTCAGTCCTCTTAATGATTTTCCTTTTACAGAGATTACATTTTTAAAAATAGGTTGAATTTTGCACATGGGGAGATGATAATCTTGTCAGTCAATTCATAAAAAACAACACAAGATAATATTCGTAAACGACACAATAAGACAAATATTCAAGCATTGTGAATGCTTTCAAAAATTTTTGTTTTCATATAATGACTAATATAATTTGATAATCCTCAAAGGTCCTGATGAATCGATGCTATCGGATTATAAATGGTGGACTATATGGTTTCCTACTTTCCACCAATATTTGGAAGCATTACTGTTTCCACAGTGATTACAAATGGAATTCCTCGGTTACCCAAGTCTCTACGTTAAAGATTTCCTAAAATGGTAACTAAATGCAAAAATAAAATGAAGAGAAATTTTTGCAATCATCCAGAATCTATTATTTATCTACAGCTATACTCTGATCATGATGCATGACTGTGCTGAAGGAGTAAAGAATCTACAGAAATTAATTTTGGGTATTGTTACTTTTTCATCACTGTTATACATATACTACCTCCAGCCAGTTTTGCTAAGTAGAAATTATGAAGTGTTTATTTATGCTAGATTGTGCTAATGTAATATACCTCTTAACTTGTCGAATATAAATGCTTAGTCCTAGCTGTAATGGCAGTGGAATTAGACGTCATGGTGCCCTATCTTTTTGTTTTATCCTTTTGTCTCCAAAATGGCACCTATAGTGCAATGCTGGTGTTGACTATGCTGGATGCATTTTGCTCACAGTTGTAGATGCCTACATAGTATATCACACATCTGTTCTGTATCATTATAATAGACATTAATCAATGCATACAGCTGAAATAATAAAAACATAGCTCAGGAAATACTGTACATGCCAGGCAATATTTAGGGAAAGAAAGTTGACATTTTGGGTGAAAATTGACAGCTTTCAAGTAGCATTTATTCAGTTCTAGTCTGCTCACTGATGCTCAGTTTGAAATGCAGATGCTGGAAATTTAAACCAAAAACGTGATGATGGGTCACTGGGCTTGAAATGTTAATTCTGTTTTGCTCGCTACAATTGATGCCAGACCTGCTGAGTGTCTCCAGTACACCCTGTGTTTGCAGCTAATTGGTACTCTACCTAACACCTTCAATACTCATTCCCTCCAGCATTGACATAAAGCAGCAACAATGTGTATAATCTGCAAGATGCACTACAACAACTAATCAATATTCCTTAAACAGCACCTTCCAAACAGAAAATATATATTATATAGAAGATCCAGTGCAGGCAGATGCAGGGGAACACCAACACCACTTGAAAGATCCCCTGAAGTCACATACTAACCTGACTTGGAACTAGATCACTATTCCTTCACTGCTGCTGGGTCAGAATCTTGGAAGTCTTTTCTCACAGCACTGTGGGTGTCCCTACACCACATGGATTGCAGTCGTCATGAAGGCAGCTTATCAGGACTTTCTCAAGAACCAATAAAGCTTCTCCAATTATTATCAGGTTTTTTTTTGTTCATTTCTATTTACTCTTGTTGCAATAGTACAATTTTTGATGTTTTTCAGTTTTGTAAAGATGCTGAAATCCAAATAGAGTTATGTGGCATACACTTTAGGATGTGCCAAGACTTAAAGGATTCTGTCCATTCACTTGATCACGAGGATGTAGTAGTTTGCTGACAGCATTATACAATGAATGGACAGAGCAGAAACAAAGCAGGGCAAGCTGCTGGGAGCAGGAGGATGGGTGGGTGTGCAAAGACCTCTCAAGAAAATCCATATCTACTTGGGTCATTCAGGGAGCAAATTGCCAACATGAAAATCAGTTGTCCTCCTTTCGCAAAAGGACGTAGAGGTCTGGCACCTGATGCAGACACAACTATAAATTCCCAGTCAAGTGAGGACAGTCTTGTCAGTGACTGAAGATGACTCACACCATGAATGT
The DNA here is from genome assembly GCF_037043375.1 of Chiloscyllium plagiosum. Classification (NCBI taxonomy): domain Eukaryota; kingdom Metazoa; phylum Chordata; class Chondrichthyes; order Orectolobiformes; family Hemiscylliidae; genus Chiloscyllium; species Chiloscyllium plagiosum. The sequence continues at coordinate 98,182,711 of NW_028270140.1, forward strand.
TTGTGTTCCTAGCTCCATCCAGGTAAAACAAATGGAATAAATACAAAGCTTCTGAAGATTGCCGGTGTAATCAGAAAAAAAAAACGAGATCTTCTTGCTGTGTGGAAAGAAAAAAGAAAGAGAGCAAATTTCTGCAACCAAGTTTGGAATGGTAAGATGAGGATCTTGCTCATGAAAGTGGCCATTTGCATTGCTGTGTCATTAGTGCCCAGTTTCTTTATAGCAGTTTCCTTTTCTATACTTGCCAGACAGAAATTTAATGGTAGCAATTTTCAACACAAAATTCTGAGCTGGTACCTGGGGGCTCCTAGTAGTTGCCATCGGCTCCTCTAGGCCTCCATCTTGGATTGCAGTCCCCCACATCTCAGGGTGTGCCCAATGAGAGTGACTGACTGCACCTCTGTCCTCAGATGTAGGCATCAGACGTGCACCAGCTTCACACATCATGGGACATCTCTGATTCACTTACAATGTTTTTTTTAAAAATTCACTATGGGATGAGGGCATCACTGGCTGGGCCAGCACTTATTGTCCATTCTTAGTTGCCCTGGAGAAGGTGGTGGTGGGATGCCTCTTGAACTGCCACGATCCATTTACTGTGGGTTGACCCACATTGTCATTAGGGTAGGAGTTCCACGATTTTGACTCAGAGACAATGAAGGAAAGGTGATATATTTCCAAGTCAGGATGGTTAGTGGCTTGGAGGGGAACTTGAAGTGGTGGTGTTCCCATGTATCTGCTGTCCTGCTCCTTCTCAAGTGAAGTGGTCATGGGTTTGGAAAGGGCTGTCCAAAGATCTTTGGTGAATTTCTGCAGCACATCTTGCAGATAGTGCTGCTACTCAGCATCAGTGGTAGGGGAGTGGATGTTTGTGAATGTGGTACCAATCAATCTGGACAGTGTCAAGCTGCCTGAGTGTTTTTGGGTTGCACTCATCCAGGCAAGCGGGGATTATTCCATCACACTCCTGACTTGTGCCTTCTAGATGATGGACAGACTTTTTGCAGTAAGGAGGTGAGTTACTAGCTGCAATATTCCTAGCCTCTGACCTGTTGTTGTAGCCATTATATTTATGCGGTGAGTCCAACTGAGTTTCTAGTCAATAGTAAACAAGATGTTAATGGTTGAGAATTCAGTGATGGTAACGCCATTAAATATTGAAGGATGGTGATCATTGCCTCATATTTGTGTAGCTCGAATGTTACTTCCTATTTGTTAGCTCAAGTCTGGATTTTGTTCAGATCTTGTTGCATTTGAACATGAACTGCTTCAGTATCTGAGTTGCAAATGATGCTGAACATTGTGCAATCATTGGTGAACAATGGAGCACAAGTTGGCAGTACTATTGCTGGAATGTTGGAGGAAATCGAATTGGCTGAAAGCTGGTATCTGTGATGCTGGGGACCATTGGACAAGGTGGATCATCCACTTGGCATTTCTGGCTGAAGTTTGCTGCGAAAGCTTCAGCCTTATCTCCTGCACTGATGTGCTGGCCTTTTCCATCATTGAGGATGGGGATATTTGTGGAGCCTCCTCCTCCTCCATCGTCTAAATGTCTGCCACCATTCATGACTGGTTGTGGCAGGACTGCAAAGCTTAGATCTGATCCATTGGTTGTGGGTTCGCTTAACTCTGTCTATCACATGCTGCTTATGCTTTTTGGCCTGTAAGAAGTCTTGTCTAATAGCATTACCAGGTTGACTCCTCATTTTTTAGTGCTGCTCCTGGCATGCCCTCCTGCACTCTCCATTGTACCAGGGTTGATCCCCTGACTTGGTGCTCATGGTTAAGTGGAGGAACATGTTAATCCATGAGGTTGTGCTGGATTATGATTCTGCTGCTGTTGATGGCCTACAGCATCTCATGGATGCCCAGTCTTGAGATGCTAGATCTGTTCAAAGTCTGTAGGGGCAGCACTGCAGTGAGCACAGCTGCTTCACAGCGACCCAGGTTTGATTCCAGTCTCTGGCCACTGTCCAGAGTTTGCAAGCTCCACCCCATGTCTGCATGCGTTTCTTCCAGGTGCTCCAGTTTCTTTCCACAGACCTAAAATGTGCCAGTTAGGTGGAATGACCATGTTAAAAATTGCTCCATAGTTTCCAGAGAGATGTAGGCTGCATGGATCAGCCACAGTAAATGCAGAGTAATGGAGGATGGGCTGCTCTTTGGAGCGTTGGTGCAGACTTGATGGGCCAAATGTACTGTAGGGGTTCCATGTTTCTGTCTCATTTAGCACAGTGAAAGTGCCACACAACACAATGGAGGGTGTTCTCCATGTGAAGTTAGGACTGTGCAGTAGTCGCTCTTGCCAATAATGTCATGGATAGATGCATCTGCAGCAGCAGATTGGTGAGGATTAGATCAAGTATGTTTTTCTCTCTTGTTAGTTCCTGCTGCAGACCCAGTCTAGCAGCTATGTCCTTGAAGACCTGACCAACTCAATCAGTAATGCTGCTGCTGAGCCATTTTGATGGTAGACAAATCTCCCACTCAGAGTATACTGTGTGCCCTTGCTATTCTAAGTAATTCCTCCAAATGTTGTTCCACATGGTGAAGTACTGATTCATCACTCAAGGGAGAATGGTACGTGGTGATCAGCAGGAGGCTTCATGGGATCCGAAATTAATGTCTGTTTCCATGCTGTACATCTCTATGACTCTCTGACTTCCAAAGTAACTCGCTCCCGGCTATATAACACTGTGCCACCAACTCTGCTGGGTCTGTCCTGCAGATGGTACAGAATGTATCCAGGGATGGTAATGGTGGTGTATGGGACATTTTCTATCTGATTGTGTTGCTTGACCACCCTAGGAGACAGGTGTCTCAATTTTGGCACTAGCCCCCAGATGTTAGTGAGGAGGTCTTTTCACATTCATTCGGGCTATTTTTGATGTTGGTATTTCTGGTGCTTCAATCAATGCCAGGTTTTCCACTTCAATACTGCACTCAGGAGGAATCACACTATTCATTGTAATGATTCTGCCAGGAGACTTTTCAAGGATTGGACTAGAATACATTTCTGGGCCCCTCATTTGCTTACTTAGGGCAGTCTCTTGCCTTATAATGCATACAATATTTCTATCATGTCTTACCTTCTTGAACTTGGTACATTCATTCCAAACATAAAGGATTAGAGTACTTCTGCCCTGTTTAGAACAGACACAAAGCCAGGCAGCTTGTTAAGTTGGTCAACAGTTCTCAGTCAAGGGGATGGACATAAAGTCATAGAGTCATAGAGATGTACAGCACAGAGACAGACCCTTTGGTCCAACCCGTCCATGCCGGCCAGTTATCCCAACCCAATCTAGTCCCACCTGCCACCATCCGGCCCATATCCCTCCAAACCCTTCCTTTTCATATATCCATCCAAATGCCTTTTAAATGTTGCAATTGTACCAGCCTCCATCACTTCCTCTGGCAGCTCATTCCATACATGTACCATCCTCTGCGTGAAAAAGTTGCCCCTTAGGTCCCTTTTATATCTTTCCCCTCTCACCCTAAACCTATGCCCTCTAGTTCTGGACTCCCTGACACCAGGGAAAAGACTTTGTCTATTTATCCTATCCATGCCCCTCATAATTTTGAAACCTCTATAAGGTCATCCCTCAGCCTCCGACACTCCAGGGAAAACAGCCCCAGCCTGTCCAGTCTCTCCATTACTCGAATCCTCCAACCCTGGCAACATCCTTTTAAATCTTTTCTGAACCCTCTCAAGTTTCATAATATCCTTCCAATAGGAAGGAGACCAGAATTGGATGCAATATTCCAAAAGTGGCCTAACCAATGTCCTGTAAAGCCGGAACATGACCTCCCAACTCCTGTACTCAATACTCTGACCAATAAAGGAAAGCATGCCAAACACCTTCTTCACTATCCTATCTACCTGCAACTCTACTTTCAAGGAGCTATGAACCTGTACTCCAAGGTCTCTTTGTTCAGCAACACTCTCTAGGACCTTACCATTAAGTGAATAAGTCCTGCTAAGATTTGCTTTCCCAAAATACAGGACCTCGCATTTATCCGATTCAAATTCTATCTGCCACTTCTCAGCTCATTGGCCCAGCTGCTCAAGATCCTGTTGTAATCTGAGGTGTCCATTACACCTCCAATTTTGGTGTCATCTGCAAACTTACTAACTCTACCTCTTATGCTCACATCCAAATCATTTATGTAAATAACAAAAAGTAGAGGACCCAGTACCGATCCTTGTGGCACTCCACTGGTCACAGGCCTCCAGTCTGAAACCAACCCTCCATCACCACCCTCTGTCTGCTACCTTTGAGCCAGTTCTGTATCCAATTGGCTAGTTCCCACTGTATTCCGTGAGATCTAACCTTGCTAACCAGTCTCCCATGGGGAACCTGGTCGAACACCTTACTGAAGTCCATATAGATCACATCTACCACTCTGCCCTCATCAATCCTTTTTGTTACTTCTTCAAAAAATTCAGTCAAGTTTGTGAGACATGATTTCCCACACATAAAGCCATGTGGACTATCTCTAATCAGTCCTTGCCTTTCCAAATACATGCACATCCTGTCCCTCAGGATTCCCTCCAACAACTTGCCCACTACCGACGTCAGACTCACTGGCCTATAGTTCCTAGCTTGTCCTTACCACCTTTCTTAAACAGTGGCACCACGGTAGCCAACCTCCAGTCTTCTGGCACCTCACCTGTGACTATCGATGATACAAATATCTCAGTAAGAGGCTCAGCAATCACTTCCCTAGCTTCCAACAGACTTCAAGGTTACACCTGATCAGATCCTGAGGATTTATCCACCTTTGCGTGCTTCAAGACACCCAACACTTCCTCCTCTGTAATGTGGGCATTTTTCAAGATGTCACCATCTATTTCCCCACATTCTGTATCTTCCATGTCCTTTTCCACACTAAATACTGATGCAAAATACTCATTTAGCATCTCCCCCATTTTCTGCGGCTCCACACAAAGGCTCTTGCTGATCCTTGAGGGGCCCTATTCTCTCCTTAGTTACTTTTTTGTCCTTAATGTATTTGTAAAAACCCTTTAGATTCTCCTTAATTCTATTGCCAAAGCTATCTCACATCCCCTTTTTGCCCTCCTGATTTCCCTCTTAAGTATACTCCTACTGCCTTTATACTCTTCTGAGGATTCACTCGATCTATCCTGTCTATAACTTACATATGCTTCCTTTTTTTCTTAATTTTTCCCTCAATTTCTTTGGTCATCCAGCATTCCCTATACCTACCAGCCTTTCCTTTCATCCTAACAGAAATATACTGTCTCTGCACTTTCATTATCTAATTTCTGAAGGCTTCCCATTTTCCAGCCATCCCTTTACCTGCGAATATCTACCCCCAATCAGCTTTTGAAACTTCTTGCCTAATACCGTCAAAATTGGCCTTTCTCCAATTTAGAACTTCAACTTTTAGATCTGGTCTATCCTTTTACATCACTATTTTAAATCTAATAGAATTATGGTCACTGGCCCCAAAGTGCTCCCCCACTGACACTTCAGTCACCTCCTCTGCCTTATTTCCCAAGAGTAGGTCAAGTTTTGCACCTTCTCTAGTAGATACATCCCCATACTGACTCAGAAAATTGTCTTGTATACACATAACAAATTCCTCTCCATCTAAACCCTTAACACTATGGCAGTCCCAGTCTATGTTTGGAAAGTTAAAATCCCCTACCATAACCACCTTACAGACAGCTGAGATCTCCTTCCAAATTTGTTTCTCAATTTCCCTCTGACTATTAGGGGTCTATAATACAATCCCAATAAGGTGATCATCCCTTTCTTATTTCTCAGTTCCACCCAAATAATTTCCCGGGATGTATTTCCGGGAATATCTTCCCTCAGTACAGCTGTAATGCTATCCCTTATCAAAAATGCCACTCCCCCTCCTTTCTTGCCTCCCTGTCTGTCCTTCCTGTAGCATTTGTATCCTGGAACATTAAGCTGCCAGTCCTGTCCATCCCTGAGCCATGTTTCTGTAATTGCTATGATATCCCAGTCCCATGTTCCTAACCATGCTCTGAGTTCATCTGCCTTCCCTGTTAGGCCCCTTGCATTGAAATAAATGCAGTTTAATTTTTTAGTCCTACCTTGTCCCTGCCTGCTCTGACTGTTTGACTCTGTTCTGTTCTCAACTGTACCAGTCTCAGATTGATCTTTTTCCTCACTATCATCCTGGGCCCCACCCCTCCACCTTACTAGTTTAAATCCTCCCAGGCAGCTCCAGCAAATCTCCCTGCCAGTATATTAGTCCCCTTCCAATTTAGGTGCAATCCGTCCTTCTTGTACAGGTCACTTTTACCCCAAAAGAGATTCCAATGATCCAAAAATGTGCATCCTTCTCCCATACACCAGCTCCTTAGCCATGCATTCATCTGCTCTATCCTCCTATTCCTGCCCTCACTAGCTCATAGCACTTGGAGTAATCCAGATATTACTAGTCTCGAGGACCTCCTTTTTAAATTCCTGCCTAACTCTCTGTAATCTCCCTTCAGAATCTCAACCTTTTCCCTTCCTATGTTGTTGGTTCCAATGTGGACAATGACCTCTTGCTGGCCCCTCTCTTCCTTGAGAACATTCTGCACCCTCTCTGAGACATCCTTGATCCTGGCACCATTCTGTTTTTTCGCTGCTGGCCACAGAAACATCTGTCTGTACCTTGGACTAGAGAGTCCCCTAACACAATTGATCTCTTGGAACCCGACGTATCCCTCATTGCATTAGAGCCAGTCTCAATACCAGAGACTTGGCTGTTCGTGTTACCTTCGCCTGTGAATTGATCACCCCCTACATTTTCCAAAACAGCATAGTTGTTTGAAATGGGGATAGCCACAGAAGACTCCTGCACTAACTGGCTACCTCTCTTCCCTTTCCTGGAGTTAACCCATCTATGTGACTGTACTTGGGACTTATCCCCCTTCCTAGAACTGCCGTCCATCACATATCCGGGAATATCTTTCCTCAGCACAGCTGTAATGCTATCCCTTATCAAAAACACCACTCCCCCTCCTCTCTTGCCTCCCTTTCTATCCTTCCTGTAGCATTTGTATCCTGGAACATTAAGCTGCCAGTCCTGTTCATCCCTGAGCTATGTTTCTGTAATTGCTATGATATCCCAGTCCCATGTTCCTAACTATGCCCTGAGTTAATCTGCCTTCCCTGTTAGGCCCCTTACATTGAAAAAATGTTGCTGTTGCAAATTCCTCATTGCCTTTAATTGTCTCTCCAACTGATCCATTTGATCTGATAGGATTCGCAACCGACAGCATTTATTGCAGATATAATCCACAGTAACTCTCCTTAAACTCCCACATTTGAGACATGTTGCTGAATGGTATTGTGCCATCTCAATGCCACCTATGAAAATACCTGCAGCTTTTTTCCAAATAAACAGCATGCCGTTAAGCCCAACGGCCATGTCTCTATGTTTAAGGTGAGTTATCCTCATGTAAGTCAAAGGGGACTCTTCATGACAGTGCTATTGTCATGAAATCTTGGGGTTTCTCCAATATCAAGGTCTTTTTTTAAAATTGGCATTAACAAGTCTTCAGCCTAGAATGGTGTACAGTTAAAATCGATAAATATGGTAAGAAGTTACCAAAATGATTTCATAGAAGTTTACATGTAGATTGTGTGGCAACTGTGAAGGTAAAACTGTTAGTTTCAGGGGAATAATGACAATGAATATTGATAGCTCTTGATTCTGCACAGAAAAAAATACTGTAAAAATCCTTAAATTCTGTCAATGATTCTATCGGAAGGTTTACCATTGAAATTCCCCAGAAAGCAATCAATTATAAATGAATGCATTCATGAGAACATCCACTCCTTACGTTCTTTACCTCGTTGCAAATGGCCTTTACTTAATGATTTGCGATTTATTGAGATTTAACAGTATGCTGAATTCCTAATTTATTCGGAACAGCCTTTTCGGCCTTGAAAAAGTAATCTTGTATTTATTGACAGAAATATTTTCCATTGTGTTAAATTTTGTGCTTTTGGAAGTTTTTTTCTAATTTGTGACATATTTGCTGTTGCTGTCATCCTTTAAGGATTTCCCAATTATTTATTTCCCCGTTTTTATCAATTAAAAGTAAATAAATTCAACCGTTTTAAAATTCCATTTTAATATCTGTGAGAATACATCGATGGTTAGCTGCTGACTTTTTATTCCTTCATGGGATGTGACCATTTGCTGGCAAAGCCACCATTTGTTCCTCATCACTCATTGTATTTGAGAAGGTGATGGTGAGATGCCTTCTTGAGACTATAAGACAATAAGATATAGGAACAGAATTAGGCCATTTGGCCCATTGTGTCTGTTCTGCAAGTTGATCATGATTGATACATCTTCCAACTCCATTTCTCCTCATAACCTTTGATCTCCTTACTAATCAAGAACCTATCTCTCGGGCGGCACGGTGGCACAGTGGTTAGCACTGCTACCTCACAGCGCCAGAGACCCGGGTTCAATTCCCGACTCAGGCGACTGACTGTGTGGAGTATGCACATTTTCCTGTGTCTGCGTGGGTTTCCTCCGGGTCTTCCGGTTTCCTCCCACAGTCCAAAGATGTGCAGGTCAGGTGAATTGGCCATGCTAAATTGCCCATAGTGTTAGGTAAAGGGGTAAATGTAGAGGAATGGGTGGGTTGCGCTTCGGCGGGTCGGTGTGGACTTGTTGGGCCGAAGGGCCTGTTTCCACACTGTAAGTAATCTATCGACATTTGTCTTAAATACACTTGGTGAGTTGACTTCCACAGCCTTCTGTGGCAATAAGTTCTATAGTTTAACCACCCTCTGGCTAAAGAAATGCCCCCTCATCTCAGTTCTAAAGGGGTGTCCCTCAGGTCCTAGACTCTCTTTCTCTTGGAAACACCTACTACTCATCCAGTACCCAGGCCTCTCATTATTCTATATGTTTCAACAAAATACTCCCTCATCCTTTTAAACTCTATTGAGTACAGACCCAAATTCTTCAACCACTCCTCATATGGCAAGCCCTTCATCCTGGGATCATTTTTGTAAACGTCCTCTGAACCCCCTCCAAGCCCAGCACATCCTTCCTGAGAAATGGGCCTTAAAACTGCACACAGTATTCCAAACATTGATGAAGGGCTTTTGCCCGAAACATCGATTTTTCTGCTCCTCGGATGCTGCCTGACCTACTGTGCTTTTCCAGCATCACTCTAATCTAGACTCTGGTTTTCAGCATCTGCAATCCTTGTTTTTGCCTATATTCCAAACATGGTCTGACCAGAGCCTCATACAGCCTCAACAGTACATCCCTGCTTTTTGAACCAGATAATGATATAGATGATGCTGGACACCTGTAAATCCTATTGAGCGGGCATAATATTTAAACTTAATATCAGGAAAGAAGAAGTCCACAGAATAATCCTTTCAGGATTTCTGTCAACAGCTCTCTTTGAGACCAGCAGCAGGTGATATTGTTTTGCTGCTGAGAGCAAATTGTTTCTGCTTTTCTGAATAGTAAACTGTTTCTGATATATTTTTTCCAGTACTAAATTGTCACCTGCATTTTCCTTCATTGCCCTTTCTGTAGCCCACTTGAATCTTGACATATTCAGATGCTTTCTCTAGCTATCAGAACTGGTAGCTATGAATGTGAAATTAATTAATAATGATGTGTTTTCACTCTCATCATCCACTTGCTGATCCTCTTCTACCTGACTATTCTCACTTCTTTAACATGTGAGTAGATTAAAGACACAAGGGAAAAGAAATGTGTAAATTTCAAAGAAAATGAAGAGTTACATGTTCATATACCACCTCCAGCTCAGGAAAAGCGAGATGTAAGAAGGATTGCATAGGATAATAACATCATCAATCAAACTTTCAGCTCAATGTGAGCCATAGCCTCAACAATGAGCAGTCATGGTGTAATGTCCCTTTGTAGATTAATACAACCAAAGCTGCATATAGACAGAGCTTGAAAATTCCTGACCTTTTGACAGCTCTTGTGAGTTGGCTCTTGATGCCAGTGGAAGGCTTGCTGGTGGCGTAATCATTGCCTGGTTTGGTTGGTCTTGCAAAGAAGAGGCAACATGGCTCTCTCATTCAATCTCCAGCCAGCAGGTGAGATCCTTGGTTAGAGACAAAAAACTGCAGATGCTGGAATCCAAAGTAGACAGACAGGTGCCTAGAAGAACACATGGAGCACCAAGAGATGGGTTACACCCGAAATGTCGACTTCTGTATCTCCTGATGCTGTGTGGCTTGCTGTGTCTTTCCAGCCTCCTGCCTGTCTACAGCAGGTGGGATCTTGACAAGAAGATTCCACCTATCCTCTTAATTTAAAACTACTTCACTGCTGCTGGTTCAAAATGCTTCCCAACAGCACAGTGCAATTACTGACAGAGTTCAGGCTACAGCAGTTCAAGAAAGTGATTCACCACCAGTTTCTAAGAGTAAATGGACATAGGCTACAAATGTTTGTCTACTTAGCAGCACCCATAATATGAAAAAAGAAATGGCAGGTTAAAAAAAAGACTAATCATGCATCAAGATCACTGTGTCATTTTTAGGGACAATCCAACTTATTTCCCCTGAATGTTAATTGGTTGGACAATCTTTTGCCTGTAACAAATGATGTAATGAAGCTACTGATCAGAACAGAGATAGTTCGTAAGCTACCTTCTGTGATCTGTTAGCCAGTGGAGATTTATAACAATCAATTTTATAAAATGTTAATCAATTGATCTTAAATCTTGAAATGTTATGTGGTTTTCACTCTTTTAGTAGAATCCTGTGGAAGTGAAAATAATCTTGTATCATCACACATTATCTCTTTTCAGGCAGGCCCACTGCATCTTGACTGGATAGCTGTAGGCCTTCCCCTGGATAACAGTAGGCCAGAGGCTAGTAGGTTGAATGACAGCACTGCTGGGGAGGTACTAAGTCCACTAGAAACCTTGGAGCATTGCTGGATCTCAGCAGGGCAGTGGTGAATGGTAGTATGAAGGGGTTGAGTTCAGGGGAGAGTGAAGTTGTCAGGAATTGTGAGCGATTGGTCCTAGCAGGCCATCATTTCCTAATGCAGGGGACTACCATCAGGCACTGCATTGAATGAGGGACAGCAACTACACATGCGATTGCTTGTTGTGTTACCTACATGTCAAACTCCGTGTCCAGTACTGGTTTGATACCAATGATATTGTGTGAAGCTCTTATGTAAGCACTGATTGCCCAGTTAAGGGCCTCAATTAGCACTGGAGCAGGAAGGTTGTTCATGAGCCCTCTTGGCATTGACCCGGACAGTATGGTGGCAGGAAACTGGCAGTGCCTTACCAGTCATCCTCCTACCAGGTTACGTGTGGGAGGCACAAGATTCTGCTTTCCATGACTGAGTAAATCGATGTGTTTTGAAGCCATCTGCCAGTGAGTGACTATCTTTATATTCTTTTACTCACAGCCAACTGATAATAATTATAGCGATTATAACTCAGATCGGCAATGTGTGAAAGGAGCTGGTGACAGCTGCTCATGAGGAATTCCATTGATGTTAGGTGACAACCTTTTCCTTTCCTTGTGACTGCTTCCCTTTATTTAAAAATAACATTTGTCACAGACTTTGCTGCTGAGTATTCCTTTGCCGTAAATTATTATGCAGTGGTGTGATGTGTAAAAATAGCCATCCTGTGCGGTGTGAACCATTTCCCAGTGAAGTACCAAGGCTGAAAGCTTGAACACCTGTCTTTGACATTGGAAATGGCTGGTAAAGCTGCCACTTACGGGGATTCAGTCCAATTACAAGGTACCGTGTGGCAGTTCCAATGTGTTCAAAGGGTCTCAGGAACTGGTGCCAGCAAATTCAATTCAGATCTAAGGTTAATAGGATAAACTGAGCACAATCTGGAGTAGGGATAATAGTTAATGATTAGAATTAAGAATCACAGCCAATTTATTTCTGTCGATTCCATGAATTTGGAATGAGACTTTTGAGATTATATCATTGCAGACTATGGTTTATGAGTTCAAATCAGGTCTTGGCCTTTAATGACATTAAAATCAATACACTCAGTAAACTGCTCCAGTATGAAAACACTTGGACAGTTGGAAAAAAAGCCAACTGACTGGGGAAAGAGTGTGTACTACGTCTACATTTAATTTAGACCTCATTAGGTTTTGTGGCCTTTGGACAAATACCTTCAAGGACAAACTCTTGCTGATCATCATCTACTGCACGGATAAGGAGTCATTACTAAACATCACTTGGAAGTTGCCTAAGGAAAGCAAAGGTGCAGAAAGTATTGTGGATGAAAATAATTCACCAAAGCACTGAACCATTCAATCATTGACTGACGAATCTAATCAAGATCTGAGAAACGGAAATATCAGGGAACCAACGTGAGGAGTTAACCATGAAGAAGACAAATGAGAAAGAGAACACTCGTGTGAGAAAAGGAAGAGCGGATTGGTTCTAGCTCCTTCACCATTTGGGCTCACACATATTTTGTGCATACCAGAACATATAGTTACACACAGATTCTGATCTTTGTAAGCTTTGTACCATTTTCAATGAGCAGAGGGTTATGAAGAATACCAATTTCTGCCTCTATCCCAAGCTCATTGCCTGACCAGAGCATACTTGATCTGAGTTTAATTAGATAGTTAAAATTGTTAGTTAGCAGTCCCTGTTGCATCACCATGCAACCATAGTTCAACAAAACTGCAGCATCTTCACTTGCTGTCTAAATCTGTGTTCTCTTTCAAAACTACCTTTCTTGTGCCCTACTGCTGATAAATGCAAAATTAAACATTTTAACCTTGTGTACCCTTTTAGCAACATGTAAGGAGAAAAAGGGTTAACATCAATATGTAAATAAGAGAGTTTATCCCATCATAAGATCACATGACTACTAGGTGATTGGTCTCTCTGGCAACATTGTGGCAGAGGTAAGTCCTGACCCTGTATATGGGTATTATTTCAGCATAGTAAAAATCATAGCAAAAGAGTCTTGCAATATTTCTCATCTAGATCCAATCATAATACTTTATGAGTGAATATTTTGATGTGATTGGTTACTTACCTGTTTGCAGGCATGACTGTTGCTGCATGCTGTGCAATTTCCTTGATGTGGCACAGGATTTAAACTGTCCAGCCCATAGACATTACAGTGCAGCTGTTTTCAAGGTCAGGGCAGAGTGCTGTTTCATCAATGCCAACTACAAAATCTCACGAATTCAATGTTTGAATGTTCGGCTCAATGTAGCAATTTTGGTTGATTTATCAGGCACAGCACCTGACATGTCTTCGGATGATGTGTGGACTTAGAGAAAGGATTGCACAGGGTAACTTGCCTGCTAAACACAGGCAACAGGAATTTATACCCAGGGGTATATAGTCCCATAATCCAAAGATGAAAACAAAGCTCTGTAGTTCTGTGATATCCATTTCAGAATTGGCAAACTGTTCTGACTTAACTAAGAAGAATGCACTGATGATCAAGCAACACAATTTCATGAGACATTATAAATGTGTAAGTATCCAATTAAACCACCAAGGTAATCAATTTGCCTGACTACTGTTCAGAACCACAGCAATTCACACCAAGTTTCATCATTAACAGGAGAATAGTGACTTACTCTAAGCACTCTTTGATTCTTTACAAATGACAGTGAGAAAAAGGTCACTAATTTACTATTGTGCAACTTGCATTTTATACCTTTAAAACCCAAAGCACATGCTCATTCATTCATGAATAAGACAGTTAAAAGCCAAATTGTTTGACTCAAATTATGGGTGGAAAAATATAGACAGCAAAAACAGTTTCAGTGAATTATAAGTCAAGATTGGAAGTTGTTTCTCTCGGTTTGTTTAATTTTAGCAATTACGACATAATATTGTCCATACAGCGATGATTGTTTGTTAGTTCATTAGCTAATCCGGTGGACCTAGGTCTTCTCTTGTATTAGAACTTTCAGGGAAGGTAGCTTCCTGATATGAGCTTTGTAGTGTGTAGGAAATTTCTTTTTGAATCCATTTACGTGATTGATACTAGTTTAAAAGGTTCCATTTGCCCTGAATTCACTGTTGTACTTGCTTTTTGTAAGAAATTATGTTCATCAAAACTAACTATTCCAATTAATGCTTGAAGGAACTGTGAATTGATACCTGCTGTGCAAGACTGTTCCACAGGTCCATTATTCTTTTCGTCAAGAACACCTGATTTAAGTTTATAAATTCATGAGGGCATAGATAAGATGAATGGTGAGGGTCTTTTCCCTTGGATGGGGGAGTTTATAACTAAAGAACATAATTTTGAGGTGAGAGGAGGAAGATTTAAAAAGGACACGAGGGGCAAATTTTTTATACAGAGAATGGTTCATTTGTGGAATGAACTGTCAGTTGCAACTTTCAAAGACATTTGGATGAGTACATGACTAGGAAAGGTTTGGAGGGATATGGGCCAAATGCAAGCAGGTGGGACTAGTTTAATTTAGGAACATGGTGGGCATGGACCGGTTGGACCAAAGAGTCTCTTTCAGTGGTGAGTTTTGAGAAGATTTGTAACTCAGTTGAGGTTTTGGACATAGATTTGCTCGCTAAGCTGGAAGGTTCATTTCCAGATGTTTCGTCATCCTACTAGGTTACGTCTTCAGTGGCCCTCCGGGCAAAGTACTGCTGATGATTCCTGCTTTCTACTTCTATGTTTGGGTTTCTTTGGGTTGGTGATGTCATTTCCTGTGGTGATGCCATTTCCAGTGGTGATGTCATTTCCTGTTCTTTTTCTCAGGGGGTGGTAGATGGGGTCTAACTCGATGTGTTTGTTGATAGAGTTTTGGTTGAAATGCCATGCTTCTAGGAATTCTTGTGCATGTCTCTGTTTGACTTGTCTAATGATGAATTTGTTGTCCCAGTTGAAGTGGTGTCCTTCCTTATATATATGTAAGGATACTAGTGAGAGAGGGTCATGTTGTTGTGTGGCTAGTTGATGTTCATGTATCCTGGTGGCTAGTTTTCTGCATGTTTGTCCAATGTAGTGTTTATTATAGTCCTTGCATGGTATTTTGTAAATGACATTAGTTTTAACCATTGTCTGTATAGGGTCTTTCAAGTTCATTAGCTGCTGTTTTAGGGTGTTGGTGGGTTTGTGGGCTACTATGATGCCAAGGGGTCTGAGTAGTCTGGCAGTCATTTCCAAGATGTCTTTGATGTAGGGGAGAATGGCAAGGGTTTCTGGATGTGTTTTGTCTGCTTGTTTGGGTTTGTTGCTGAGAAATCAGCAGAGTGTGTTCACTGGGTACCCATTCTTTTTGAATACAGTGTATAGGTGATTTTCCTCTGCTCTGCATAGTTCCTCTGTGCTGTAGTGTGTGTTGGCTCATTGAAATAATGTTCTGATGCAGCTTTATTTATGGATGTTGGGATGATAACTTCTGTAGTTCCATGTTTGGTCCATATGTGTTGTTTTCCTGCAGATTGTTGCCATTCTAGATGTCACAGTAGAGCAAACAGCCAGTGGGGAACTTCAAACCAGCATTTACAGGAAAACAACACATACAGACCAAATATTGAACTACAGAAGCAACCATCCCAACATCCACAAACGAAGCTGCATCAGAAAATTATTTCAACAAGCCACCACACACTGCAGCACAGAGGAACTATGCAGAGCAGAGGAAAATCAAATATACAGTGTAGTGTCCTAAATCTACAGTCTGTGGGTTCTGATAGGATTTTTGCAACACAACCATAATGTTGCGAAATGAAATTCAAGGCTGAGGGGTAACCTTATAGAGGTTTACAAAATTATGAGGGGCATGGATAGGATAAATAGACAAAGTCTTTTCCCTGGGGCCAGGAAGTCCAGAACTAGAGGGCATAGGTATAGGGTGAGAGGGGAAAGATATAAAAGAGACCTAAGGGGCAACTTTTTCACGTAGAGGGTGGTACGTGTATGGAATGAGCTGCCAGAGGAAGTGTTGGAGGCTGGTACAATTGCAACATTTAAGAGGCATTTGGATGGGTATATGAATAGGAAGGGTTTGGAGGGATATGGACCAGGTACTGGCAGGTGGGACTAGTTTGCGTTGGGATATCTGGTCGGCATGGACGGGTTGGACCGAAGGGTCTGTTTCCATGCTGTACATCTCTATGATTCTATGATTCTATGTATTAAAAAAGAATGGACTCCCAAAGAACACAGTCCACTGATTTCTCAGCAATAAGCCCAAACAAGCAGACAAAACACGTCCAGAAACCCTAGCTACTCTCCCCTACATCAAAGACATCTCGGAAATGCCTGCCAGACTACTCAGACCCCTTTGGCATCATGGGAGCCCATAAACCCACCAACACACTAATACAGTAGCTAATGAACTTGAAAAACCCTATACAGACAACAAGCAAAACTAATGTCATTTACAACATATCGTGCAAGAACTGTAATAAGCACTACATTGGACAAACAGGCAGAAAATTAGCCACCAGGATACATGAACATCAACTAGCCACAAAG
This sequence comes from Chiloscyllium plagiosum, assembly GCF_037043375.1. Classification (NCBI taxonomy): domain Eukaryota; kingdom Metazoa; phylum Chordata; class Chondrichthyes; order Orectolobiformes; family Hemiscylliidae; genus Chiloscyllium; species Chiloscyllium plagiosum. The sequence continues at coordinate 98,199,194 of NW_028270140.1, forward strand.
CGACATGACCCTCTGTCACTAGTATCCTTACATACAGATAAGGAAGGACACCACTTCGACTGGGACAACACATCCATCATGGGACAAGCCAAACAGAGACATGCATGAGAATTCCTAGAAACATGGAATTCCAAACAAAACTCCATCAACAAATACATCGAGCTAGACCCTATCTACCACCCCATGAGAAAAAGATCAGGAAATGACGTCACCACAGAAAATGACATCACCAACCCAAAGAAACCCAAACATATAAATAGAAGGCAGAAATCATCAGCACTGCTTCGCCCGGAAGCCCACTGAAGACATTACCTAGTAGGGTGACGAAACGTCTGGAAATGAATCTTCCAGGTCAGTGAGCAAACCTACATCCACTCTCTTTCCATGCTGTATAAGTCTGTGACTCTATGACTCTACCTCCTGACATTTCACCTCGATTTTGCCTTAGAAAACTCAAACTTTGATCCCTGGTCCTCCCTGGCCTTTTTCATTGAAACAAAATGGCAGCTCAATCAGACCAAACCCTTTGTCTATTCATCTCTAAACGGATGAGTCCAAATTCTTTTATTTGATTTCCAAAACTAAGATGTTTTTTACTGGAATTAGTCTTCGTATAGGATGGGCTAAAGGGCTGAAATTGTTTATGATATCCAACAGCTGCATCACCTTGAATGAATCCGATGAATATTCTTGTATGTGCCGTAGATGGCACAATCTGGACTTGTTTTTCAGTGCTTTGTTGTTTGTTGGACTGTAGAAGAGAACGAGTTTTGTTTCAAGTCATTCAACTTCACCTCAGACTGGGATCATAAACAGTGCCAGGAACTACTTCAGCCTCCAGACCAGCCGCCAATCAAGGGGTTCCTGAAGGCAGATGGGGTGATGCTTATTGCTTTTTCTCTTTCTTTTACATTCTTTTATTTACTTAATAAATGCTTCTTTCCTTCCAATTTTTTATGACTTAATAAATGTTCATATTTAAGTTCAAATTACTGCTGTTCATTCTTCTCTGAACCACATTGAACCAAATCCAAAAGAACAGCTTGGATATACTTTCTGATCCAAGGCAGTGTTGCTTTTCTTTTGCACTGTTTCTAAAGCCTCAACATCACCCATAATTGGAGGAGACCAGAACTGAACACAACACTCTAAGTGAGACCTGAACAATGTTTTAAAAGGATGGAATAGTGAGCCTTGAATTTTGATCAATTGTCAATTGAATGTACTGTAATTCAAATTGCTCCAGTTGTCTCTTAAACATATTGTTCACGTACACTGGAATGTTCACAAGTCTTTCTTCACCCACTTAATATCATCACTCTTACTAATGCTCCTCCACTGTATAATCAGTTGGATATAGTTTTGATGTCAAGGACAGTAACTCTAACCTCTCCTCTGGCATCTCTGGCTCAGATAAGGCAATTATTAAGTTTGAAGCTGGATGAAAACAGTTCTGTTCTTCACTGGTCTGAAGAAGTGTCATATTAGACTCAAAATGTTAATTCTGTTTCTCTCTCCACAGATTCTTCGAGACTGGCTGAGTTTTTCCAGCATTACTGTTTTTATTTCAGATTTCCTGCATCTGCAGTATCTTGCAATATTAGAAGGCGAATAATTCTGGCTGATCCCTAAATTAGCATCAGTAGGAAGGCAACTGGGAAGTAGATATTGGTGATTTATTTTAGATCACTTTACTGATGTTTGGAACTGTACCAATAGACCAGTAGTTGGTTGTGCTAGAATTTGCAGCATCAGATACAAGAGACAATCCTGGAACAATTTGGACCCAAAATTGTGCTGGCTTCTAAAAATGTTGCCTCTTTCAAGACTTAATTCAAGCTTCTTTGCAATCCATCAAACTGCAAAGACTGCCATTAACCACACAATCTGGCAGAAAACATAATTTTTCAGTTTTTGCTCTAACATACACTCCTTGGGCTCTTTCAGTCCCATTCAAGGAGTAACAAAGCTGCTGAGTATGTTTCACTGATTTAATGTAATGAATCCAATTTGCCTTATCTTCAGAACTGCTCTTCTGAACTCATGCTTCTGAAAAGGAATCATACTGGACTTGAAACATTAACTCCCTTCTCTCTCCTCTGATGTTTCCAGACATGTTGAGATCCTCCAGCATTTTCTTTTTATTTCCGAGTTCAGCACTATTTTACTTTTATATCTTCATTACCCTGCTCTTGCATTTTCCTAAGAACAAGAGAGGGGATGAGCCTTGGAATAGGTCTGTACTAATTAAGCAGGCAACTAGATTCATTTTGCACTCATTAAGAGCCTATCTCTGGTAACGTTACAATTTTCAGAATGAACCTTAGCCGCTATTTGATGTCAGGTCAGTTGTATCATATCATGCAGGCAGGAAGAATTTTAAAAGTGAGTTTTAAAAAACATGTTTTTTTCAAAGTTTAAATGGTTTACCCCTTTGTCGATAAACTTCCATTCCAGGTCAGAGGAACAGTCAGGATTGAAAGCTTTGCCAGTTCAAGAAGCATCCTTTTGACATTGGCTGGGCATCACAGCAGTGGGCAAGGCTGTTCACTCTTCACCTGAACACAAGGAAAGGCATGGCTAGTAGTAAGTGCTGCACTCTCAGAAATCCAGCCTAATGCAGAGGAAGGACAGCAGTTTACACAGGACGGACAGAACATCAGTAGGCCAGATAAAAAGAGACAAGACCCATGAAGTAGAACGGGCATAAACTGCGTTTGTTCTTTGGGATACTGAATGCATGGGTCTTGAGAATAGTGTTGATCTTGTGTAATCCTCAGTGAATATCACGATTTCTGACTTTATGATGAGGGAAATGTAATTAATGAAGCAGTTGAAGATAGTTGGACTGAGGGCATTACCAAAGAAATTCCTGCAGCATTGTCTTAGGACAACTTCAATGATTTCCTTTGTGCCAGGTATGATTAACAGCCAGCAGGGTATTTTCCTTGATGCCCATTGATTCCAATTATGCTAAGGTTCCTTAATGCCATACCTTTTCAAATGCTGTGTTGATGTCGAGCAGGAAGCTGGAAGAACACAGGAAGCTAGGCAGATCAGGAGGTGGATAAGTCAGCGTACACACGAAACCTTAACTTCTCCACCTCCTGATGCTGCCTGGCTTGCTGTGTTGTTCCCTCTTGATTGTCTACCCTGGAATCCAGCATCTGCATTTTTTTTGTCTCTAACTGTGTTGATGTTGAGTGCAGTCACTCTTATATCACTTCTGGAATTCAATTCTTGTATCTATGTTTAGATGAACATTGTAATGAGGCTGAGCGAGACGTGTAGAATCCAAACTGAACATCAGTGAGCAGGTTATTGCTGTATAAGTGCTGTTTGATAGCACTATCATTTTGCTTTTTGTCAGTGGAATGTATTTGAACAATTTATTACATTGCCAGGCAGATGCCAATATTGTGGCTGTAGCAAAAGTGTTGGAGAAACTCAGCAAGTCAGGCAACATCTGTGGAGAGAAATCTGAGTTAATGTTTTGAGTCCAGTGACCCTTCTTCAGAATGCTCATTCAGCCAATTGTAATCCTGCGCAAACACGTCTACAGTATGTGTTTGAATAACTTTGACTTTTGTCTCGTGCTGGAGGCTGAACTACAACCATTACAATGCATCAGTAACAGAGTAGTTTAACTGGATTCTTTGCACCAGGAGGCAGTCACAACACTTAGGATAGGTTCTTTTGATTTGGTCAATGGTCATGGGCAGGGGATGGTGTCTGTGATTGAGGCAGCACAGGGGACTCAGAATGGAGGAGTGGAAAAGGGACAGGCAGTGCAATTGTCCAAGAGGTTGGAGATTCTCTCAACCTGTTTGAATGAGAGACAACATTCCAGGATGATTGAGCCAGTTGTTCAAGCAATTGTGTTATAGGAATCCATTCAAGTGTGGGAGGGAGGTAAACAAGGAATGTGTTAATGATAGGAGGTGATACTGCTGCAAAGACTCGGAGTCCACACGGTAGTGATGACTGCCCTGTGCCAGGATTTGTAACATCTGTTCAGAACTGGAAAGGAGCTTGCAGTGGGAGGGGTAGAATCGTTGTATTCCACGTCAGCATTAATAACATAGGTTAAACTAGGGAAGAGGAGAAAGTGAGGTCTGCAGATGCTGGAGATCAGAGATGGAAATGTGTTGCTGGAAAAGCGCAGCAGGTCAGGCAGCATCTAGGGAACAGGAGAATCGACGTTTCGGGCATTAGCCCTTCTTCAGGAATGAGGAAAAGAAGGGCTAATGCCCGAAACGTCGATTCTCCTGTTCCCTAGATGCTGCCTGACCTGCTGCGCTTTTCCAGCAACACATTCCTAAACTAGGGAAGAACTTGTTCATACAGAATATGCGGAGCCAGGCACTAAATTAAACATCAAATGTTATAATCTCTGAATTATTAACTTCGTCATGTGAAAATTGGCAGAGGGTACATAAAATAAGAGGAATAAAAGCACGGCTGAAAGACTGCTGTGGGAAAAGTAGGTTCTGGTTTGTGGTTCACTGCACCAGTGCTGTGGAAAGTTGATGCTGTATCTTTGGAACAGCTACAGGTAAACCACATGGTGGCCAGTTCTTGTGAACCATATAACCAGGGAAGCAGCAAGGGTTTTAAACTAAATAGGGAGATAAAGTATCAAATGTGGAAAGATGTAGTATATTAAAATATAGAACTAAGGTAACAGATTAAACACATTTACACAATTATTTGAAGCACATAAAACCAAGAGGGAGAATAATTTCTGTGGTCTTTTCCTGTCTTTATTTTCATTCAATATGCTACTCAACATTGCATTTATTTCAGGAATCTGATTCTTATTTATATATTTTGTCATTTAAGGATTTTTTGCTCATGTTTGCTCTGTGAATATTAAATGTAAACTGAGGTGGATATTAACTCATCTAAAGATGTCAGCCTGAAATATATAAAAAATGTTAGTACCTAAAAACACAAAACAGAAAGTTTTAAATGTAAAATCACTTCCAAGCTAGACATTATTCCATCTATATCACCATGCCTTCAGTAATTCTGGATTAATAATAGCAGCCCTGCGAGGATTCCTACACCACATAAATTGCATTGATTCAAGAAGGTAATAACTACCAACTTCCCAAGGTGATAAGTGATGGGCAACAAATGTGACTTTGCCAATAATACTTAGGTCTGAATAAAAAGAATTGCAAAAATGTAATAATTGCAACAATATTTTAAAACTCAAGAGCCATCAAGGTGTGAACAGTTTACTTGATTTGAATCTCCTACTTCAGCGATTCATTGTGGCTGAAGATGATATAATCTATAGCATAAATGATAGCAATTCTGAAAGCAGTTTGTAGTCGTAACATGTGTACCACATCTAAATTGAAATTAGCTGTGAACATTGAACGTGTGTTCTTCTTGGTTTAAATAATACCATTTTTACTGGTGATGAGAGGAGCATGCGCTCTTCGAGTTTGAATTTGAATTTGATTTATTGTTTCACACGTGCTGAGATACCGTGAAAAGTGTTGTTTTGTGTGCTATACAGGCAGATTCTACTATACAAAGTGCATCAGGATAGCAGAACAGAGTGCAGAATACAGTGTTACAGCCACAGAGAAAGTGCAGAGAGATCAGAATTAACATTTGAGAGTTCAGTTCAAAGGTCTGACAAACAATTGTTTTTGAATCTGTTCATCCGTGTACTCAAACTTTTATATGTTCTGCCCAGTGGAAAAAGGTTGGGAGAGAGTATAACTGGAGTGGGAGGGTTCTTTGATTCTGTTGGTTGTTTTCTGAGGCAGTTGGAAGTACAGAAGGAGTCAATGGATGGAAGGCTGGTTTGTATGATGGACTGGGCTGTATTCATGACTCTCTGTAGTTTCCTGCAATTTTGGGAAGAACAGTTGCCATACCAAGTTGTGATGCATCCAGACAGGATGCTGTCTTAGGTGCATCTATAAAAATTGAGAAGAGTCCTTGTGGACATGCTGAATTTCCTTAGCTTCCTGAGGAAGTAGAGATATTGTTGTGCTTTCTTGACCATCACGTCAACGTGGGTGGACCAGGACAGATTATTGGTGATCATCCCTCTCAGGAACTTGATGCTGTCGACCATCTCCACCTTAGCATCATTGATGCAGACCGGGGAATGCCTGTCACTCTGCTTCCTGAAGTCAATGGCCAGCTCCTTCATTTTTCTGATATTGATGGAGATTGTTATTTTTGTTGCCAAGCACTCATCTCTTTCCTGTAATCCGTCTCATCATTGTTTGAGATCTGACTTACAATGGTGGTGTCATCAGCAAACTTGGATGTGGGGTGGAATTTGGCCACACAGCGGTGAGTGTATAAGGAGTATAGCAGAGGGCTGAGAATGCAGCCTTGTGGGGCACTGGTGTTGAGGATTATGGTGGAGGAGGTGCTGTTACATATCCTTACTGATTGTTGTCTATGGGTCAGGAATTCAAGGATCCAGTTTTAGAAGGGGGAGCCGAGACTTAGATCTCAGAGTTTAATGATGAGTTTGTTTGGAATTATGGTGTTGGAGGCTGAGCTATAGTCAATAAGTCAGAAATTGACGTAGGTATCCTTGTTATCCAGATGTTCCAGGGATGAGTGTCGGGCCAGGGAGCTGGCATCTGTCATGGAACTGTTGTGACAGCAGGTGAATTAAAAGGGATTAAGACAGTTTGGTCAACTGAAATTGATGTGAGCTATGACTAACCTCTTTGAAGCACTTCATAATTATGGAGGTCAGAGTCACTGCGTGGTAGTCATTCAGGCATACTGCATGATTTTACTTTGGCACCAGGATGCTGGTGGTCTTCTTGAAGCAAGTGGGCAATTTCAAATCGCAGTAAGAAGAGTTTAAAGATGTCAGTGAATATTCCTGCAAACTGGTCCACACAGAGTCTGAGTGCACAGCAAGGGACTCCATCTGGGCCAGAATAACAGAATACAGGTAGTTCTTCAATCATGCGATGGTTGTGTTCTTGTACAACTTCGCACTGGAGAAAAATCGCGCTTTAGAAACAACATTTAAAGTGTTAGTGATGTTATTGCATTGTGGCCAACATCCATTTTAAAAGTTCACACTTTAGAAACAGTATTTACAATTCGTCAATCATGTTACAATGAATCCATGTTAACGAAACGTGCATTATAGCTGAACAACCTGTATGTTTCTGAGGAATGAGACAAGTATCTTATGACTTCCTTGAATGTTGGTTTGGTCCTTGAGTAAATTTATCAACAAGAAGAATGCACAAACAAATAATTTTGTTCTACATCTTATAGAATCAAATGCCTGTTTGAGTAAATACTGCAGTTTCCAGTCTTAGAAAAATCACACAATTTAATATTCATCAAGTGGCAATATATTTTCATCACTTCTCACTTCTAATGGAAGAAAAAATCCTAATTGGGTAGCTTACCTGTAATCTATAAATAAACAGGGGGATTATTTTGACTCTGAATACTTTATTTTTACTCACTTATTTTCTCCATAACAAATTGATTTTCTCACAATCTTGCCACAAAAAGTTCTCACTTCAGGCCTTATTATTTCTGCTGTATCTATTACTCAACTAATCAATAAATGTTGAATCATAAGAATTTCAAGCTCAGATTCATCTGGTGCTGTAGTACTCAACCTTAGCAAGGAAATCCTGATCTGATCTGTTTTCCTTTGAATTTCGAATCAAATCTCCAGGTCCTGCTGTTTACTGCATGTGCTATTTACCATCATGGAAACCTATCCTTACATTTCATTTTAATAATACTTTCCAACCTGCTCCTTCAAACAATATCTATTTGATTTTTATGCTTCAAAAATCCCCTTGTGAAGTGATAACTTTTAAAACATATTTGAATTCCAACTCAAAGATATCGGGCAACAGTTGACAGAAAATCACAGAATTTTAATGGTGCAGAAGGAAGCCATTTGGCGCATTGTGTCCGCACCGGCTCTTCAAATGATCATGATAGAAATGTTGTACAGAAAATATTTACAAGGATACTGCCAGGACTGTGATCGGTTTAAGTTATAGAGAGAGGCTGGATAGGCTGGGACATTTTTACCTGAAGAGTCAGAGGCTGAAGGGTGACCTTATAGAGGTTTACAAAATCATGAGGAGCATGGATCGAGATAATAGCCAAGACCTTTTCCTCCAGGTAATGGAGTTCAAAACCAGAGGGCAGAAGTTTAAGGTGACAGAAGAAAGATTTAGAAAGGAGCCGAGAGACAACTTTATCACGCAAAGGTAGCACATGCATGGAATGAGCTACCAGAGGAAGTGGTAGAGGTGTTTACAATTATGACATTTAAAAGACATTTGGACAGATTTGTGAATAGAAAGGGTTTAGAGGTTTATGGACCAAATGCTGGCAAATGGAACTAGTTCAATTTAGGATACCTGGCCAGCATGTACGAGTTGGACTGAAGGATCTGTTTTCGTCTGATATAACTCTATGATTCTATTACCTAGTGTCAAGCTCCCACTTTTCCCCATACTCTTGCACACTATTACTATTCAAATAATCACCCAATGTTGTTCATATCTGCGATTTTTATTGTAACCAGCAAACTAAAGTTAACATTTACTCTGTATCCTAACATGATGAAAGACTGGGTGGACTAGGGCAGTTTTTCTTAAAGCAGGAAATTGAGAAGGGACATGTTTGAGATGCATAAAGTTATGAGGATCATAGATAGGCTAGACAGGAAGGAACTTTTCCCTTTGATGGAGGGCTCAATGACTGGGGCATAGCTTTAAGGTCGGGACAGATGGTTTTGAGGAGATGTGAGTAAAATGTTTTCACCCAGAGGGTGATAGGAATCTGAAACTCACTGCCTGGAAGGATGGTAGTGGCAAAAATATGTATAACATTTAACTTGTACAGAACAACCTCAATTATCCAAACGTCAATCGTCCAAATTTCGGATTATCCAAACAAGATCTCAAAGTCCCGTAAAAATATTATCTGTTATCCGAACAGTCAGCTATCCAAACAAAATACTCCCCACCCATCTTGTTCGGAAAATTGAGGTTGTTCTGTATTTAGATATGCACTTGCATTGCTACAGCAAACAGGACTATGGGCCAAGTGCTAATAAATGGCATTAGAGTAGATAGGTGGTTGTTTTTAATCAGTGTGGATGTGCTGGGCCAAAGGGCCTCTTTTGTACCATAGGTCTCTATGACTCCATGACCCAAAAGATTATAATGTGTTTATATGTTACGGTCTGCTCTCTGTCATATTTATGGACATCAGTCCAAAGTTAATCTAAGCTTCCAGCTGGCATGCTTCTCCTCAATTCAGAGTTGTAACTCCACTGTCCATTGAAAGTCTTTCTCTCAGTTTTCTGAGAATGTATGAACCATAAAAAAAACTTAGTGTCCTTATGTTTCTCTAGCTTCAGGAATGTGCTCCCATCTACCTTCCACCTGGTGGCTAACAGAACAAAAACTTATCGACTGTGGTTTGCCGAACCTGCTGTTTTTTCTCTCTCTGTCTCTCTCCCTCCCCATTCAAGAATCTCTTAGTCAGTCAATCAGGCAGTAGCAAGAACTGTTGCTTCTTCCTTTGTATTCAACTTAAATCTAGCACTTCAGCTTCAGCAGGACTTGACCTGGGTCACCAACCCCATGTGACCAGGACATACAGTCTAATCGCTGAGCTAATATGTGATTATATGTTTCTCTCCCCCATTGTATTATATCTTGAATTAAACAAAACAGTTCCAGAACCATCTTATGGAACTCTATATTCATAACATTGGAAATTGTTACACTCTCTGATCTGTGCGTCCAAATTACACAACATGTGCTGATTCTTTACACTAGGAGTATAAGGTGTTTGAATTTATTTTCAGATTTTTATCCATAGTACAATATGTTTTGGAATTAGAAAAGGCCAATCCAACTGTGGCCTGCAGCAGACCAGGAGGTGTATTTTATCAGCGTTTCGGGCATAAGCCCTTCTTCAGTTTCCTGAAGAAGGGCTTATGCCCGAAACGTCGATTCTCCTGCTCCTTGGATGCTGCCTGACCTGCTGCGCTTTTCTAGCAACACATTTTCAGCTCTGATCTCCAGCATCTGCAGTCCTCACTTTCTCCTCGGTGTATTTTATCAGTCAATTACCTGGCTGTGCTGGTCTAACAGAGATAGTTCACCCCTAAGGATCTGACAGCCAATCAAAGGGCCATAAGCTCAGCAGTGCCACTGAAATTTGATGGCACTAGACTTGAGGGATGAGGTTGCAGTGATGGTTGTGTGGCTCAACTTAACTGAGATTGGGTCTGGGATCACCAGGGTAACCACGTAGACCAAGCAGGACTACTGCGCTGATAGCAGTGATCACCCTGGGGCAATATTTGCAGCTGGCAAAGTCTGTTCTGTGTCAAACTGGGCCCAATTTTGGGAGGTCAGATAAAGGAAGTATATACACAATCATTAGGAATCCCTAGGGAGTGCTGAGGAACAAAGGGACCTTTGGTGTACACATCTATAGATCTCTGAAGGTATCAGCACAGGTAGACAGGATGGTGAAGAAGGCAAATGGGATGCTTGCCTTCACTAGCTAGGGTGAAGAATATAAGAGTCTTGTTACAACTTTATATAACATTAGTTAGGCCACAGGTGGAATACTGTATGCAGTTCTGGTCACCACACTAATGGAAGGATGTGATTGTGCTGTAGAGAATATGAAGGAGATTCATCAGGATGGTGGCTGTGATGAAAAATCTCAGTTATGAGGAAAGACTGGATAAGCTGAGATTGTTTCCTTGGAGCAGAGGAGACTTGAGCGCAGAGGATCTGATTGAGGAAGACAAAATTATGAGAGATATAGACAGAGTAGATCATGAGAATCCTTTCCCCATGGCAAACAACCTGACAGCACAAGTATAAGATGAGGAGTAAATGGTTTACAGGGGATCTGAAAAAGTCTTTCACGCAGAGGGTGGTAGAAACACAGAATGCACTGCTTGAGAGACTGGTACTTTCGTACCATTTAGGAAGCATATGGATGAGTACTTAAAATGCCGCAGCACAGTAGGCACACATTTAAGTGCAGTTAAATAGGATTAGAGTAGTTTAGTGTCTGCTGGTTAGCATAGAAATGGTGAGCCAAAGGGTCTGTTTCTATGCTGTATGACTCTAAGATTTCTGCTTTTGCTTCAGTTAAAGAATAAGACAATGACACTTTTTTTTGCATTGTTGCAACAATGCATCACTAAACTTGCATTGTTTGAATCTGTATTCACCACATTAAGTTGGTTTTATCAAAGAACATTAGCACTGATGTCAATTATATAACTTGCTGAATACTTACTTTATCACATTCATGTTTTTAGATATGATTGCAAAATAATTTTCCAACTGTCTTTTGTCACATCAATTATTTGGTCCAGAACAGATGACAAATTAAGTGAGCATTCATTCATTTCACTGAATATCTTTAAAACACTGCAGGAATGGCAAGTTCCCCAACAACTTTAATTTAAGTGGATTCAGTTTAATTCTATCCCTATGATTTGGTACTCCAAAAACACCAGCTCGGGTTGGCATTTTTCTTTAAAACAAAACCAAAATATTGCAGCTGCAGGAAATATGCAAGTAAAACAGAGAAACACTAGAAGTAATCAGTAACATCAGCAAGTTAATGTTAAGAATTTTAAGATGGAGGAGCGTGTGGATTTGCACAATTGTGAAAACTGGCAAAATTGAAAGTGTGCTAATGGGAAACCGGCTTCAACCCATTGATTTCCTCATTTAACTAAAGCACGTTAGATGCTTGCATTCAACCCCCTTGGGAGAAATGAGACCATTATTAGCAAATGCTAGCATTCATACATAAACTGACTATCAAATTTAAAGGCACAAACTAAAGTATCCTGGGTTCTTAAAAGTCATGACTAAAATACAAAGTGAGAACACCAACAGCATTCACAGAGGCTAATCAGAGCTCTCAGAAATGTTGCACACAATACTTGTTACTAACAAGTGAGAAATGGTTTCATTTACAGCATTTTTTGCTGGAAGTTCACTTTCTACATGAAGATTTCCAGAATCACATAAGGAAGTTTGGTGTTTTGGCTGCCTTAGTTTAAACTTCAGTCAATGAGCTAAGGGATGAGTGCCAGCAGCATCAGGCTGATGTTTAGACACCTGCAGTTAGACATCAGTGAGCAGAGATTTCAGCTCACAAGGAGACATTGCCCTCCACACATGATAGATAGGCAGAGTTTCCTTGGTATATTGCAAGAGCAGTGCATCAGGAGGGTCAACTATCCCGTCAAGTAGTGTCTGACATCTGCAACCTGCTAATTTTTATCCCTTCTGGACTGTAGTGACTCTGTGTTACCATTGCCAGTGCAACATCTTGCAAATCTTCAACTATGATACAAAAAGCTCTGTTAGAATGCTCATGGTACTGCAGAACATAAAATAACAGTGTAAGAACTAAGAGCAAGATTGTGCCATTTGGCTCATAAAGCTGCTTTTACACTCTATAAGGTCATGGCTGATCTGATTTTGGCCTTAACATCACTTTTTGGCCTGCCCCTTAGAAACCCTGACATCCCTTACTATTAAAAATCTGCCCAACTCGGTCTTGGATATATTGAATGACCTTACCTTAGCTGAATGCTGCAGAATCAAAGTCTAAACACTAGAGATGCTCTAAAAGAATAAATTCATCTTCATTTCCATCTTAAATGGGCAACCTCATTTTTAAACTGCAGCCCCTAGTTCTGGATTCACCCAAGAGAGGAAAAGTCCTTTCAGAATCTTCTGTACCTCTCCCATCAGAATCTTCTCTGTCCAAGCTTCCATAGTTCTTGAATAAGGTATTAAGAGAGAGTTGCTAGGTGACAAAGGATTTCCATTTAAAATTTGCCTAAAGACACATGAAGCCTACATTTGTTGGTATAAGTTCTATGATTTTGCCTCTCAAAAGGAATCAGCAATTTTGAGAATTAATTGCCCTTGAGATCAATTGACTGCTTTTGCCGTAGTGAAGGTGTTGGTAGAAAGAAAAGAAAGGAAATAATACCAGCAAGGTAGGAAGGTTTCAGCATCTCAAAAAACTAGCATGCTCTTGCATTGAGTGATCAGGAAGCCTTTTGGAATGTTGGTTTTTAGTTCAAGAGGGCCAGAAAATAAGACTAGGGAAGTCTTACTGTAACTGTACAAGGTATTGGTGAGACCACACCTGGAGTATTGTGTGCAGTTTTGCACCCTTATTTGGGGAGGGTTGACTTTTCATTGAAGGCAATTCAGAGAAGGTTCATTAGGATGATCCCTAGTATGGGAGGATTATTGGATGAGCAAAGGTTAAATAGGTTGGACTCATGAGAATTTAGAAGAGTGAGAGGTGATCTCATTAAAACATAGAGGATTTTTCAGGAGATTGACACAGTAAATGCTGAGAGGATGTTCCTCTGTATGGGAGAGTCCCTCTCCCACAACCCAGGAATGAATTAAGAAAACGACCAGTAGGCGTGATCTCAGAATAAAAGGTCGTTGATTTCGAACTGAGATGGGAAGGAATTTCTTCTCTCAGAGGATTGAGAATCTTTGAAATTCTTTACCACATAGAGCAGTGGGGGCAGAATCCTTATATATTTGAGGCTGAGATAAATGGATAGATAAATTTTTGATCAGAAGGAGAATCAAGGATTACAGGGAACAGCTAGGAAAGTGGATATGAGGAATGTCAGATCTGCCATGATCCTATTCAATTGTGGATCAAGCTCGGGGGCTAAATGGCCGACTCCTGTTCCTAATTCTCACAGGCTATAGCTTCATCACGTTTCACTTGCTGATTTCAAGTTGTCATGACTGTGTTGTGTGACATGTTGATCACTGATAACTAATACTATAACATCTCATAGTGTCATCAATAGATCACATTAGGTTACAGATCCCTGTAATCATATCTCTAAGTCTGGACTTTGAAACGCCATTGATCTCCTACATATCCTTCTTTGCAGTTTTAAGTTCTACAATTTCAGGGGTTCATCTTCATATTCTCTCCTGCTTCCTAATTTTCTGAAAAGTAGACTAAACAAGCTGGAGAGGGGGGCATGTGGTGTAATGCACTACAGTACGTAGGTAAATGTGCAATTGTATTTACCTTTGCTAACCTGGTTAATGTTGTTAAAGCATTTCCTGCATTGTGTCCAAGAGGTTAGTGCAATGCTTTCATTGCTGACCTCCTGGACCATGTCTCTTTGTATCAACAGTAGGTTTCATTCTCTCACTACTGGAGAAGAGTATCTTTCTCCAAATCCTCACTGTATGCGAAAGCACAACAAATGAGAGGTCATTAATATGTTAAAACGAATGAACATGCTTTGATTCTGCTGATTCCATCTGAGTTATTCATCCCCTGTTGATTCCAACTTAAGCTCCTCCAAATTTCAACCTTTTATTCATTCTTGAAATGTTGGATTTGAGATTGTATCCATTGCCCTATAGTCAACATCAAACCAAGAAGAAAATGGTATTGGAATGGCTGTGTTAAAAAGCAATGTGATGACACTGAACTGGGTTCCAAACTTCCACCCTCATTTGCAATGAATCTCCAAATTAATACTGGTGCCAATATTTCAAGTTCTTTATTCAGATACCAGTGTCAATCTATTTTGTTGCTACTCAACCATGTACTTTCTAGGGATCGCGAGCTGGATCAACATCTATTGATTATTATTACAGATGATGACTATCATGGAGATGATGTGATAGAAGATGAGAATGTTACCTTATGACACAATAGTATGATTAAAATCCACATCAATCTTATAAATTTGAAATTTCTCCACATTTAAAATTGTCATTTTACTTGTGTAGCCATCACATTTACGTGACAAATAGAAACTTGCCTCCTCCTCTGGTGTGTCATGAGTAATCTCTGCAGTAATAACCTTGGTATGTGACACATTTCATTAAAATTGTCCAGTTTGTTGTATTGCCTCTATCTATGATTAAATAATGGACTCAAAGGTGAGAGAGGTGTAAAGGTGGTAATTTGAAATTAAATAATGTTGATAAATTCCTCGGAGGATCAATTCTCAGAATTTAGCAAATGCTTGAATAAATAGCAATAATTACCAACTTAATCACATAACCTTTCAACAAATCTCTTCTAAGTAAGTGTATTTCCATCACAGCATTTACAGAACTAAATAATTCTTAAGGTCAGAAACCTATTTCAAATCACTGTCACTTGAGGTGAAACCATTTAGCAGCTCTGCTAGTTCCTCAACTTCTGTGGTTTACTGCCTGTGACTTTTCCGTGCTGGCAGCTGAAGGCTTTTATAATTTAATTCCTGATTACAAGAATATTTTATGAATTTCGTGCAATGTGTTTTGGGCTTCGGTTAAATTCATATCGTTACCAAGATGGGCTAACAATGACACCTGAATGTTTCCAAAGTTAGATATCTGTTATGTTGCAAATTACATACAATCGTCCATTCAACACATTATTACAATCACCATAGAGAACAGTAATTTTGCAAAAGAGATAGATTCCCCCCAAGACCAATGGATATAAGTCACAGACAAGATTTCAAATTTTATGATATTTACTGTAACAAACAAATGAAAAGCAACATAAATCAAATGTTACTTAACATGCAAGTCATAATTTGATCCAGTAAAAAGTAAAGGAAAAGTCATACTGTGGAAATGCTTCAAAAAACCCATTATGCTATGTACCATATCTTTGATGAAGTGCAGCGTTACACAAATAAAAAATCCAAAATTACTTCCAGCTCTGTAGCAGGTTTCTTTTTCCTAATTGCATTAAGTCAGAGCTTTCACTGCCTTGGAAAGTTCCACTCATTCTGAGTCTTTCAGATCCATTTTCACCTTCAGGTTCACACCGATGATACCTTGTTACCTAAAGAATTTTGATTCTCTTCATTCAAAGAGAAAATAAATACAGATGCACCCTACTGTGTCACAATAACTAGTTTTCCCCTCCACACAAGTGTATCACAACACCTCTGTCTTTTTCTGTCAATTACTGTACAAAGCTTAAAAAAAATTGATTTTGTTATGCCTACATAGTTGTAAACACATATTTATGGAAAACAGATATTTTTTTCTTTTGAAAATAGAGAATGAACATCTCCTGATGTGGTCTTCTCTATGTACTGCATCAGATGCTCCTGATGTGGTCTTCACTACATCAGACAGAGGTTCACATGCCTCTCTTCCAACATAGGCAAAAGTGAGGACTGCAGATGCTGGAAACCAGAGTTTAGATCAGAGTGATGCTGGAAAAGCACAGCAGGTCAGGCAGCATCCGAGGAGCAGGAAAATCGACGTTTTGGGCAAAAGCCTTTCATCAGGAATGGAGGGAGGGAGACTCCAGGGTGGAGAGATAAATGGGGGGGTTGGGGTTGGGGGCTAGGGCTGGGGAGAAGGTAGCAAAGAGTACAATAGGTGAATGGGGGTGGGGATTTTCCTGCTCCTCGGATGCTGCCTGACCTGCTGTGCTTTTCCAACACCACTCTGATCTAAACTCTCTTCTAACCTAGTTTACTCCATCGGATGCTCCCCATCGGGGAGACCAAACATAAACTTAGTGAACCGTTTACTGAGTATTTCAGCCAGGTCCGCAGGGGTCGACCAGACCTTAGAGTCACTGCCCATTTTAATTACTCTTCCCACTCCCTTTCCAATGTGACCATCCTGGGCCTCTTCCATTGCCACAACAAACCAACCTGCAAATTGGAGGAACAACACCTCATCTTCTACCTGGGCAGCCTATAGCCTGGAGAATTCAACACTGTGAATTCCAATTTCAAATAACCTCTCTTCCCAACCTCCAACTCACTTCCCAGCCTGTCCCTTCCACTCCTCCCAGCCACACACCAGATTAATTCCTCCCATTGACCAAGCAGGTCATACCTGATTTCACCTATCTCTACTTCACCATCCTGCCCCCACCACCCCCTTTATCTGCAGCTCCCCATACATACACTCACAGTCCTGAAGAAGGGTTATACCTGAGACCAGCATTTATTGTCTATCCCTAATCAACACTGAAGAAGTTAGTGGCACTCTGCCTTCTTGAGTTTCTGCCATTGTTGGACTCTGGTAAGGCAGGGAGGCCCAGGATTGGAGGGGCAGTGGATAAATGGTGACAAAGATCAAAGTCAGGATGAGGGTATTGCTTGGAGGAGAACATATAGGTGGTGGATTTTGTTGATTCACTTTCATGATGTGAGCATCACTGACTGGCTAAGCATTTCTAGCACATCATTAGTTGCCCTGAAAATGTTCTAGTAAGGTGCTTTCTTAAACTGTGGCTGTCCATTTAGATTAGATTACTTACAGTGTGGAAGCAGGCCCTTCAGCCCAACAAGTCCACACCGATCCGCCGAAGCGCAACCCACCCAGACCCATTCCCCTACATTTACCCCTTCACCTTACACTACGGGCAATTTAGTATGGCCAACTCACCTAACCTGCACATTTTTGGACTGAGGGAGGAAACCGGAGCACCCGGAGGAAACCTACGCAGACACGGGGAGAACGTGGAAACTCCACACAGTCAGTTGCCTGAGGTGGGAATTGAACCCGTGTCTCTGATGCTGCGAGGCAGCAGTGCTAACCACCGTGCCACCGTGCTGCCCAAAGTTAGATATATGTGTAATGTTATTCAGGAGACAGTACCAGGATTTTGTTCTGGCAAAACAGAAGGAACAGTGATAAATTTCTGAGTTAGCATGGTGAGTGGCTTAGAGGGAACCTTGCAGTAGCAGTGTTCCCATGTATCTCCTGTTCTTGTCCTTCTAAGATAGTAGTGGTCATGGGTTTGGAAGGTGCTGTCTAAAAAGCTTTAATGAGTTCTGATGTTGCATCTTGTAGCTGGTATATTCTGTTACCACAGTGTTGAAAATGTGTTGCTGGAAAAGGGCAGCAGGTCAGGCAGCATCCAGGGAACAGGAGAATCGACGTTTCGGGCATAAGCCCTTCCTCGAACATAGTGGATTAGGTACCAGTCAAGCTGGCTGCTTTTTCCTAGAAGGTGTCAATCTTCTTCAAAGTTGTCAGAGGTGCATGCATCTAGGCAAGTGCAGGATATTCCATCACACTCCTGACCTGTGCATTGTCGATTGTGGAAAGGCTTTGGTGAGTGAGGAAGTGAGTTATTTGCTTCAGGATTCTTAACCTTTCATCTGCTCTTGAAGCCAGAATAGTTATATGGCTACTGTAGTTCAGTTTTTGGCTAATGGTAGCCCCCAGGATGTTGATAGTGAGGGAGTCAGCAATAATAATGCCACTGAAAATCTTTGGGAAGAACCAATTTGGAAAAGGCCAGTCATCCAGAGGACGAAATGATTTGTCGAATGATAGTTAAAAAATGCTGATGGAAAAGGAAAGGCACATGCAACATTTATTTTTGCAAGTTATTTAATTTAAATTATTTATCTTGCAAGTAAATAATATTATATCAGATGAATGACCATCCAATTGATTAATTATGTATGATGTTATTCACTTCAAATAATAATATTTGCAATTAATAGTCAATCAGATAGCTGTAAAATTTATTTTTGTACATCTGTGGATGCTTCACATGGTGATGAGAATTATCTTTGAACTATTGCTGTCCTTGAAGTGTTAGCACTCCTCCACTGGTGGTGTATGGTTTAGAAATATAGAATTTGACAAGTGGTGATGAAGACATACTGTAGTAACAAATGCCCAAGTTAAAACAATGTGTGACATTGAGGAGAATCTGTTGGCAATGCTGTTCCCATAGATTTTTTTGCTGTTGCCTTTTTTGGTGATGGATGCATGTGGCTGAGAGGCCATTAAGTCATTTATGTTATAAAAGTGGGCATTCAGCATAGAATATCTATACTGGCTCACTGCAGAGCAAATTAATCAGTCCCAAAAGAACATTAGTGAACTGATTAGGCTTAATGACAATTGATGATAGTGGCTCCCATTAGGCAAAGTTTTAATTTCATATTCACTATTGTTCGGTTTGAACTCAACCCTAGAGGATTGGCCTGAACCTGTAGTTTACAATTCCAGTGTTAGTTTCACGACAAATTGCGTCTCCATAACTTTTGAATTATTGATGATGAAATGTATTAGCTGCATGCAGTTAATAGGAGAATGCACAGTACCAAATTTGTTTCAGATCACATACACCATTGATCAATAGTTATTCACCAGATTTAATTGAAATACTTTGAGGAATGTTCGTTTCCTTCAAATGACAGCACGATTACACTGGCAGTATTATCATTTTTAATTGTCATGCTTCTTGTAAGGAAAACTAAAATAACATTTGACTTCTACTTCAGGTAATATGGAAAGAAATATTTACATTTAACAAAATACATAAATGATATAATTTAAATATAATGTACTTGGATTTCACAGTGTTCTAAGTCTCTAACACCAATTCGGACAGGATGTGTGGGATTAATTGTTATTCTAAACCAAATCAATAAAAGACAAATGTTTTGAGAACATGTAAATTGCTCTCTGAATGTGCCACTTTTTTTTTGTCTTTCACTTATAAATTAACCACGTCATGCTGCTGCTTACTGTTTACCGTCTCTGAAATAGAGCCATCTTGTCTTTGGCTTGTATTCCTTTTAATATTTTTACACATTGACTATGTCTTTTCTAAATAGTAAAACAGTGAAATTCATGCCTTTAAGTCCATACTTGATGAGTTGCCATTGCTCCCAGGGGCGACAATTTCAAGTGAAGCAGGACTGAACAAATTGAGGTTACGAGTCGTGGGTGGATAAATCATACGCTGCACAGAGTAGTCGAGTGCTGGCAGCTGCTATATTGAAATTCCATAATCTCCAAAGGTGTTAGAAGCCAAACAACCTGCAACCTTAATAATTCAGTCAAAGCATGGCAGATTCATTCTGGTTAACACCTTTCAGAATTCAATGATTAATTGCCAAAACTTTAGTCCTTCTTTGACATTTATTGTACCTCCACTATTGATTTGAAGTATTCCCTTTGCAACCTAATTAAAATGGGAGTTACGTTTGCAGAAATGTAACATCAGTTGTCAAAGATACAGTTCAAATGTTGGTCATTTGAATTTCATATTACACTTAAACAACTGTTCTCGAAGTAAAGATTTAATTTCTTTAGTAAAAATTGAGTGGCTCAAGTCAGATGCATGACATTTAAATGTGAGTAGGAAGTGCAGCCTATGCTTTCTGCTTCAGAATTTTTGCTCATCATCTGACAAACCATTTATTTTTGCACGTAACAAGATGTGTGGCAAAAGCTGCTCTCTAACCATTACTCTGTCTCTGTGACAAGTTGTAAGGTGTTTTTGACATTTCAGTGCAGCAGATAAAGAAAATCACTAGCAAAGTACTGCAATTTGCAGCCACCATTATTTTTTATTGGTTGTTAAAATAGCAGTACCAGCAGAATTTATTTTCTCAGGAGAAATAGTTACAGGGAACTTTCTGACAAAGTAGATCTGTGCATTTGTGAACAGTGGCAGCAGTTGAAGGAATCTGTCTCAAAAGACGATGGGTTGCATGGTGGTCATCAACTCTGTGTTACGTATTAACTGGTGTGGTTAAGAAAGCCCCACTGTGGCATGGCATTCTCTTTTACATTTGCTGCAAAGGAAGATAGTGTGCTGAGAATGTGCATGGTATACTCCATTTACTCGGGGTTCATTCCTCAGCCAGCTCTGCTTTCTGTTTCTGTGCAATTTTCCCAATGCATCTTCAAACATTCATTGTCTAAAGGTCACTGTTTTCGGGGGTGTCTCCCTGTTGTCAGTATCAATATGCACGGTCTTCATATCTTCCATATACATGTACTTGTAACTGAAGAATTGACACACAGGAGGTAATGACTCAATTAACGGTACACCATATACAATAGGTATGGCTAGGCCAGTGGAGATATCATTGCCTTTAAAAAAATGCTTGCAGATGGAATTAGCATGCTCCAGAACATCTGACTTTGTCACCTTGTCCTGTCAGAGATGCTAAGGATACATAATCCATGACTCACCACTGTGGAGAATTACACTGAAGGCACAGACTTGGTAGATCCACATTTTGTTATTCTCAGTGCTTTTGTTCTACATTTAGTTAAGCATCTTAGGCATCATGGCTGCAACTTTTGAGATATGCGACTTGATTTTAGTATCAACTGACAGATTGCGAGTGATGTCAGAGATTAAGAATGTGGAGCTTTTAACAACTTCCAACATAGTACTTCAATGCTGGATAGATGGTAGAATAGCAACATCTTAGACCATGGCATTAGTCTTCCTGATGTAGATAGCCAAACCACACTCTTTACAGACATGAAATAGCAAAAGAATAGAACACTAAAGTAGCAGAAAAAGGAGGGTGTTTTGGCCAATGTGTGAAAGCATGAATGGTGCAGTGGTATAAGACTAGCCTGAGATTGAAATTTCGAAGTTAACACATCAATTTTGTCTTAATACTGGCTAACCATAATTTGAATGTATTGGGGATACTTAACCAGAAACCTGCAGCTTAGCACCATTTTTGTAGAGCTGTATTTGTGAGTTCCTCAAACATAGGTGCGAGCTCTCTGGCTGCACAGAGAGATGCTCTGAAGCCTAGTTCAGTAGCAGCAGTATGTACTATCTACAAGATGCACTGCAGAACTGCAACTAATATCCTTAGATGGCACCTTCCACACCCACCTCCTTCCAAGGACAAGGACAGTAGATTTGTGGGAATACCACCACCAACAAGTTCCCATCCAAGGAACTGACAATCCCGACTTCTAGAGTTATAGAGATGTACAGCACAGAAATGGACCCTTCGGTCCAACCTGTCCATGCTGACCAGATATCCTAAACTAATCTAGTACCATTTGCCAGCACTTCACCCATATCCCTCTATATTCTTCCAATTCACATACCCATCTAGATGGCTTTTAAGTGTTGTAATTATACCAGCTTCCACCACTTCCTCTGGCAGCTGATTCCATACATGCACCACTCTTTGTGTGAAAAGGCTGCCCCTTAGGTCCCTTTTAAATCATTCCTCTCTCACACTAAACCTATGCCCTCTAGTTCTGGACTCCCCCACCCCAGGGAAAAATCCTTGTCTATTTATCCTATCCATGCCCCTCATGATTTTATAAGCCTCTCTATAAGGTCACCCCTCAGCCTCTGATGCTCCAGGAAAATCAGCCCCAGCCTATTCAGCTTCTCCCTTTAGCTCAAACCCTCCAACCCTGTCCTGTAATTGCACCCCCCTGCAATACCTCCTCTAACTTGGAAATATAGTGCCATTCCTTCACTGTTACTGGGTCTAAAACCTGGAATTTCCTTCCTAACAGCATTGTGTATCAACCTACAGCAAATGGACTGCAGCAGTTCAAGAAGACAGCTCACCCATTACCTTCTCAACAGCAACTAGACTGGCATCAAATGTTCAAGCTTTCTCTCAGCTGTACAACTCACTCTTTCCCTTGTCTTGTGCAGGTACCAATATGACCCAGATAGTCTCCACTCTCAAGAGGCCAGATCTTTGACATAAACTCCTTCTGCACCTGCCAGAGGAATTAGATATCCTAGAGTATGCACCAGGAAAGCTGCCACTTGCAACCTCCACCAGCACAGATACTTCCAACTTGGTGGAATTTAAGCTAGAGTAGACTTGCATCCCATTGGTACTCATTATCAACACCAAGATAATAAGAGTAGTAGTGACTCTAACCTCATTTCCTCACCAGGAAACAGAGTGATAAGTGCAGGAACCCACATATGGGCTCACCAGAAATATCCTGTCAGGACCTTCCAGGGGTGCCTGCACCTCCATTCCACCTGAGACACCTAATACACTATTGGTATTATCATTGGACTATTGATCCAGTGATGCAGGGGATGTTCTGGAGACTTGGGTTCAAATCTTGCCTTGGCAAGTGGGGGAATTTGAATTCAATTAAAAATCTGGAGTTAACAGTCTTCCATGACCATGAAACTGTTGCTGATTATCAGGAAAAACCCATTTGGTACACTAGTACGCTTTAGGGAAGGAAAGTGCCATCCTTACGTGGTCAGGTTGATATGCGACTCCAGTTCTACAGCAATGCCTCTTAATTGCCTTCTGAAAATGAAGTGTAGCAGATCTCAGGCTCACTCTTAACCCACTGTACACAGGATGGAATGGCATGGATTGGTAGAGTGTGTAGTTAATATGTTCAGGCATGTTTTATAAGAACATTTGGGTTTTTTTTGATGAAACACTTGATCAAAGAAAAAAAATGTGGAAATATTATCCAGGATGTGTAAATGACAGGGACACCACAAAATATTTGAAGCCATTTGTATTGGGTCATCACCACTGAATTAAAAGTTTCAAGTACATTACTATGGCCACATGTGAAAGGTATGGTGAAGGGAGAATGAAGAACAGGGAATATTTTAAATCAGTTTTTTAAATTGGTACGATAGGGTACAGATGTACAGTGGAAAAGGCATTGCAGCCATTCTAACTTCATACCAATGGGGAAAAAAATCTGTGCTCCATTAACTGGGTCAATTAGATGTAGAAAGCCTCGGGTAAAACTAGAGAATAAAATACTTCCTACAATGATGGATATGTGGAGCATATTTCCTACAAAAACAATGAATGCTGTGTCCATTAATTCTTACAGGGTTGAGAAATATCTCAGGGAAAGAATGCATGCTATGTAATGGAAAAAAAAGGTAAGCCTGATTTTTATGTCTAAGTTTACATTCAACACATACACCCTGGGCAGAAGAAGTCTTCCCCACTGATTATGAAGAAGATAAAGCAGTATAGGGATAAATATGTTCAAACATTCCACAGAGCACATTGGAGCTGGGCTGCTCTCCTGGTGGTTCTGCTTCAGTATACAAATGTATGAAAATCTGAGATCAACTCATTTCAGTGTTGTCCTGCTGCTTTCAGCACTTAACATGCACCACACTGATGATGGCAGAGAGCTTAGGGCAAATCGTTATTTGGCATGAACTCCCATGAAGCACTGCCATCTGGCTGTGGAGTCCAACATTTGCTTTCTGATGAAGCTGGGGAGAATGCCAAAAGCAGCAGAGCACTTCACTTTTTGAGGCAAAACAGCAGAACAGCAGGCAAGCTGGATAACGTTGTTGAAATGTAAGGGCCACTTGGCCAACTGTTTTTAAACGTGGCATGCTCTTCAGTTCCCATTGGGAATTCAGTTTTCACAAATGGACTACAGCTCGGTACATTCGAATTAGATTCAATGCATCCTAATATTAGGGCAAGATAAAGGGAGGAATGTAAAATGATCATTATCACCAAAGAAAAAGTATTAGGTATGCAAATGGGTCTAAAGCATCACAAAATCTTTCAAATTTACAGCCTGGACAGAAGCTATCAATCCTTCATGTCTATTCTGGTCAATAAGAAACTATTGTGTCTAATTCCACATTTCAACTCTTGGGTCCATAGTCTATAATATTTCAAGAGTACATCCACATACCTTTTTTATTGTGGTGGCTGTCCTACACCAATCATTCAAGCAGGAGTACCAGCTCCTAATTATCCTCTTGATGAAATAGATTCCCCTTGAATTCCTTTTAAACCTCCTAATACTTCCACAGAAAGCAAATGCTGGGACTCCACAGCCAAATGGGAGTGCTTCATTGAGGTTCATGCCAAAATAGATCTGCTCTAAATTCTCTGCCATCATCAGTGCAGCACATGTTAAGTGCTGAAACTCAATCTGTGTTCCTCGTAATGGACTCTTCAATGGGATACAGCTTTCCTATATAATCTATTGAACTATTGAAAAATTAATAAAAAACAAGAAGTCCTTCTCTCTCTCTTTTATGTTTTGAAGGAAGTTCCCCTAGCCTATCTAATCTCATTCATAGTCATACAATATAAAAAAAGAAACTTCGGCCCATCAACCACTAACAATTCTAATCTCATGTTCCAGCACTTGGCCTACAGCCTTGTATGTCTTAGCATTGCAAACATGCATCTAAACACCTAAGCACCTAAGCATCTAAATGTTTTGGGGTTTTCTGTCTTGACTACCCTTACAAGCGGTAAGATCAAAATTCCATACAATACCCTTACAGGCTGTGTACATAATACAAAGGCTAACACCTTTACAGAAAGTGAGACCAAGACTGTACACAACACAAGTTGAGGCCTAACCATGCTCTTAATCAGTTGAAGCAAGGTGTGACTGCTCTCAAAATTCTCTTTCGATAACATTGAACATTAGCAACTCCCCCTCCCCCAATAGGTAACATTGCAGATGGAACTTAAAAATGTCAGTGTTCTTTACATAGTAATTAAAGCAATTAGAATTGAGCCATTGCAGTTTACCTGCTGTGGGTTGACCCACTATGTCGTTAGAGTGGGAATTCCAGGATTTTGACCCATTGACAATGAAGGAAGGGTGATATATTTCCAAGTCAGGAGGGGTGGAGGGGAACTTGAAGGTGATGGTGTTCCCATGTATTTGCTACCCTGTCCTAGATGGAAGTGGTCATGGGTTTGGAAGTTGCTGTCTGAGTTTTATTAACAATACATTCGACATAAGTAAAAATAAATAAGTGATTAGAAATATAAAATATGAAGAACTAGACATCACTGTGTTGTCTATTTAAAGCAGAGATGATGTAAATTATTTCTCCCACAGAGGTTCACAAATCTTCTGAACTCTCTTCCTGTATAAATGGTGAAAGCAGAGCCTTTTGTTAAGATAGAAGAGGATAGATTCATCCCAAGAAGAGAGGTGGGAAAGTTTATCAGGGATAGGCAGGAATTTGGATTTCTGGATTCAATCATTTTGGCCATAGTCTTATTAAATGACGGAGCAGGCTTGTGGGGCCAAAAGACCTATTCCTGCTTCTTGTTCATATTTTGGATTAAAATTTACACAACAGAGAGAAGCAGTTTGGTTCATCATAACTGTGCCAGCCAAAAAAAAGCAACTAGCCTAATCTTGCTATTTAGTTTATGGCCCATTGCATTGTACATTATGGCATCTCGAGAGCATATCTAATAATATTTAATGTGATGATTTTCAGTCAGTGAATTCCAGACTCACACCAACTTCCAGGTGAAACATTTGCTCCTCAACTCCCCTCTAACCTTTCTACCAATTATCTTTAATATACACTCCATATTTGTTGACTTCTCTGCTATAGAAAATAAATGCTCCCTATCCACATTTTCCAGTTCGCTCATAATTTCATATACCTCAGTTAAATATCTTTTTAGTTTCCTCTGTTCCATAGTAAACAAAACACAGCCTATCCCACCTTTCTCAATGCTAAAATGCACTTGTCTTGACAACATCTTGTGTTTCTCTCGAGTTATCACATCTTTCCTGTATTGTTGTCCCCTGTGCAATTCGCTGCTCCTGTGGTTGTCAGCTTTCATCCAATCAACCATTCTGTCATTTTTTAATATCATTTACAAACTTATTATTAGGCTCATTAGAAAAGCTCATGCAAATGTTTGTGAACTTAAAAACTGTAATGCCATTCAACATTGTTGTTGAATGTTCCTTCACTAATCTAATTCAAAATATATCATGTTTATTATTTGTTAGTTTCCTCCCTTTACATCTTCCCATGGGAGAAAGTGAGGACTGCAAATGCTGGAGTTCAGAGTTGAAAAGTGTGACACTGGAAAAGCACAGCAGGTCAGACAGCATCTGAGGAGCAGGAGAGTTAATGTTTTGGGCATAAGCCCTTCATCAGGAATGTGATGAAGGCCTTATGCCTGAAAAATCAACTCTTCTGCTCCTCAGATGCTGCCTGACCTGTTGTGCTTTTTCAGCATGACACTTTTCAACTTATACCTTCCAATGCCAAATATTGTTCTCTGATATGGAAAGCAGACAAGTGCAATGACAAAGTTTTCCAAGTGATTCAAGAGATTTTGTTTGCCAATAACCTAATGAAGAAGACAATGGAGTAATTCTCAGTGTCATGACTTTTCCTGAAACATAAAACTGTCATGGCAAAATTATCTGGTGTTCACTGAACAATATATTTTTCATTCAATAGACGTTTAATTCAAATTTTCCAAAAAGTTATAATTAAATGCATATTTTTAGTCAATTCATAATTACATCAGACAAAAGAATTAAATGCAAAACTAGGTATAAGACAAACACTTCTTGTTTGTGATGCTGCGTATGTTCATGTAATTTCTAGTAGAACACTTCCTGTGTACCAAGAAACACTAGATTGAAATTGCAGCATGCATTTTAATGATGTGCTTCTTTGAGAATCTATAATACCCAGTGCATGATCATAAATATGGTTAAAAGATAATCTGGTTAAATAAATGACAGCAAACAGATTAATGGTTAATTCAAAAGTGGTAGTTCAACAATGTAATTGAGATAGACATATGGACCACAAATTGGCAGTAATAGTCATTTTTGAGCACAAGTTTCAATGATGATAGCAACAAGCTAGAATAGAATGTAGATTGGGGATATTGGTTGTATGCATCACATTTATCACACTTTGTTAGAGCTAATGGATAGATGTGGGTTTCATATTGAAGGTCTTGGATTTTTTATATCCACATGAGATCAGAAAGGGGCTCAATTTATACCTGAAAGGCAATAGAGTAAAAGTTAAACCTGAAGCCTGTTCCACTAGTGCTAATTCCCGGGATCAACATTACATGCCTGACGGTATTGGATCTGATATTTTTAAGAGGGTTTTTAGTATCTCTCTGGTGACTTCAAAGTCCCCTTACATACGTAACTGAAATACTTATTTTACATTTCTAACATGTTCAGTTTAAAACACTTAAGCAGTTACTGGACAACATCATTAAAAGATGTGTTTTAAAATAGATGGCTGGCCAGTGAATATTAATAAGGCCAGAGCAGGAATTAAGCCTTTTCACAGCATGTGTATTAGGGGTGATTGCTGTCTTTGCGCCAAAAGCCAGGCCTCAGTGAAGTTACAGCATTACAGTATTTTCATAGTTCACCAGAGATATAACAAGCTGGATTTTATACCTAAATCCTGTAGCAGGGCTTGAGATCATTTTATTTTGCCAAAGAGTGCTGTTTTTTTGAAGAAAGGGGTTAACAATTTGTGCAGTCTTTTGAGTTTCAAAATACCATATATACGCATGTAAAAGTCAATCTCATGTAAAATTCGACCCCTTATTTTTGGCAAAGCAATCTTGTATTTTCTACATAGCTCTTATAAAAGTCAACTCTATTTTATCGCATTATAAACCTCATACAAAGGAAACTGAATGCTCCCATTAACCCACTTAAATGAAGTTGCATACATTCATTCATACATATCGGTAATTTTACTCATTGCTCTTTGTTTACTACATTGAATCTCTATTCATTCATTCATTCATAACTCTACTTAGCCCACTTGGTTCAGTACAGCACGTTTTGATTCAGTCATTCATTCAGACCAGTACTAAGCTTATTGGTACTTATCGCACTATATTCACTAATATCCAAAAGTTAATATCATTAAAAAGTTAATCATTTTAATTGTGTTATTACATCTGAATAAAAGTGAGATATATTAGCCACATATATCTTTAATTCTTTGACAGATGTGTTAATGTTGCTGAGGTTCATTACATACAAGAGTAAATGGGAGGGAAACGGAAGATTTGGTGAGAAAGTTCAAGAAGCTTACACATTCAGAATTTAATAAACATTTCATTTTAAGTGTGCCAATATACCAGGCCATGACAATGTTGAGCAATGTGATTTTTCAGGATTTCAATGAATCTTTGACATATTAAAGTTTCGTACCGGTATGTATAAATAAAATTTATGACCAGTAATTCATTCTAGTTTTTTTCTTGCTTTTATCCAGCAATTACCTTTACCATAATCCATTGTGATTTTCCTCTTTACCCAGGATTAGTTGAGCAATCAAATTGACTTCTGCTAATAACACAGTATTTCAAACAGCAGCATGAATTTCAGCCCCTCAAAACTAGTGCCTGTGTAATAGCCGACCCTATAAACTGTACCTTTAAAAATTGTCTAAAAAATTTGACTTTTATACGAGTATATATGGTATATCATTGCATTTCAACACTTCTATAAGCGTTTCTGTTGGTCATAATTTCTACAAGATGAAAATCTGAAAAATAAGGAGCAACCCATTTGTTAAAGAACCTCACAGATTTGAAAACATACTACTGTGCCACTGAAAAAAAGATTTTTCAAAATTTGCTCCTCATCAAATTGAATAAATGTTTACAATTAGTCCTAGTATATATTAGAAAAACTAACACTTTATCTACTTTACACAAGATCTGCAATTGTATTTTTCCCTGTTAAAAAGTAATTTATTTTTTGAAATCTCAAGGTTGGATTCATTGGTTGAGCCCGCTGAGTCCTAACCTCAATTCTTTCAACACTTAGCTTGTATAAAATGCAGGGATCTCAGTTCTTGTTGATTCTATTTGTTTTGCACCATGACAAGACATATCTGCAGGATTTTGTCAAAGTTTGGAAACAAGCCTTCACTCTGCTGTTGGTCAACAATCCCACTTCAGCACGGATTCTGCAGCTGCCATTATTCTTCATTATGTTTTATGGGTTTCAAAAGATATATGTTTTTGATTAGAAGAGTCAAGGTTAGTATTGAATGAAAGGAAATATTAAAATTTGCAAAGATTAGTGACAGTGTAGAAGATTGGACATATTTTAAGAACTAGCTCAGAATGACACAAAGAGAATGAATGTAAAAGTAGAGTCTTGCTAGCAATTTAAAAACAGAGAGTCAGATTTTTTATAAGTTGTTAAATAGGAAAAGAGTAATCAGTACTAGGGGTAAGACTGAGGAGTTGACAATGGAAAACAAGAAAATTCCAAAAGCAGTGAACAGGTAGTTTGTGTCTGGCTTCACCGGAAGACTTAGAAAACTTCCAAAAATTACTTGAACATGAATGGGAGGAAGGATCTTAAAGCAATCATTGTCACAGGGAAAAGGTGTTAGAAAAGCCATTGAACCTAAAGTCTCACAAGTCCAAGGATCCAAAAAGAAGTGGCTCCAGATGTAATTGATGTTGGTCTAATCTTCCGAAATACCTTGGATTCTAAAAGGTTGATTGCAAAATAGTTAATATAACAATTCTATTCAAGAAAGAAATGAGTCAGAAGCAACAAACTATAGGCTGAGGCATCTAGCATCTGTTAAAGGAAAATTGTTTGAATCCATTACGGAAGCAGGATACTTAGGAAATCATAATGTGATAAGGCAGAATTGAAAAGCATTTTGGAAAATAAAAATGTATTTAACTTTGAGAAAATAAAACAAGTAAAGTGAACAAAGTGGAATCTGTATGTGCAGTGTATTTGGATTTTCAAAAGACATTTGAGAGGGTGCTAAACAAGAGAAGGTCACATGGCGTAGAGCGTTGCTTATTAGTATGCTTAAAAAATTGGTTAGCTAACAGAAGCAACAAGTAGAGATAAATAAATTTTTACAAGTTTGACAAGATGTTTCAAGTAGAATACCACAGTGATTAGATCTGAGATCTTAACTAATTGTAATCTATATCAATGATTTAGATAAAGGGAACAAATGCATGGTTACTAATTTGCCAATGACACTAGAATAGGACAGAAGTCAGTTGTCCAGTGCAAGTAGAGAATATGCAAAGGGATAATGACAGTTTAAGTGAATGGGCAATAATTTGACAAATGGAGTACAATAAGGAAAAATGCGAACTCGTCTACTTTGTCAAACAGAATAGAACCGTGGAGGGAGTTTCTAGAACTCATTGATACAGAGGAATCTGGATGAATTTACACATGAATCATAATAAGTTAGTATACAGTCATAACACATAATTAGGAAAGCAAATTGAATGTTGACATTTATTACAAAGGGAATGGAATATAAAAGTTGCAAAGTTTTACTGCAGCTGTAAGTGGGCCTTGGCGAGACTGCATCTGAAGTACTGTGCATGAAATAGCTCCACAGAGGCTAGTATGTGGTCACCAAGTCACCTTTTATTTCCACATGGAAAGCCCTTGACAGTGGTTCAGCTCCCTTAGAGCCAGCTCTTAGAGTGTCAGAATGTCTGACTCTCCTGTTTATATCTTTTATCCAAGGCTCCCTGATTGAGCCAGATTAACAGCGCCAATCACAAAACTCATATTTTATGATGTCTACTTAGCTGTCCTCATTACAATCACTACTGTGCACAAGTTTTGGACTTCTTATTTTAGAAAAAGAACTATATTGGAAGCAGTTCAGAGATTAATCAGTCAATGTATTTATCTCATGAAGAAAGTTTGAATCGCTTTGGCCTAGACCATTGGAGTTTTGAAAAATAACAGGTGATCTTATTAACATATATAAGACACTGAGGAAGCGTATTTGGGTGGATACAAGGAAGATTTTTTCCTCAAATGGCGAGACTAGAACTAGGGACTTAGTTTAGAAATAAGGTATGAAGAGAGTTTCTTTTGTCAGAGAGTTGTTCGTGGTGGAACTCAGTTCCCCAGATAGCAGTGGAGGCTGTCATTGAATTTGTTCAAGGCAGAGTTAGATTTATGACAGACAATTAGGTCAAAGGTCATGTTAAATAGATTGGAAATGGAGTTGAGACCACACCCAGATCAGCAATGATCTTATGAATAGTGATACAGGTTCAAAATGTTAAATAGTCCACTCATGCCCCTATGTCCCATCTCCCTACGTAGGTGGTACATCATTCTATTAAATGCCACAAATTTTGATATCTGGGATGAATTTTCATTCTGGGATCAGGAATGTGATACCTATACTAACCTTGTGAATCAGCAACCTCAATTTCAGCAGCGATTGTCATGTGAATGTGAGCCAGGGAGCAGCTGGGAAGGCAAGTTTGAATGTAAAATATTTACCTTGTGAATTGGCATTGCGAAGGCTGAACAGGAGCAGAAGCGGACAAGGAGACTGCTGGGTAAGTGACCAAAGGTATTTGGGCAGTGGCAAAACCTGAAATACGACAGCCGTCCTCCACCTCTAACCAAAATAAAAAGACTCTGTGCCAAGGGGTAGTAAGGTAAGATCTTTTTTTCATCTCTTTTGGCAATTTGGAACAGAGGGGATGAAGGCTAGGGCAGTTGCATGCGAGGTATGGGTCACCACTAGTGTTCCAGTTGACCTCACCCGTGAGAAATGCATCCACATCCAGCTGAGGGGTGACAGAGAGGAGTTATAGGGAGGTAGTCACACCTAAGTTACAGGATAAAGGTAGCTGGGTGATGCTCAGGTGAGGGAAAGGGACTAGGCAGACAGTGTAGGGACCTCTATGGCCGTTCCCCTCAATAATAAGTATACCGCTTTGGATACTGTTGAGGGGATGACCTACCGGAGAAAGCTTCATTGGCCAGGTCTCTGGCACTGAGCCTGGCTCTGTGGCTCAGTAGGGAACGGGGTAGAATAGTAGAGAGATAGTGATAGGATATTCAATGGTCAGAGGAACAGACAGGAGATTTGTGGTTTCAAACAAGACTCCTGGATGGTACATTGCATCCCAGGTGCCAGGATCAGGGATGCCTCAAATTGAGTCCACAGGATTCTTAAGGGAAAGTGAGCAGCCAGAAGTCATTGTACATGTCGGTGCCAATGACATAGCTAGGAAAAGTGAATATTGGGAGTTAGATTGGAATCTAAAAGGCAGGACAAGCAGAATAGTAATCTCAGGGTTGCTACCGGTGCCACAGGCTAGTGAGGCTAGGAACAGAGAGTGAATGCAGCTGAATACATGGCTGCAGAGCTGGTGTAAGAGGGAGTATGTCAGCTATGTGGACCATTGGGATATCTTCTGGGGATGGTGGGACCAGTACAAGGAGGACAGGTTGCATCTGAACTGGAAAGGCACCAATGTCCTGCACGGGAGGTTTTCTTGAGCTCGTCAGGAAGGCTTAAACTAGTTTGGCAGGGAGTTGAGACCAAGAGCTATGGATCAGAGGATTGAGTAGCTGGTGAACAGACAGATACAGTGTGCAGAGGGTCTGTGAGGAAGGATAGACAGGTGATAGGGCAAAGTTGCAGTCAGTGTGATGGGTTGAAGTGCGTCTATTTTGATGTAAGAAGTGTCAAGAATAAGGGTGATGAGCTTATAGCATGGGTCAGTACTTGGAACTGTGATGTTGTGGCCATTGCAGAGACTTGGATATCACAGGGATAGGAGTGGTTATTGGATTACCCAGGGTTTCGATGTTTCAAAAGGAATAGGGAGAGAGGTAAAAGCAGTGGGGGAGTGGCATCACTAATCAGGGATAGTGTCACAGCTGCAGAAAGGGAGGTCATCAAGGAGGGTTTGTCTACTGAGTCAGTATGGGTGGAAGTCAGAAACAAGAAAGGAGCAGTCACTTTACTGGGAGATTTTTTGTAGACCCCTAATAGCAACAGAGACATGGAGGAGCAGATTGGGCGGCAGATTTTGGAAAGATGCAGAAGTAACAAGGTTGTTGTCATGGCGACTTCAACTTATCCAATATTGATTGGAACCTCCTTAGTGCAAATAATTTGGGTTGAGCAGACTTTGTCAGGTGTGTCCTGGAAGGATTCCTGACTCAATATATTGATAGGCCAAGTAGAGGGGAGGCCGTATTGGATTTGGTGCTTGGCAACGAACCAGGCGAGGCGTCAGATCTCTTGGTAGGAGAGCATTTCAATGATAGTGATCATAATTCCCTGACCTTTACTACAGTCATGGAGAAGGATAGGAACAGATGTTATGGAAAAGTATTTAATTGGTGGAGGGGAATTACAATGCTATTAGGCAGGAACTGTGGAGCATAAATTGAGATCAAATATTCTCAGGGAAATGCACAACAGAAATGTGGAGGTTGTTTAGTGAACAGTTACTGTGAGTGCTGGATATGTTTATATCACTGAGGCAAGGAAGGAATGGTAGGGTGAAGGAACCTTGATGACAAGAGATGTGAAATATCTGGTCAAGAGGAAGAATGAAGCTTATTTAAGATTGAGGATGCAAAGATCATACAGGGCTCTACAGGGTTACAAGGTAGCCGGGAAGAAACTGAAGTATGGAATTAGGAGAGCTAGAAGTGGGCATGGAAAATCCCAAGGCATTCTATACTTATGTGAGGAGCAACAGGATGGTCAGAGTGAAGGTAGGGTCAATCAGGGATAGTGGAGGGAACTTGTGCCGGGAGGTGGAGGAGATAGGCAAGATCCTTAATGAATACTTTGCTTCAGTATTCACTAGTGAGAGGGATCTTGACATTTGTGAGGATAGTGTGGAACAGGCTGATATGCTCGAACAGGTTGATGTTAAGTGGGAGGATGTGCTGGAAATTTTGAAAAATCATGAGAATAGATAAGTCCCCTGGGCCAGATGGTATATACCCAAGGTTGCTACAAGAGGGAAGACATTGCTGTGCCTTTCGCTATGATCTTCACGCCCTCACTATCCACTGGAGTCATAATAGATGATTGGAGGGTAGCAAATGTTATTCCTTTGTTCAAGAAAGGGAATAGGGATATACCCTGGGAATTATAGACCAGTCAGTCTTACGTTGATGGTGGGCAATTTATTGGAGAGGATTCTGAGAGACAGGATTTATGATTACTTGGAAAACCATAGTTTGATTAGAGATAGTCAGCATGGCTTTGTGAGGAGCAGGTCATGCCTCATGAGTCTTTTTGAATTCTTTGAGGATGTGATAGAACACATTCACACATTCATAAAGGTAGAGCAGTGGATATGATGTATATAGATTTTAGCAAGGTGTTTGATAAGGTTCCCCATGGTAGGCTCATTCAGAAAGTAAGGCAGCATAGGATACAGGGAAATATGGCTGTCCTGATATTGAATTGGCTGACCCATAGAAGTCAGAGGGTGGTAGTAGATGGAAAGGATTCAGTCTAGAGCTTGGTGTGCAGTGGTGTTCCACAGGGATCTGTTCTGGGACGTCTACTCTTTGTGAATTTTATAAATGATTAGATTAGATTAGATTAGATTAGATTACTTACAGTGTGGAAACAGGCCCTTCGGCCCAACAAGCCCACACCGACCCGCCGAAGCGCAACCCACCCATACCCCGACATTTACCCCTTACCTAACACTACGGGCAATTTAGCATGGCCAATTCACCTGACCTGCACATCTTTGGACTGTGGGAGGAAACCGGAGCACCCGGAGGAAACCCACGCAGACACGGGGAGAACGTGCAAACTCCACACAGTCAGTCGCCTGAGTCGGGAATTGAACCCGTATCTCTGGTGCTGTGAGGCAGCAGTGCTAACCACTGTGCCACCGTGCCGCCCTTGGATGAGGAAATGACTTGGATGAGGAAATGAAAGGATGGGTTAGTAAGTCTGTTGATGACACAAAGGTTGGTGGAGTTGTGGAGGGCTGTTATAAGTTGCAATGGGGGATTGACAGGATGCAGAGCTGGGCTGAGAACTAGCTGATAGAGTTCAAGCTGGAAAAGTGTGAAATGAGTCATTTTGGAAGGTCGAATTTGAATGCAGATTACAGGGTTAAAGGCAGGATTCTTGGCAGTGTGGAGAGCAGAGGGATCTTGGGGTCTACAACCATAGATTCCTCAAAGTTCCATCTAAATTGATAGGGTTATTAAGAAGGCATATGGTGTGTTGGCTTTCATTAGCAGGGGCATTGAGTTTAAGAGCTGCGAGGTTAAGCTGCAGCTTTATAAAGCCCTGGTTAGACCACACTTGGAACATTGTGATCAGTTCTGGTCACTTCATTAAAGGAAGGACCTGAAAGCTTTAGAGAGGTGCAGAGGAGATGTACCAGGATGCTGCCTGGAGGGCATGCCTTATGAAGAAAGATTGAGGGAGCCAGGGCTTTTCTCATTGGAGCGAAGAAGGATGAGAGGTAACTTGATAGAAGTGCACAAAATGATGAGAGGCATACATTGATTGGATAATCAGAGACTTTTTCCCAGGGCAGAAATGGCTATCATGAGGGGGCATAATTTTATGGTGACTGGAGAAAGCTTTAGGGGAGATGTCAGAAGTAGGTTCTTTACTCAGAGAGTGGTGGGTGCATGGAATGCACTGCCAGCAGTGGTAGTAGAGTCAGAAACATTTGGGAAATTTAAGTGACTCTTTGATAAGCAAATGGATGATTATAAAATGAAGGGTACATAGGTTAGTTTGATCTTAGAGTTTGATCTCAGGGCCAAAGGGCCAAATGCATGTACTGTACTGTACTTTCTATGCTCTATAAAACATTTCTGGATCTCAACCCAGAAAGTGAGGCAATGAAATTTTCTAAACAGTGGCCGCTAATTGGCCCAGAGGTGAGTGTGGTGCTCAATTAGGGCAATGAGTCATTGGCAAGAGATGGGAGTGAGATAGGGAGGGGTCATTTTAAGGGCAAACAGTAGGTATGACTGGAATTTCCTCCAAATATTACATTCTGAAGGGAGTGCTTTAATTTCCAATTGACTGATAATTGTATTATTTTCTGAATTTTATTTAGGCACTTGATTTCTAACACCTAACTAATCAATAGAATATGCAGATTACATAGTTCTCCATTTCTGTACTGGACGTGCATTATTGTCTCTTTTTTCCTCGCCCCCTGTTTTTGAGTGACAGGGAACTTTGATTGACATTCATTATTCTATATGCTAAAATATATATCATAGGGTAATGATGAATCATGGACAGTAGCCATGGATAATATATATAAAATCATAAGAGGCTCAATCTATAAAGAAAAACTGCTTTGTCCTCATGAACACAAAAACACAGCTATAACACAGTTGACCAATTTATGCCTTTCTTTCTTCCCAAAAGCCCATTGACTGCAATCAGAAGCTTGTGCTTTCTGTCTATGATGTCAATCACAGAAAACCAGGTCCCCTTCTCATATCACTAACTGTTCCAGCTCCATCAAAAGGGTCAGCAACAAAGGTGCACCAGACATGGAACAAATACTTTAAATCAAATTAAATCACTGCCATGGATCTGGCTGATAACATGCAGGTCCTTAGAATGCACAGGTCAGGAGGTCCACATCCATCAAAAATCTGAAAGTTTTCAGTGAAATCCTGCAGTCAGCCGGCATTTATATCTTTCACAAGGGAATCACTTGAAAGGAGTGACAGGTCAGATTTCACAAAGAGTAAGCACTGTCGGTAGCTCTGTACCAATTCAGGCTGCCAACATTCACACATTTCATACTCAAAGAAATAACTGCCCTGCACTTGCGAAGAATCATATCTTTTTGCAATACAACAAAAGCTCATAGTGGGGCCTGTGTCTCAAAAATGGTTTTAAGTTTAAAAAGTACTGTGCTATGCTTGAAGACAGGTCAAATACTGAACACACTTTACCTTTTGGGTAAAGAATTAAATTCAGTGATTGAAGTATTTTCACAGACAATCAACTTGGTGCTTGGTGGTAATTTCTACCTCTATGGGTTTGTGGTACTGGGTAGGGGCTGTTTGAGGTAGTCTGCTGTCTCCAATCCTCCCTTGTTTTTGATTTATCTTGGGCCTATTTAGTGATTAGTGTTAGTGCAGACAACACCATCTAGTATCTGTGGAAAGGCCAATCCTCTTAAATATTAACTATGCGAGCAATAAGCACAACTACATTTGGCTAGGTGTAACTGCTAGGACCTTATGAATCAATATGCATGCATCTGTGCCATTTCATTGATCCTGAACAGGTTAGTCTTTACGACTGGGCCTTCAGGCTCTGGGGAACGGTAGACCCAATTGCGAAAGATGACAGTTGAATTGCAGGGTGGATATACAGCGAAGCAAAGTTAAGGGTGGGACAATGCAGTGGTTGTTCTTTGGCACAAACACCCTGCTTCAAGGAGAATGGTCAGTATATGACAACTCATATATCAGGGTCTGGGTGGGAAAGGTAGGTGGGGATGTATCCAAAAACAGACTGTTTGGATGGAGATTAGGGGAAGTGTGAAGCCTGGGGGATTTGCAGGAGTATCTACTAGGAAAGGGTTGGTGATGCTGACTAGTACATTCAGGCTGAGGCTGGATGCAGAAGGGCATTTATTACAACTTTCCATCATGATGTAAATTGAATGTGCACACTGGGGAATATTACAGCTTGGCCATGCTCAGAATGAGCAGAGTAAGTGGCTCAACCTGTGCGGGAGAGGGTTTGTAGCAATTAGCTATCATAGGGCTTTTAAAACGAAAGAACATTAGTCAAAGACCCATGCATTGCACAGGACACAAGCTGCTGACTACCTTGTCATCTTACAGTGTCGATCCTCTCTGTGTATAACGCTTCCCTCACATTTAACCTGTCTGGTCTGGTTAGAATTCTGTATCAGAATTATGTTGAATTATATAAGGTACCTCATTCTTCCTCAGAACTCCAGTGAATGTAGTCCTAACTGATCCAATCTCACCTCATATCCCAAACCTACCATCCCAGAAATCAGTCTGGTAAATAGTTATTACTTTCCCTCCATTGCCAGGGCATCCTTCTTTAGGTTAGGAGACCAAAACTACACATAATATTCCAGGTGTGGTCTCACCATTATCACAGATGCTGACACTTTGGTGGGAATCACAGGCAAAGAGAGTGAGAGTAAACAATCTGGTGAGATATGGTGACACCTTAAGCCCTCCTCTTTCAATATCATAGAACATAGAATATAGAACAATATAGTGCAGAACAGTCCCTTTGGCCCTCGATGTTGCGCCAAACTCTGAACTATTCTCAGCCCATCCCCCTACACTATCCCATCATCATCCATGTGCTTATCCAAGGATTGTTTAAATTTCCCTGATGTGGGTGAGTTAACTACATTAGCAGGTAGTGTATTCCATGCCCTTACCACTCTGAGTAAAGAACCTGCCTCTGACATCTGTCTTAAATCTATCACCTCTCAATTTGTAGTTATGCCCCCTCATACAAGCTGACATCATCATCCTAGGAAAAAGACTTTCACTGTCTACCCAGCTAATCCTCTGATCATCTTGTATGTCTATCAAATCCCCCCTTAGCCTTCTTCTTTGCAATGAGAACAGGCCAAACTCTCTCAGCCTTTCCTCATAAGACCTTCCCGCCAGACCAGGCAACATACTGGTAAATCTCCCCTGTACCTTTTCCAATGCTTCCACATCCTTCCCAAAATATAGCAACCAGAACTGTACACAATATTCCAAGTGTGGCTGCACCAGTGTTTTTTATAGTTGCAGCATGATATTGCGGCTCCGGCGCTCAATCCCTCTATCAATGAAACCTAACATACCATATGCCTTCTTAACAGCACTAGCAACCTGGGTGGCAACTTTCAGGGATCTATGTACATGGGCTCCTCTGCACATCCACACTACCAAGAATCTTTCCATTGACCCAGTACTCTGCCTTACCGTTATTCTTCGCAAAGTGCATCACCTCATATTTAGCTGCATTAAACTCCATTTGCCACCTCTCAGCCCAATTCTGCAGTTTATCCAAGTTCCCCTGCAACCTGCAACATTCTTCCACACTGTCCACTCCTCCACCGACATCAGTGTCATATCCCTCCTGTTCAACCCCCTCTTTGTGCAAGCGAGAAGCTGTCAAGGAGTTGACCAGCAGTGAATGTGCAAGGGAGATGTTACACACAGAGAGGATTGACATTCCAAGATGACCAGGTAGTCAGCAGCCTGTACCCTGTGCAATGCATGGGTCTTTGGCTAATGCTCTTTCCCTTTAAAAGCCCTATGATAGCTAATTGCTAAAGACCCTCTCCCTCACAGGTTGAGTCACTTACTCTGCTCATTCTGATCATGGCCAAGCTATAATATGGAAGGTAACAATAAGCCTGTTGTAAGACTTCCCTACTCCTGTACTCAAACCCTCTCACTATGAAGGCCAATATATAATTTGTCTTCCGCGCAACCTCTCAACCTGCATGCTTACTTTCAGTAACTAGACACCCAGGCCACATTGCACCTGCTCCTTTCCCAACCTATTGTCATTCAGATAATAAGCCACCAAACTGATTACCTTCCCAAAAAGTGGATAAACTCACATTTAACCATATTATACTTCATCTGCCATGCATTTGCTGCTCACTTAACTTGTTCAAATCACATTGAAGCATTTTAGCATCCTCCTCACAGTTAGCCCTCCCATCCAGTTTTGTGTCATCTGCAAACCTTGAAATATTACATTTATTTCCCACACCTAGATCAGTAATATAAATTGTGAATAGCTGCAGTCCAAGCACTGTTCCCTGCAGCACCACACTGGTCACTGGCTGTCACTCAAAAAATAACCGTTTTATTCCAGCTCATTACTTTCTGCCTGCCAACCAGTTCTCTAGTGTACTCTCATGTTAGTACACTATCCCCAATTTCAAAAGCTTTAAAATTACATGCTAATTACTTATGCGAAACCTTATTGGGTACCTTCTGAAATTCCAAGTTAACCACACCTACTGGCTCTCCGGTCAGCTCAACTTGTTTCATCATGAAAAAATTCTAACAGATTTGTCAAGCATGATTTGCCTTTCTTAAGTTCATGCTGACTCTATCTAACCCTGTCACTGTTTTCCAAGAGCTCTGCTATTAAATCTTTTATAATGGATGGTAGAATCTGAAAGCTTCCAGATTCACAGGGCCCTCATGATATGCTACTGTTTAAAAATCGGTGTAGGCTAAAGGCAGGTAATTACAGTCTAGTTAGCTTAACATCTGTGTTTGGGATAATGCTGGAGGCTATCATTAAAGAAGAAATAATGAGACTTCTGGATGGAAAGGGTTCCATCAGGCAGATGCAGCATGGATTCAGGAAGGGAAGGTTGTGTTT
This sequence comes from Chiloscyllium plagiosum, assembly GCF_037043375.1. Taxonomy (NCBI): domain Eukaryota; kingdom Metazoa; phylum Chordata; class Chondrichthyes; order Orectolobiformes; family Hemiscylliidae; genus Chiloscyllium; species Chiloscyllium plagiosum. The sequence goes on from NW_028270140.1 coordinate 98,239,970, forward strand.
GACAAACTTACTAGAGTTCTTTGAGGATGTAACAAGCATGGTGGATGTAGGGGAACAGATGGATGTTGTACACTTGAATTTCCAGATGGCATTCGATAAGGTGCCGCATAAAAGACTCATCCATAGGATAATGCATGAAGATGCGGGGAATGTACTAGCATGGATAGAGGACTGGTTAACCAATAGAAAGCATAGAGTTGGGATACATGTATGTTTCTCTGTTTGGAGATCAGTGGTGAGCAGGGTGCCGCAGGTGTCGGTGTTGGGCCAGCACCTGTTCATGATATATAGAAATGATTGGGAAGAGGACACTAAGTGTAGCATATCCAAGTTTGCTCTTGACACTAAATTGAGTGGAAAGGCAAACTGTGCAGGGGATGTAGAGGGTCTGCAGAGAGATTTAGGTAGGTTAAGTGAGTGGGAAAGAGTCTGGCAGGTGGTGTACAAGGTTAATAAATTTGAAGTTATCCACTTTGGAAATAAAAATAGTCAGTCACAGTATTATTTGGATGGTGAAAGATGACAGCATGCTGTTGTGCAGAAGGACTTAAGAGTGCTCTGAAGTTGATTTGCAGCTGTAGCACGTAATCAGGAAAGCAAACAGAATATTGGCTTTTAATGCGAGAGGGACTGATTTTAAGATTAGGGAGGTTCTGCTGCAATTGTACAAAGTGTTGGTGAGGCTGCACTTGGAATATTGTGCACAGTTCTGGTTTCCTTACTTGAGGAAGGATATACCGGCTTTGGAGGTGGTGCAGAGGAGCTTCACCAGGTTGATTCCGGAGATGAGGGGGCTACCCTATGAGGAGAGGTTGAGCCTGCCTAGGACTATATTCACTAGAATTTAGAAGAATGAGTGGGGATATTACAGAAACATATAAAATTATGAAAAGGATAGATAAAATAGAGGCAGGCAAGTTGTTTCAACTGGTGAGTGAGACCAGGACTAAGGGACATGGCCTCAAGATTAGGGGGAGTAGATTCAGGACAGAGATGAAGAGGAACTGCTTTTCCCAGAGAGTAGTGAATCTATGGAATTCTCTGCCCAAGGAAGCAGTAGAGGCAGCTTCATGACATATATTCAAGACATGGTTAGATGGGATTTTGCATGGTTGGGGAATTAAGGGTTATGGGGATAATGCAGGTAGGAGGAGCTGAGATGATCAGCTATGATCTTAATGAATTTTGGAGAAGGTTCAATGAGCCAAATAACCTACTCTGGCTTCTATTATGATGAAACTATTAATACAGCTGTCATCCCCTTGCGGGGTCTTTCTGCACTTTAAAGTTGCACTTCAGGATAAATCAGTAACTAGCATTGCAATGCATGCTGCAAAGACTCTGCAGAGAGAGATAGGCATCTAGCTCACACATTGGGTCAGGCTGCTTTCTCAGATCTAGTCGTTTGCTCCCTTAGCTCTCATTTAACACCTCCTGCATGCACATTCACGGCTTAGATCACACAAGCTTCTAATCTCTTACTGTGTGCCACACCAACATTGCTGCCTGTTTCCTGTAGAGCAACTGAGACCAGTGGTCCTGAAACAACAACTGTACAGCTGGACAAATGATGCCTAGTTTCCAGAGGCTCTTCCACCAGTGTTGTTGATCTTGTCTGCACATGAAGCAGCAGCTTCTCAGATCAGACATTCCTCTGTGCAGTGTTATTCATATGTACTGGTATCTAACCCCATAGGGTGACAGTTACAGCAGAGGTTCCTCAGAGGTACAAGTAAGCTAATTGAGTCTGAGCATGGTTAAGAATGACTGGACTTTATTTGCAGTGAAATGGCATCAATGTGTCCTCAAGCAGTTTTCTTTTTTCTTGCCCTCCCATTACATTGCAGAGCAGACCCAGGTACTGCAGCTAAAGCCTGGCCTGAAGCAGAGCCCATTACCCTTGGAAGTATATTCAGGTGAGCCCAGTGGTAATTATGTCTAGGGGGCCTTAACGTGCTGTGTGTTTCCTTGCCACAGGCAAGTGCATCCTCCTTGGCTTGAACTCCCACTGGTGTGAGGGTCACAGTCAGATTGGAGAGTGCTCAGAATGTGGATTGTAAACTTCTGAGGGGTCTGTGTATGTTTACTCCTCTGACTGGGTGCCTAATGACACTGTTCTGTCTCCTTGTGCTGAAAGGGTACCTGGGCTGAAGTTAAGATAGCTTGCCCCTTGTCCCCTTGCCATTGCTGCTGAGGACCAATGGTTCAGGCAATGAATAAACGTCTGTGCACATATCCAGCAGAGTGTGAAGATTCTGGTTGTGGCTGTCCATGTCAGCTACCATTCTGTCCATGATAGCAAGGCAGAGGGCATGCAGAGATCACAGCAAAGGAGGTTGTGAGAGGTTGTGGGACAAACAGTGGAGTGAGGGGTGATGTGGTATTCAACAGTGATAATGCTCGAGTGCATTAGGGACATTTAAGTGACTGCTGGACAAGCACATGGACGGTAGTAAATTGAGGGTTGTGTCAGTTAGGTTGATCTTAAATTAAAATAAATGTTCGACACAACATCATGGACTGAAGGGCCTGTACTATGCTGTACTGTTCCATGTACTATGTTCTACTGGCTCTGGGGGGTAGATGGGGGTAAGGATAGCAGTATGAGGTAGCAGAGTGAAGATGATGGCACTTACTGTGGTACAGTGGAGAAGCTAATTGACCCTCTAATGCACTGCTGAAAATTTCCCAGGAGGGCAGAGTCTATGTTTTGTTCTTCTCTGGGGCATGGTTATCGCTGGCTGGGCCCAGCATTTATTGCCCATCCCTATCAAACGGATTGCTTTGTCTTGGGTGTTCTTGAATGTTGTTGGAGCTACAGTTATTCAGAAAATGTATTCTATCTCACTCCTGACTAATGCCTTCTAGAGGCTTTGGGGATTCAGGAGGTGAATTACTTGCCACAGTATTCCTAACCTCTGACCTGCTCTTGTAGCCACTATGTTTATGTAACCAGTCCAATTGACTTTCTGTCAACGGTAACCTGCAGAATGTTGACAGTGGGGGGAATTAGTGATGGTAACACCAGTGAATATCAAAGGATGGAGCTCAAATGTTTTCTTATTGTAGATGGTCATTTGCTGGCATTTGTGTGATGTGAATGTTATTTGCCATTTGTCAGCTCAAATCTGCATATTGTCCAGATCTTGTTGCATTTGGACAAGGGCTGCATCAATATGAAGAGTCACGAATGTTGCTGAACGTTGTGAACTCATTGGTGAACATCCCCAGTTCTGACCTTATGATGGAAAGAAGGTCATTGATGACGCAGCCTTGATGTCAAGGGCTGTTACTCTCACCTTACCTCTGGAATTCAGCTCTTTTGTCCATATTTGAACCAAGGCTGTAATGAAGTCAGGAGCTGAGTGGCCCTGGCAGAACCCAAACTGGGCATCACTGAGCAGGTATTGCTGAGCAGGTGCTGATTAATAGCACTGCTGATGACACCTTCCATCACTTTACTCATGATTGAGAGTAGACTGATGGGACAGTAACTGGACAGGTTGGATTTTTCCTGCAAGATGTATATAGGACATACCTAGGTAACTTTCCACATTGTCTGGCAGAAGCCAGTGTTGTAACTGTACTGGACAGCTTGGCTAAAGAAGCAGCAAGTTCTGGAGCACAGTTACTTAGTACAATTGCCGAATGTTGTATGGCCCATAATCTTTGTAGTATCCAGTGTCTCCAACTATTTCTTGAAGACATGTGGACTGAATTGAATTTTTCTCGTCCAGGATTCTCTCACGGTAAACTTGCAGGTTGAGTCAGCAGTTAGGAAGGCAAATGCAATGATAGCATTTATTTTGTGAGAACTTGAATATAAAAGCAGTGATGTACTTCTGAGGCTCTATAATGCACTGGTCAGACCACATTTGGAGTATTGTGCATAACTTTGGGCCCCATATTTCAGAAAGGATGTATTGGCCCTGAAGCATGTTCAAAGGAGGTTCACGAGAATGGTCCCACGAATGAAAAGCTTAACATAAGAGGAAAGTTTGAGGACTCTAGATTTATACTCAATAGAGTTTAGAAGGATGAGGGGGAATCTACTTACAGAATATTCAATGGCCTGGACAGAGTAGATGTTGTGAAGATGTTTCCATTGGTAGGAGAAACACAGGAGCTGAGGGCACAGCCTTAGAGTAAAAGGAAGATCTTTTAGAACAGTGATAAGGAGGAACTTCTTCAGCTAGAGTGTGGTGAATCTATGGAATTCATTGCTGCAGAAGGCTGCTGAGGCCAGATCATTGAGTGTATTTAGGACTGAGATGGATAGGTTCTTGAGTGTAAAGGTGATCAAGGATTATGGGGAGAAAGTGGGAGAATGAGGTTGAGAAACTTAACAGCCATGATTGAATGGTGGAGCAGACTTGATGGGCTGAATGGCCTAACTTCTGCTCCTTTATCTTATAGTCTTATTATGAATTAGCTGAAGACTGGTATCTATGATGCTGGAGACTACTGGGGGAGACTGAGATGGATCATTCAGTCAGCACTTCTGGCTGAAGTCTATTATGAATGTTTCAGCCTTATCTTTTGCAGTGATGTTCTATGTCTGTGGGTTGTGATGTGACACCCTACTGTCACCTATAAGCAGGATTTTTGTTTATTATATTCCTGTGTAAGAGAAATATAATACACTTGATTACCAATTGTTGTTGGTTGTTATTTATTTTGTTTTCTAAACACAATGATTAATTTGAGTATTCTTATTTTGAGTGTCAGTGCAATTACCGAACATGCTGGGATCACTAAAGCTCCCAATAATTGTTACAGAATGCCTGGAATGATCCAGCAGATTTTCATACCAGGAGTAAAATACTGTGAGCTTTCCATAAGACATGAAGGGCCAATCTTGCCTCTTTTGAAATTCAAGGTTTGGTTCTGATACAGGGAACTCTCAAGGAAGCATGAGAGGGAGAAGTCCAGTAAGGCACCAGTCCTTAAAAAGCTGCTTCCAGATTTAAAGAAAACAGCTTAAATAAGTTTGAGAATTAATTGATTTTGGAACAGGGCAATTCCCTACTCGATAAAACTTGTAAATAGCACATAGATGATTGAGAATTTAGTGAATTCAAACTGACAACATGATGTTAATTCAAAATGCTGAGTGCAGCAGGCATTCAATTTTTATTCCATAAAGTCAGGAGACCTATATTTTGCAATGTATTGCAATTATTTGTATACTTTAATGGTTGCAATTATGAATTTTCCATTATTTTATAATTTATATGAATAATTGCTTATATAAATGCTATGAACTATGACTACCAGTTTTATATCATCACAATTCTGCATCAGCTGCCATGATAATTTTTCAGGAAACCATGATCTAATTGTTACTGTGGCCAATTAGAAACATGTGACCTCAGCTGGGGATAAATTATTTTCCAGAATTTCCAACGGCTGTAGCTCTGCTTTTTACACGCTTTGCAGCTTTTGCAAAAGATTTGCAATGATTTCTAATTTTAAAATTCTTAGAGCACAAGGACAAGCTGACAGAAATCAAATATATGGTGGACAGTAGAGTTCACAAGCAGTTGATGCAGATCAAAATTCCCTGCTAAATATTCCCTTTTACTGTCTTCATCTCTTTAACCTTGGTTTATTTAGCATTTTCTGTTTTCACCAATGTCGGTTCTGGACAATTTAAAACAGAAAATTGAATATGAATTGCACTTGAGCTGTTCAGCAAAATTAGCACCAGTTTAGAATTAGACTTACAAACAAAAAAATCAGCCCCCTTCTCTGATGGGATGACAAAAAGACGCTAAACAAATTAACAGTAAGAAACCTCATCAAATGTCTGGAGAAAATTAGCAGGTTTGGTAACATCTTTGGAGAGAAAACAGAATTAATGTTTCAAGTCCAGTGACTCTTCTTCAGAACTCACTTCTTCAGTTGTGAAGAAGGGTCACTGGACTCAAAATGTGAATACAGTTTTCTCTCGACAGATGCTGCCAGACCTGCTGAGCTTCTCCAGCAATTTCTGTTCTGTTTGTTTCAAACATCAAGCATCTGCAATGCTTTGTTTTATAGTAACAAACATAAAATGGGCTCAGAAGTTGATAACTCTTGTCCCTTTTGTAAAAAAGGTCACACTGGCCAACCTTGCATATATTTACAGGATTAGAGTAATAGAAGCTCATAAATATATGTGCCCCAATGTTAAGTTTATTCTTATGTCTTGTCATCTTTCTAACTCACTTTGTTGCAGGTACAAATAAAGCTTACACAGTTTCCAAACTAGCACTCGTTCTCTTTTGGGGATTATAAGTCCTGTTAGCAGAACCAGAACCAGAAAGGTTCTCTGCATCCCTGAAATACGGACTTCCAAAGAAGAGTTAAATCAAACTTGGAATATTAACATTGTTTTCTCTCCACAAATACTGTTGGATCTGTTAGATTTCCCCAGCATTTCTGCTCTTTTTTTCAGATGATCAGTATTTTACTTTTCCCTCTCTGAATGTTTCTCTTTCACTAATATTTGCAAGTATCTGCTTTGTTGTGTACTTCCAGCATATGCAATTAGTGAGCTGTAAGCACAGACTATTTGGGATTGTGGTGACATAAATGAGGATCAAGAAAGATTCTGTTATCTGGTTGAATACATGTCTGCCAGCAATATTTTTTTCAACTAGCAAAACTGCTTGCAGCATTGGAAGCTGCAATATGTTCCTTTTGCTAGTCAGTGTGAAAGGTGATGAAACCTTTGGGAAAACTGAACTATATCAAGATGAACTCAACCTGTTCGACACTTGAGTGTGCAGCACCCTACCTGTCATTGCAGATGATTCCTGTGTCTGCCTGGAAGGAAGCAAAGGCCAAAATTGTAGGTACCACTAAATGTGACTGTCATTGTTGGTTTCATGATGCATCTTGGCTACAGATATTCAAAAATCGCATCGCATCCCTGGAGCTGCTTCATTGCCAAACTGAAAACTGTGAAGTCTGTCCTCAGTCCGTAGTGTCCTTAGCAGTTAGCTTTCCAATGCTGTGGATACTGTAACATATTGATAAGTGAAAGCAATCTAACGCTGGTGCCTGCCAATCCCACTGACAATTTCATTTCATCTTATACCACATCAACCATAAAATTCTGTATTTGGGACAGTTTAAAATAACCCACACTGTTAATAAAAACCTGTACTGCTGATGAGCCTGACTGTTGCATAAAAAGATCAGCAGAGCTGGCCCAAGAATATAAAGACGTAGAAACTGGTGCTGCTTGAGGCCTATTTCATGAACACAATCTGTCTCACCAGCCCTTTGAAGTTTAAATCCCCTCTGCAAGATCCTTAGCAAAACTAGATAGCAACGAGGAATGTACTAGGCCAGAATTATTCTACCATGCATCACCATACATTACCTTTGTGCCTTTAGGACTGTAGAATTTCAGCCACAGATATCAATGATGGAAATCCTTCTGTTGCATAGAAATTACCAATTTAAAGAGGTACTTTAAACAGTAAGTCATTGGTACCACCAGTCACAGTGCCAGACAGCATTAACCCTTCAAAATGTATACATTTCAAAATCATCAGAAAGTAAAAGTGGGGAGGTTCGGTGATTTACCTTGCAAGACTCTCTGTTTGATATTTCTACTTCAGAGGCCTTCACATCTTCATTGACTGACTTTTAAGTCAGTAATTCTCAATGATATTTTTAATATATGCCAAAAACTTTCTAGAATACAACTGAGACTAAATGAGTAATTTTAATCTCAAGAGTGATATGATTGGCAGCTGATGTACCATCCAAACTGGTTGATAGGAAAGTAATTTTAAGTAAAGTATAAAAGGAATCCTGAAGTTAATAGCTGCTCGATTTTAAGCCTGTGTTTCTAATCCAGACCCCTTGCCCACCTCACTCTGAATATGCCTCCTCATAAGTGTCGGGTTTAGCTGTCAAAAGCAATTTATTTTTGGCCTTTGGGAGGAGTTGAGCTTATAGAAAAGCTGATGAAAGGTCATTTCTTCTTTTTGTCCTGACATAAATTACAAATAGCTCTCATTGATTAAGGAAAAAAATCAATGAGTTAGTACTTGTCAGAAAGTTATTTAATGTTATGATAGCCTAAATATTATGTTGCCCTGTCAGTATGAGATTGACAGTGTTTCTTTAAGTTCTTGAACGTTACAAAAATAGCAGTTGTACATTTGGAAAGATGAGCCAAAAAGTAGGATTAACAACAGCATGCAGGGCTGTCAATAAAACAGATGCAGTGACTGACAATGAACTGTGAAGTGCATTGAAGGCGCTTTATGCAGTTGAAATAGCACTGTGGGGGTTAGAAGTGCTGCTAGTCGAGCTTTATTGCTGAAAGACAGGCCATTACAAAATGAGAAGAAATAGGTTTACAGTTCAAGTGCTGGAAGTTATTGCAAAAGATGATAACTCTATAAATATAAAAGCTGAATATTACTTAAAGCTCCACCCAACCAGGTAATGTCATACGAATTTAATTTGGAGAAACTTGAGAGTACTGAGAGCAGATCTGGTCACCATAGCTTAGGAAGGATATCTTGTCCTTGGAGGGAGCACAACACACGTTTACATGAATGATGCCTGCAATTCAGGAGTTAAGCTTTGATGAGAGAGTATATAAATTAGCCCTGTTTTCTCTGGAATTTCAAGGTTAAAGGATAATCTGTTCAAGGTCTTCAAGATATCAACAGGACAAGACAGGGTAGGTAATGATTAAATATTTCCACTGGTTGGATATTCTAGAACTTAGGACATAGTCTGAGAATTGGGATCAGACCATTCAAAACAGACTAGATTCTCTACAGCGTAGAAACAGGCCCTTCAGCCCAACAAATCCACACCATCCCATTTCCCTCTGACTAATGCACCTAACACTATGGGCAATTTAGTGTGGCCATTTCACCCAACCTGCACATCCTTGGACTGTAGGAGGAAACTGGAGTACCTGGAGGAAACCCACACAGACACAGGGAGAATGTGCAAACTCCACACAGACGTTCAACTAAGGCTGGAATTGAACCTGGGACCCTGTGCTGTGAGGCAACAGTGCTAACCACTGAGCCATTGGGCCACTAGATGTTTGGAAGCATCTCTACACATAAAGGGTGGTAGAGGTTTGGAACTCCTTTCCATGAACAGCAGTAAATGCTGGATCTGTTGTTAATTTTAAAGCTATGATGGATAAATTCTTGTTAAGCAAAGATATTAAGAGAGTGGGCAGGTATATGGAGTTAGTCCACAGATGCGCTGTGATCTCACTGAATGGTGGAACAGGCTCAAGGACTGAATGGCCTACTCCTGTTTTGATGTTCCTAAAGAGGAAATCATCTTAGAGTTTCAAAATGGATAGAGCTATTGTCTTATATTGTAGTAAATGGGTGAAATTATCTTTTTTGACTTGAAATGTGGAGTCAGGCTGAGAATAGAGGAATGATTCCACTCAAGGAAAGATGGGTTTCTCACCATTTTATTATTAAATTTTACATTACATTTTCATGCATGAGTGATCTGGTCTCAGCCCAGATCTTCCAGCCTTTAACCTCTGGGTGCAACGTTCAAAAAGGCACCAGGGAGCACTTCACTATCTGCAACCCAGAAGCATCACTCCATGTTTGCTCATGACCCTCAACCAAAAGATAGCTGAGAAGTCCCAGAAGAATGCTCCATGTTTCAGTGACATGTTCCTCATTTTGAACAACCTCTCCTTTAAATCCTCTCACTTTCTTCAGGTCAAAGGTGTGGCCATAGGTATCAGCATGGATCCAAATTAAGCCAGTCTCTTTGTGGGGTACATGGAACCTTCCTTTTTCAAGTCTTACTCTGGCTCCCACCCACAATTCTTTCTCCAGTGCATCAATTATGATGTAGTTTCCCTTTCTCATCCAGATAGGAACAATTGATCAGTTTAGCTTCCAATTTCTACTTCATTCTCTCCTTTATCTGATCCAACCCTGACTCCTCCCTTCACTTCCTCTGTTTCTATTTCTGGGGATAGGCTGGCCTCCAATATCCACTAAAAACCCACTGACTCCCACAGTTACCTGGACAATACATCCTCACATCTTGCTTCCCATCAAGATGCCATTCTCCCAGTTTCTCTGTCTCCATTATATCTGTTTTGGTGATGCCAACTTACACGGGAGTTCTCAGAAATGTCCACCTTCCTGCTCAACTGAGAGGCAAGGACTGATTAGGAAGAGTCAGCATGTTTTTGTGAGTGGGAAATTGTATCTCATTAATTTGACTGAGTTTATTGAAGATGTGACCAAGAGGATAGATGAGGGCAGAGCAGTAGAAGTTGCCTATATGGACTTTAGCAAGGCCTTCGACAAAGTTCCGCATGGTAAACTGTCTAGTAAGGTTAGATCCCATAGGACACAGGGAGTGCTAGCCAATTAGCTAGTGACCTGCAGTGTTCTGCAAGAATAGGGGCTGGGTCCACTTTCATCTGTCATTTACATAAATGATTTGAATGATAATATAGGAGGCATGGTAAGTAAGTTTGCAGATTTACCAAAATTGGTGGTATAGTGAACAGTGAAAAAGGTTATCTAAGAGTACAAAGGAATTTTGATCAGCTAGAACAATGGGCTGAAACATGGCAGATGGACTTTGATTTGGATAATACGAGGTGTTACATTTTGGAAAGACTAACCATGGCAAGTCCTACATAGTTAATCGTAGGGCCCTGGGAAGTGTTGTTGTGCCGAGAGACTTAGGAGTTCAGGTATATAGTTCCTTGAAAGAGGAGTGACAGGTAGACAGGGTGGTCAAGAAGGCTTTTGGCATGGTTGCCTTCATTGGTCAGAGCATTGAGTAAATGGGAGGTGAGATGTCATGTTGCGGCTGCACAAAACACTGGTATGCCACATTTGGCATGCTGCATACAATTCTGGACACCCTGCTGTGGGAAAGATATTATTAAACTGGAAAGAGTGCAAAAAGGATTTACCAGGACCTTACCAGGACTGGACGGATTAGTTACAAGGAAGTACTAGATAGGCTGGGATGTTTTCCCCTGGAGCTGAGGAGTTTGAGGGGTGATGTTATGCAGGTTTATAAAATCATGAGAGGCATAGATAAGATGAATAACCAAGGTTCTTTTTTCCCTAGCATAGGGAGTCCAAAGCATAGAGGACCTAGGTTTAAGGTGAGAGAGAAAAGATTTAAAAGGAAACATGAGGGATAACGTTTTCACACAGAGAGTGATGCGGAAATGGAACGAGCTGGGTACAATTATAACATTTAAAAGACATTTGGACAGATACATGGAAAGGAAAGGTTTAGAGGGATATGGGCTGAATGCAGGCAGGTAGGACTAGTTTGGTTTTGGAAATCTGGTCAGCATGGATGAGTCGGTCCGAAGGGTCTGTTTCCATATTGTATGACTTTATGAGTTTACAACTCTACAAGTGGGTTCTGAACAAGGCTCACTGGACCTGTCACATTAACACTCAATACTATTCACACATGTTGCCAGACCTGCTGAGTTTTTCCAACAATCTCTCTTTTCATTTCTGATTTCCAGCACTGGCAGTTCGTTTTTGTTTGATGAGGAAAACAGGGAATATGAAGCCTTCATGATTGATGGAATTAATAGACTATCTCCTTAATTAATGAGATTTAACAAATGAGAATGAAACATCTAATAACAGAAGGAAATGAGGTTTATTAGATTTAAAGCCGACGCAAGAAGATAAGTAGAGAGGGTTATATAAAAGATTGATTTGATATTGAAAGAAAATAAAACAGATAAGTTACATTTCTCTTTGAATTTGCATTTATCTCCTTTCTGTTAAGACATGAAATAGCACAGCAGAAATATATAAATATTGTTTGTAGACATTGCAAGCTCAATTGCTTATTAAAACATGAATCATTAATTTATAGAATCTCAGGGAGAGGTGGATAGAAGAATATTGCCTTCACCTGGCTAATCATTCATCAATTTGTCAGAATTTGATCATTCTTTGTCAGGCCAAGTTGATGGAAAATTTACAGATAAATCTCTGGGAGTGCCATTGACCTTTTCAACCCTTCCCTCCTTGATTTCCCTACCTTTCAATAATTTCCCCAAAACATGACATTTTCCATTGCCCAAAATGTTCCCTTGACCTATTATGTCTTTGCCAGTCTGCAATCTTTCCCCTGACCTGAGATCTGTTTAACTTCCTCACCAATCACCCTACCCTCCACTGCTCACTTCCTGTTCAACCCCCAATCTCTCAACTGACACAGAATTTGGTCAATCAACTAAACATAACCCCAGATTGCTCTGCAAATCCATAACCTACCCCTTACTAATCCACAACCCCTTCATCTGCCTACCCCCATCCATACACTGTTATTTGCTTCCTCCTCAGCTCACCCCAGCTGGGCCTTTTAAATCCAGATCTATAAGACCACACAATGTCTATCCTCCATTCCTTTTCCATTCTTTAATTTGATTTGAGCATCACTGGCAAGGCTTTATGGTGTGAACTGCCTTTTTAAATCATTCCAGTCCATCTAGAATAGGCACAGTGCAATGATAAAGGGAATTCCAGGATTTCGAACCAGCACCTCTAAAGAATCCAATTCTGGTTCACTAGGTTGATTCCAGAGATGAGGGATTTGTCTTATGAAGATGGATTGATCATGTAGGTTTCCTCGCTGAGCTGAAAGGTTCATTTCCAGACGTTTCGTTACCTTACTAGGTAATATATTCAGTGGACCTCAGGCGAAGCAATGCTGAAAACTCCTGCTTTCTATTTATACGTTTGGATTTCTTTGAGTTGGTGATGTCATTTCCAGTGGTGATGTTATTTCCTGTGGTGAAGTCACTTCCGGTTCCTTTACTCGGGGGTGCTAGATGGGTTCTAACTCGATGTGTTTGTTATAGAGTTCCAGTTGGAATACTATGCTTCTAGGAATTCTCGGGGTGTGTCTTTGTTTGGCTTGTCCTAGGATGGATGTGTTGTCCCAGTCGAAGTGGTGTCCCTCCTCATCTGTATGTGAGGATACTGGTGAGAGAGGATCATGTCTTTTTGTGGCGAGTTGGTGTTCATGTATCCTGTATGCCTTTCAATAACCCCCTCTGTCCCCCGAATGATCTGAAGTTCACCCAGCTCCAGCTCCAGTACACTAATGTGGTTTCTGAAGAGCTGGAGTTGTGTGCAATTCAGCAGGGACTCTAGTGGTGACCCTTACCTCCCATGCTCTGCAGGAGGAACATTCAACTGCCCTAATCGCCATTCCCACTTTTATAAATTCCTAAGGTGACTGTAGAAGAATAAAGAATAATTTTAAAAACTAGTTACCTTACCAATCCAGTGCACAAAACCTTTTTTTTGGTTAGAGGAGGAGGATGGGTGGGAGACACTACCTAAGTAGTTTTTTGAGTAACACAACCACCCAAATATATTACTTCACTTACTCAGCAGTCCCATGTCCGTTCCTGCTCAGTGTGCGCTTTGCCTATTCATGAGTTAAGTTTATATGGTTGTAAATTTACCTTCCCGGCAGGCCTCGGGTCCTCGCTGTTGCTCCTCCCACTGCTGCTGATGCAACTGGAAAAATGGAAATATCATCGCATGTTGAACATTATGTAACCATCAGAAAAGATGCCCAGTTATGAATACATCTTGGAGGGAAAGCCATTGAAGAAGCAGCTGAAACTGGTTGAGTTTAGGCCACTAACCTGTGAAACTCTGTCTTCCTTTGTGCTCGGTCTGACTCGAACAAGCAAAGAGCTTGTCCTCCTGATTCTCATTGATTTTAGTTTTGATAGAGTTCCTTGATGTCACATTTGGTCAAATGCTAAGGGCAGTTACATTCACCTCACCCCATAAGTTCAGATGTTTTCCCACTTTCATACCACATTTGCTGGTGTAGTGTAAAACAACAAGCAGCCCAGTCTTTTCCACTTCAGCTTAGTTGAATAACCATTTATACATTGTCCTTTCTCTTAACTCATTTGCAGAATGTGAACATTGCTGGCTGAACCAGTATTAATAGAATAATAGAGTCATACAGAACAGAAACAGACCCTTCGGTCCAACCAACCCATGTTGACCATAATCCTAAACTAAACAAGTCCCACCTGCCTGTGCTTGGTCCATATCTCTCTATTCATGTACTTATCCACATATCTTTTAAAAGTTGTAACTGTACTCGTATCCACCACTTTCTCTGGAAATTCATTCCATAGATGAACTACTCTCAGTGTAAAAAATTGCCCCTCATGTCTTTTTATAATCTTTCCCCTCTCACCTCAAAATATGCCCTCATTCTTGAAATCCCCCACACTGGAGATGAGACATTTCCCATTCACCTTATCTATATCCTTCACAGTTTTATAAATTTCTCTAAGCTCACCCCTGAACCTCCAGTGCTCCAGTGAAAAAAGTCCCAGCTTATCCAGCCTCTGCTAATAACTCACACCCCCCATTCCCGGTTTTACCCTGGTAAATCTCTTCTGAACCTTCTCTAGCTTAATAATATCCTTCCACAACAGGCGACCAGAACTGCACCCAGTACTCTTGCAGAGGCCTCACCAATGTCCTGTACAACTTCACCATAATGCCCCGACTCCAATATTTAAAAGATCTGAGCAATGAAAGTAAGCATATTAAATGCCTTCTTAACCATCCTATCTATACGTGTTGCAAACTTCAAAGCATTTTGTACCTGAACTCCTCGGTCTCTCTGTTCTACAACACTGCCTAAGACCTTACTTTTAATTGTATAAGTCCTGCCCTTGATTGTTTTATCAAAATGCAATACCTCGCATTTATCCAAATTAAACTTCATCTGCAATGTTTAAACCCACTGACCTAATTGATCAAGATCTTTTTGTAATCTTCGCTAACTTTCTTCACTGTCCACTATACCACTAATCAGGATGTCATTGGCAAACTCACTAACCATACCTCCGACATTTTCATTAAAGTCACTTTATAAATGACAAACAAAAGTGGACCCAGCACCAATCCCCGTGGAGTTGTCCATTCCTAATTGTATAGTGGCCAGTTAAGAGTCAACCACGTTGCTGTAGATCTGAAGTCATGTGTACGCCAGACCAGATAAGGGTAACAGTTTTCATTCCCTAAAGTACATTAGTGAACTGAATGGGTTTTCCAATAATTGAAAACGGTCATGATTATTCTCTAAATTGAAGATTTTCATGAATTCAAATTCCACCATCTGTCATGGCAGGATTTAAACCTGGATTCCCAGAACATTCCCTGGGTCTCTGGATCAATAGTCTAGCAATAATACCATCTGGCCATCATCTTCCTATTTTAATGGGGAAAGTAGAACAGCTGACCTGCATGTCAAAACAAAAAGAAATGCACATGTTAAATCTACATGGCTGTTAGCACAGTTGGCTGGACGGCTGTTGTGATGCAAAGTGACTCGAATGGCATGGATTCAATTGTCATACCAGTTGATATCATCATAAAGGTCCTGTCTTCTTGACCTCACCCCTCGCCTGAAGCGTGGTGACCCTCAGTTAGAACTTATCACCATTTGTCTCTCTATAATGAGAGAGTGCCCTGTGAATCTCTGGGGACTACAGTAACTTTACATGGCTGTGCAGTTGTCTTAGCCTTTATTAAACTTCAACATCAATTTCAGCCATTTGTTTTTGGCTGACACTAAGGCAGCTGATGGAAGTGAATAGAAAACCAATGAGGAGGAAGAAGACAGACTTTGCAAGTACACATTCACCTCCTCCACACTGTTACTCAATGCAAGTTCAAAATCATTTCAGCATTCAAGATTCACATCCAATCTCTGGTACAGTGAACAAATGTTGAAGGTGGCTGGAAAATCTATTAAACTATTGTGACTCTTGAAGGAATTTTGATTCCACTTGGTTTTACTCAGCAATATTGGTCCATCTTCGTAGCCTTGTGCAAAAGCAAAACACTTTGTTGCTGGAAATTTAAATTCGACCTAAGGCTGAGTTTCCATATATTTTGGCAGTGTCAGGTTTGGGGAGTTTCATGGAGGGATTCCATCTGCAAGAATCATAGAATCCTTGTCACTGGGGAATGATGACCCAGTCAGATGTCCAGAGAAATTGCCAGTGTGTTACAATTGCCTGGTAACTACTAGCTTCTAGTGGTTGTGGTTTATTTGGATGATCAGACAGCATTTGAAAAGGTCCCACTTAGGAGGTTTGGAAATAAAATTAAATGTATAGTGTTGGAGGAAATGCACCAGTATAGACTCAGAATTGGTGAACAGACAGAAAGCAGAGAGTAGGGATAAATGGATCATTCCCAGGATGGCAGATTGATACTAGTGGTGTACCACAAGAATCAGCTATTGACAGTCTTTACAAATGATTTGAATGTAGAGACCAATTGCAGTAATTCCAAATTTGCCGATGATGCAAAATGAGGTGGGAGTGTAAGTTGTGGAGAGGAAGCAAGGAGGTTTCAAGGGGTCAATCCCCCAGGACAGGCTAAATGAGCATGGTGAATGGAATACGGATGATCAGGTGTGAACTTATTGACTTTGGTAGAAAAAAAGAAAACAGAATATCTTTGCAACTGATAAATTTTCTGGAGACAAATACCATCAAGGAATTATGAGATAATGTGGAAAAGTATCATTGAAGGAGATTTTCAGCCATGATCTATTTGAAAGATGAAGCAGGGTCAATAGGCCATATGGCCTACACCTTTGCTGTGATCCTATTTTAGCGCAACAAAGTTTAAATCCTGTTTAAAACCATTCTGTTCTGGATCAGGATTTCTCCATTATGCCATTTTAAATATGCAGTTTTTCCAGTGCTAATCCAGTACAGTTGCTTTCTTGTTTCCAGGCAACTATGCAAGGCAATTCTACGAACTGCAATCCTCATAGTAGTTCTGTTCAGCTGAACCTTGCTATTTTACAAGTAACATAAACAGAACTGGGGATCTGGCAAACCTTTGTTTTCTGAGTTCTGTTTATAGTGAGAATAATGTCTGTTAGGAACTGCTTTATGTCCTCCTGATACTTTTCAAACTTTAGCCAATAATACAACTCTGCCTTCAGTTAGACGTGACATCAGTCATGATTCTGATTCCATTTGTATTCCAGTCTGCTCCCTTATCAGACTGTGAAACAGTGTGACACTTTCGGTGATAGGTAGTACAACAATCCTTGCGAGACATCAAATCAGTTGAATGTTTACGTGCTGACACATTTTTTTTCATTTGTCAATGCAATAGGAAAATTAAATTTACCTGGTTGTGGCTTTATCTAATGGAGAGATCAACCCCAATATTGGAACAACGTTGATGATATGAGAGTAGGAGGATATCTATTGAAAGGATAATACTATTTCTAGACTTCACTGATATTGCATCTACACTAAAAAGTTGAAATATAGTAAAACCTTCAGTGAACTGAATTACTTTTGCATCCTCTGACAGAAATGATTATTTCAGTATTTTCAATCATGATAGATGTGTTTACAGAATCCATGCAGGAAGGAAATATGACAGTGAACCTCTGTATTGATTGAAACTGTTTATGTCTGCACATAACTCTTGCCTGGGCTTTGGTTGATTTGAACATCTTGTCTTGATGTTATTGGAGCCAAATGAAAGTCATTGTTGAATCCTTCACATTGTCTGGTATTCTGTAACAGCTCAAAATCAGACAAATTTCAATTATTCTGTCAAGTAAATCTTCAGCACTGAAATAAAAACAACTCCTCTGTTTTCCAGCTGCACATTTCAATACTGGGCAGAGTGTAAAAGCCATCATATATTAGTACAGCATCCAAATAAATTTTGTATCTGAACAGGATCTGATAATTACTAATTTGGTAATACAAGATTTGAGAACTGCTGAAAAATAGACAGAATTTGTTGAAGCTTTTCATCTTGCACTCATCAGGATATTCATCAGATACTGGTATAAATAAGAAAAATATTTTATTTTGTTTGAGAAGACACTGTTGATTTGTTGGCAAATAGAACCTGATTGGTAGAGAAGTTGCCATGGAGAATGCACTGGTTAGCTGGTAACCAACAGTTCATTGTCAAGCTTTGTTTAAATATAAGTCAGGCAGGTTGACTCTGATTAGGTTGACTCTGAAGAAGGACTTATGCCCGAAACGTCGATTCTCCTGTTCCCTGGATGCTGCCTGACCTGCTGCGCTTTTCCAGCAACACATTTTCAGCTCTTGACTCTGATTAGTCAAAGTGTTACTCTGTGGTATAAAGCAAAAAATGGCTGTCAGCTGATTGCATGCATTTCAACTGGGCAATGTGCGTGCATGATATATTTGTGTCCAAAGGACCAGCCCCTATGTGTTATTGTCTGTATCTTATAATAAGCGCGTCTGCTCGACTGACAATCTGAAACTGGTTGCCATCATAATTCTTAACACACTAGGAATTATTTAGCAAATTTTGTCAGAATCACATTTAAAATTGGACACTATGTTTTAAGTTCACTAAGGTTGGTACTGGTCCAGCACTATCCTGAAAAGTGTCCAGTCTACCTCAGATTACTCTGGAAGGGTAGATGTCTTTTTCACACTGTTACTGTACAGTAGCATAATGAATGTGTTCACCAAATGCAGAGTGTTGTCATTAAGCTTAATAGATGTTCTGCCTACCACACAAGTGAGTAAAGGCAAATATAAATTTTAGTGTTGGAATGGTAGTATTTTGTCCGTCACAAACAGCATGTACCTTTGGCTGTTTGTGACGGACAAAATACTGTACACACACTGTAACTGCTTCACCTGAACAAAATAGATTATAACTATCCTTGGGTTCATTAGTCATGAAAATGCCTTGAAAAATGAGAGACACCAGCCTGGTTTAAATTTAAATAAAACTTGACAGTGAACTGCCCGTCATCCTCATACTGATACATTCTTCATGACAATGCCTCCACCAATCAGAATCCAATGGCCAAATAATCAGCACCTTCTTCACATAAAGTATAAAATGTTGTTCTTCTTTACATTATGCATTCATCAGTTTATCATGCCCAATAAAAAGCTTCAGCAAAAGTTATCTTTTAGCAATACTGAAGATCTGATCATTTGGAATTTATTCCTGTGACAATGTTGAAAAAATATTGAACAAGGTTATTCAATTGTTAGTGGGTTTTGAGAAGATTTGTAGCTCAGATGGAGGCTCTGGATGTAGGTTTGCTTGCTGAGCTGGAAGGTTCATTTTCAGATGTTTCATCACCATACTAGGTAACATCTTCAGGGAGCCTTTGAATGAAGCACTGGTGGTGTAGCCCATTTGTTTTATACTTTATGGATTGTTCACAGTGTCTATGAGGCCATAAACGTCTGAATTAATTATAAACAAAGTAAATGAGAAACTGTGATAAATTGTCGACCTCAGATTGGGTACCAGTCATGAATGGATTAAAATTGCACTGCTGCCATATGTGTGACTTGGTTGATCTTGCCAGAGCTTGTAATTAATGGTTGGAAACAGTGAATTGAAAACTGGAAGAAAATATCAGAAAATATTCAACAAGTTAACATCTTGTGGTGAGTGGAGCATATTTGTCTAAACATTTGACCACTGTGAAACACAGGATCACAGAGACAATTGACTAGGCTGCAAAAGCAGGTAGCCGGCACCATGTAAAATTCATACTGGGAGGTCATTGTAAATCAGTGGCCAGCACAGGGTGTATAGCTGTGTGGGAGTGCTAGATATCAAGTGTCAGTGATTTTACTTAAAGGATGCACTCACCTTTTAAAGTAAAAGATTACAAAAGCTTCAGGCAGTGGGAATCCTTTTCTGAGAATTGCAGAGAGGGTTCCCACAGGGTTTGAGGCTCCAACAGGCAGGAATTAGGAAGAGAGACCCTAGCAAGCCCATACTCAACTTCTCCCTAAACTGTATAACCCAACATTACATCTGAAAACAATGGGAGGAGGCGTGGGAGAGATTCTCAGGTCCTGGCTGCAATGCTGAAAGAGGTTTAATGATATCGGAAGAATTGTCGAGGTAAAAATTCTTATTGTCAGCTCAGTTAGGCTCTGATCACACCTCCACCACCTACAGAACCACCATTCACAACAGTCATCGCCCTGGCTTCTTACAATCATTGCACCACAATACCTTCTTCTACTCCAACTCATCTATCGTAGCCCTATTATGACACTCACATCTTTACTTTCTCATTTTATACACAGTATTTAAACATACTCTATCACAACAGACACAGTCTCAAAAGAACTCATATGCCTATTACTTACACATTCTCCTTTTGTTAAGGAGAGGGTTGAACACAATTTGAGACAGTAGGTGTTAACCAAAGGGAGTTAAAGTCACATATCCTGTGCCCATTGGTAAAACAGCTTTTGGAGATGATGGACTCAGGGTAAGTCATTGACATAGCAAACAAAAATCTTGTAGGACCGACTGCATGGGGTTTCTTATTTCTATTTAACTTGCCCTAATTTTTCATTATTTTTATCTCATTTCACACTCTGCATGACAATGTACAATGCCTTTCAGCACTGAAAATGTGTTGCTGGAAAAGCGCAGCAGGTCAGGCAGCATCCAAGGAGCAGGAGAATCGACGTTTCGGGCATGAGCCCTTCTTCAGGAGCCTTTCAGCAGCCAGTTATCTCATTCTCTGTATCTCAGTTTGCCATTAACCTGCTTACTAAGATTTCTGTTAACATTGCAGCTCTAATTGCTGGCCAGTTTGGTCTTAGTGTCTGAAATCCTGACAGGGCAGTACCTGGAAGGAAATACCTTGTTACCCTTTAAGCTGCCTGTTTGGAATAAAGTAGAAAAGTGTGATGCTGGAAAAGCACAGCACGTCAGGCAGCAACCGAGGAGCAGGAGAGTTATCGTTTCAGGCATAAGCCCACCACTCCTTGGATCCTGCCTGATTTTGTTGTGCTTTTCCAGCGCCATACTTTTCAACTCTGATTCTCCGATATCTGCAGCCCTTATTTTCTCCTGTTTGGAATAACGTTACTGCGGGTTGAATGGTTCAGGAATTCAATGAAAGAAGTCACGCTTGCATAAAACGTTGCATATTGAGGGACTGTGTCTCCTATTAAAAGGAAATGCTCGTCTGCTTCTGGGGAACTGCAAGGAAATGTGTGTCCTGAAAGATGTTAAACATTTGAAAGCTTGAAATGTGAATAAAGCCTTTTACATTCCTGTTCAGATTTGCCTAGTGATGAAACCGTTTCTATTCGAGGAGAGCATTTTGATCATCTCTCCGATATAGCGAGATGCAGCGAATTGCAAGACTTCACTGACTTTGCCTGCTACAGCCTGGAGCTATTCTCGGACATCAAAGGTCAGGACACAGAGGCAACACAGTCCATATTGTGGTTCTGAACTCCAGCTGTATACAGCAAGTGCTAAATCTCCACGAAAGTCCTCAGACGTTGTTCATTCATCAGACTGCTTGTTTTGCAGGTATGGAATGTCTTGGATTCTGCGCACAGATTACCATTTTGGTCCTTAATTGGCACAACTCTCCTTTATTATTCTTTTGCCCCAATATACTCACAAAGCATCATTGGATTTTCCTTAATGTTACCCACCGTGTCTTCCATGTCCTCTCTTCATTCTCCTGAATTCTTTTTAAGTAGCCCCTCCCACTTTCTGTATTCCCCTCGGGCATCTGCTGTTTTGAGTCACAGGGTTTTTTTTAATATTCACTTTTAGGATGTGGATATTACTGGCTGGACCAATGTTTATTGCCTGTCCCTAGTTGCCCTTCAGAGGGTGGTGGTGAACTTCTTTCTTGAACTGCTACAGTGTATTTATTGGAGGTAGACCACAATCCTGTTAGGGAAGAATTTCCAGGATTTTGACCCAGTGGCATTATGGAATGGCAATATATTTCCAAATCTGGATTGTGAGTGGTTTGGAAGGGGATTGCAGGTGGTGATATTTTCAGGTATCTGTTTCCTTGTTCTTTGAGATGGAAGTGATCATGGGTAGGAAAAATGTTGTTTAAGGAGCTTTAATTATTATCTGTCGTGCATCTAATAGATGGTACATACTGCTATTACTGAGCATCGGTGGTGAAGGGACTGAAAGTGTGTTGTGATTGTGGTGCCAATCAACTAAGCTGCTTTGGTCTGGATTCTATCAAGATTCTTTAGTATTGTTGGAGCTGCACTCATCCCGCCAAGTGGGGAGTACGCCATCTCCTTCCTGACTTGTGCCTTGTAGATAATGGACAGTCTTTGGGGAATAAGGAAGTAAATCAGAAACAAAAACAGGTTGCTGGAAGAGCTCAGCAGGTCTGGCAGCATCTGTGCAGAGAAATCAGTTAATGTTTCAGGTCCAGTGACCTGAGGAAGTTTCACCGGACCTGAAACTTTAACGTTGATTTCTCTGCACAGATGCTGCCAGACCTGCTGAGCTTTATCAGCAACTTCTGTTTTTTTTTTGTTTCTGATTTACAGCATCCGTAGTTCTTGTGGTTTTTATGAAGGAAGTAAATTGCTTGCTACAAGATTTGTAGCCTCTGATCTGCTATTGTAGCCACATGCTGGACCAGGTGAAAATGGCTCTTTTCTTTCCAAAATGGGAATTAATGAACCAGATAAATTTTCAGCAATTTAGTAATTTTGTATTTATATTCCCTTGATATCTGCACTTGTTGATCACATTCTTCATTTTATGAGGATATTCTGGGCTTGTGTTCTCACTGTTAGCCTTTGAATGTCTCCCAATGCTCTGATGTGGATTGCTTTGCAAGTAGCTGCCCAAACAGCCATAATAGGAGTTGAACTCATACATATAGTAACACAACCACATTGTTACTATATGGAGCAAGCACACACTTTGAACAGCTTATGACACCAGCCAGAACTACAGAACAAAAAGGGGACAATCATTTTGCTGGACATGTATTACAGATCCTCAAACACTCAGGGAGAGACAGAAAAACAGACAGGTAGGCAAGTCTCAGAGTAGTCTAAAAATAATAGGGTAATGATGGTAGGGGATTTCAACTGCTCAATATCAAACAGCATAGATGAAGTGTGAAAAGTGAAACAAAAATATTTGGGATATAAACACAAAGTTACTAAATTGCTGAAAATTTATCTGGTTCATTAATTCCCATTTTGGAAAGAAAAGAGCCATTCTACTTGGTCCAGCATGTGTGAGCTGGATTGTAATATCTTTTCCATTAATATCTAGAGATCTGGGCCAAAAATTAGTCTCAATGACTAGTCTAGCAACAGCTTAACAGAGTAACACTCACTGAATCATACTTAATAGGCAGGATAGACCCAACATAGGTAATGGCACCGTGGCATACATTTAAGACAGAGTCCTCAACATTGGCTCCTAACCCTGTAAGTACTCATGGTATATGATCAATGACAAGGAATTGACCTGCTATTTACCACCTACTGCCGTTCCTCAGTTGATGAATAAGCTGGACAGTGTTCAGGTTTGGGCTGATATGTAGCAAGTAGCATGAGCTACACAAGTACTAAATATACCAATATATTTGAGAAAAGAGCGAGTCTTTGGCTCAGGAGTCTTCGACAAAGAAGTTGAGAGAAGTGATTATGCCACAGTTCAAGAGGGTGAAGACATGACTGCCAAGCTGTTTCAACGCACTGCGTGCGTGATGTGGGAGGTCAGGGACTCTGGTGTAGCTGGCTCGTATAACTGTTGAAAGTGTATACACGTTCAGCTTCTGATATTGCAGATATTGTAGCACTGAAGAAAGAACTAGATGACCTCAGGCTCATCCGAGAGAACAAGATCTTTCTGGACAGGACCTTGAGTGAGGTTATTACTCCGAGCATACCAGAAGTGAGTAGAAGGGAGAGGACGATGAGGAAGGCAGAGATGAGACAAGTGCAAGAGAGCCTGGGGGAAGTACCTGTCAGGAACAGGTTGAATCTCTTGGAAACCATAGAGACAGACGTCACTGCCAGTCCGAGAAGCGGTCAGGTCTGCCAATCAGAAATTGGCGTGGAGGCAGAGCCAAGGAGTCAGACATCACACAGAGCCGTGGTAATGGGGATTCCATAGTGAGAGGGACTGAAAGGGGTTTCTGCGGCAACAGGCGGGATTTGAGAATGGTGTGTTGCCTTCCTGGTGCCAGGAGTAAGGACATCACAGACAGAGTGCAGGAAATCCTCAAGGGCGAAGGTGAAGAGCCAGACGTGGTGGTGACTATTGGCACAAATGACGTTGGGAAGAAGAGGAGGAACATTCTACAGCGGGACTTCGGAGAACTCTAAAGAAGGCTGAAAAGCAGGACATCCAGGCTGGTTATCTCCAGTTTGCTTTCAGTTCCTCAGGCTGGAGAGGACAGGAACAGGGAGATAATGGACTTTAATGTGTGGCTGGGAAACTGGTGCAGGAAGCAAGGATTTAAATTCTTGGCTCACTGGGGTATGTTTAGCGGTAAGGATAAATTATACAAGAGGGATGGGTTGCACCTTAATAGGTGGGGGACCAGCATTCTGGCAGGTAGGTTTGCCACTGCAAAACAGCTGTGTTTAAACTAAATTGCGGGGGGAGGGGACAAACTGGAAGTTTAAGAAGGAAGTTGAAGGGAAAGTTAGAATAAGAGAAGTCAAGAAAGACAACGGAATCAATGGAGCAGAAAACTCAAAGAAGGATCATGTCATAAGGTCAAGTGAAATAGGGATTGATAGGAAGGGTGAGGGGAGTAACAAGATAAAAATATTATATATGAATGCACGAAGCATTAGAAATAAGGTGGATGAGCTTGAGGCTCATTTGGAAATTGGCAGTTGCGATGTTGTGGGGATAACTGAGACGTGGCTTCAAGTGGAAATGAATATTCAAGGCTATACGTGCTATCGTAAGGACAGACTGACTGGCAGAGTGGGTGGGGTGGCCCTGTTGGTAAGGAATGATATTCAGTCCCTTGCACGGGGGGAACCTAGAATCAGGGGATGTAGAGTCAGTATGGATTGAGCTGAGAAATTCTAAGGGTAGAAAGACCCTAATGTGAGTTATCTACAGGCCCCCAAAAAGTAGCCTGGATGTAGCATGTAAGTTGAATAAGGAGCTGAAATTGGCCTGTCACAAATGTATTACTACAGTTGTTATGGGGAATTTCAACATGCAGGTAGACTGGGAGAATCAGGATGGTACTGAACCCCAAGAAAGGGAGTTTGTGGAGTGCCTCCGAGATGGATTCTTAGAACAGCTTGTGCTGGAGCCTACCAGGAAGAAAGCAATTCTGGATCTGGTGTTGTGCAACGAAACGGATTTGGTCAGGGACCTCGAAGTAAAGGAGCCATTAGGAGGTAGTGACCACAATACAATAAACTTTAATCTGCAGTTTGAAAGGGAGAGGGTAGAATCAGAAGTGACAATATTTCAGATGAATAAGGGGAACTATGGAGCTATGAGGGAGGAGCTGGCCAAAGTTCAATGGTGCAATACCCTGGTAGGGATGGCAGTGGAACAACAATGGCAGGTATTTCTGGGTATAATGCAGAAGGTACAGGATCAGTTCATTCCAAAAAGGAAGAAAGATCCTAAGGGGAGGCAGGGGTGGCCGTGGGCTGACGAGGGAAGTTAAGGACCATATAAAGACAAAAGGGAAAAAGTATAACATAGCAAAGATGAGTGGGAAATCGGAGGACTGGGAAGCTTTTAAAGAACAACGGAGGATAAATAAAAACGAAATACGCAAAGAAAAAATAAGGTATGAAGGTAAACTGGCCAAAAATATAAAGGAGGATAGTAAAGGCTTTTTTAGGTATGTGAAAAGAAAAAAATAGGTTAAGACTAAAATTGGGCCCTTGAAGACAAAAATGGGTGAATTTATTACGTGGAACAAAGAAATGGCAGAAGCGTTGAATTGGTACTTTAGATCTGTCTTCACTGGGGAAGACACGAGCAATCTCCAAGATGTAATAGTGGCCGAAGGACCTGAACTGAAGGGAACTTATATTAGGCAGGAAATGGTGTTGGAGAGACTGTTAGGTCTGAAGGCTGATAAGTCCCCGGGACCTGATGGTCTACATCCCAGGGTACTGAAGGAGGTGGCTCGAGAAATGGTGGATGTATTGGTGATCATTTTCCAATGTTCTATAGATACAAGATCAGTTCCTGTGGATTGGAGGGTGGCTAATGTTGTCCCACTTTTTAGGAAAGGAGGGAGAGAGAAAACAGAAAATTATAGACCAGTTAATCTGACCTCAGTGGTGGGAAAAATGCTGGAGTCATTTATAAAGGACGAAATTATGACATATCTGGATAGCAGTAACAGGATAGGTCAGAGTCAGCATGGATTTATGAAGGGGAAATCATGCTTGACTAATCTTCTGGAATTTTTTGAGGATGTAAGTCTGAAGATGGACAAGGGAGATCCAGTGGATGTAGTATACCTGTACTTTCAGAAAGCCTTTGATAAAGTCCCACATAGGAGGTTAGTGAGCAAAATTAGGGCACATGGTGTTAGGGGCAAAATACTGACATGGATTGAAAATTGGTTGGCTGACAGGAAACAAAGAGTAGTGAGAAACGGCTCCTTTTGGAATGGCAGGTGGTGACCAGTGGTGTGCCGCAGGGATCAGTGCTGGGACCGCAGCTTTTTACAATGTACATTAATGATCTAGATGAAGGAATTAAAAGTAATATTAGCAAATTTGCTGATGACACAAAACTGGGTGGCAGGGTGAAATGTGAGGAGGATGCTAGGAGAATACAGGGTGACCTGGACAGGCTAGGTGAGTGGACGGACGCATGGCAAAGGCAGTTTAATGTGGATAAATGTGTGGTTATCTACTTTAGTGGCAAGAACAGGAAGGCAGATTACTACCTAAATGGAGTCAACTTAGGTAAAGGGGCAGTACAACGAGATCTAGGTGTTCTTGTACATCAATCAATAAAAGCCAGCATGCAGATACAGCAGACAGTGAAGAACGCTAATAGCATGCTGGCCTTCATAACAAGAGGAATTGAGTATAGAAGCAAAGAGGTCCTTCTGCAGCTGTACAGTGCCCTGGTGAGGCCACATCTGGAATATTGTGCACAGGTTTGGTCTCCAAATTTGAGGAAAGACATTCTAGCTATTGAGGGAGTGCAGCGTAGGTTCACGAGATAGTTTCCGGAATGGCGGAACTGTCTTATGCTGAAAGATTGGAGCGACTGGGCTTGTATACACTTGAGTTTAGAAGGCTGAGAGGGGATCTGATTAAGACGTATAAGATTATTAAAGGATTGGACAGTCTGGAGGCAGGAAGCATGTTTCCGCTGATGGGTGAGTCCTGAACCAGAGGACACAGTTTAAAAATAAGGGGTAGGCCACTTAGAACAGAGTTGAGGAGAAACTTTTTCACCCAGAGAGTGGTGGGTATATGGAATGCTCTGCCCCAGAAGGCTGTGGAGGCCAAGTCTCTGGATACTTTCAAGAAAGAGTTGGATAGAGCTCTTAAGGATAGTGGAATCAAGGGTTATGGGGGTAAGGCAGGGACAGGATACTGATTGAGATGATCAGCCATGATCATAATGAATGATGGTGCTGGCTCGAAGGGCAGAATGGCTTACTCCTGCACCTATTGTCTATTGTCTATAGGAGGGCAGCAAACCGTTTCCCTTTAGCATTCAACAACATAAATCTTGGTGAGTCTCCCACCAACAGGAATTACTATTGACCAAAGCTGTTGAATGAGCTCCATAAATACTTCACTACAAGGGAATCAGAGGCTGGGAATTCTGTAGGAAAATCTCACTTCCTGAATCCCAATTGTATGAACTTCATTTATGAGGCACAAACGAGTCAGTAGTGTCCTGGATGAAGCCCCACATGCAGCTCCAGCAATACTTAGCACTATTCAGGACAATATAACTTCAGGCACTTCATCCAACTCTTTAAACATCTATCCCTCTGCCACTGTTGCACCATTTAAACATTGTATAGCAACAACTGACCAAAGCATTTTTGACCACACTTTTGAAACCCAAGAAATCCTTCACTTAGAAAGACAAATACAGAAAATGCAAGGGAAAATAATGTGCTCAAAGTTTTCCTACATGTCACAATCCATCCTGATGTGAAAGGATGTAATGGTTCCTCCATCATGCTGAGGAAGGTTAAGCAAATTTGCAGGCGACACCAAGATTGGTAGCATGGTTAATAACAAAGAAGGTGATTGTAGGTTACCGGAAGAAATGGATGGGCTGGTCAGATGGGCAGACGAGTGGCAGATGGAATTTAATCCCGATAAGTGCGAAATGATGCAATTTGGAAGAAACAAGATGAGGGAATACTTAATGAATGGCAGAATGCTGGGTAGCTTAAAACAACAGAGGGATCTTGGGGTGATTATTCACAGATCTCTGAAGTCAACAGAGTACATCAATAGGATAGTTAAGAAGGGATATGGGAGACTTGTTTTCATATGTCGTGGCATAGAGTATAAGAGTAAGGAGGTAATGTGGGAGTCGTTTAGAGCATTGGTTAGACCACAGCTGGAGGACTGTGTGCAGTTCTGGTCACCTCACGATAGGAAGGATGTGATAGCACTAGAGACAGTATAGAGGAGATACACCAGGGTGGAGACAGTGAGCTATAAAGAGAGACTAGATAGGCTTGGATTGTTTTCTTTAGAGCAGAGTACACTAAACGCACACATAACTGAGGTATATAAGGTTATGAGGGGTATGGACAGGGTGATTAGGGAGCAGCTGTTCCCTTTGGTTGAGGGCATAGAATTAGGATAAAGGACAGGAGATACAGAGGGGATTTAGGAAGAAACATTTTCACTCAGCTGGTGATGAGAATCTGGAAGGCACCATTTGAGAAAGTAGTGGAAGCCATACAACCTTTCAAAAGTATTTGGATGAGCACTTTCTGTGGTGTATGAACTTATGAATCTAGAGTCCTGGAACAGCACTTTGGGATGACCTCCACTTATAAGGTGGATCACTACCTCCACCTTATAGATCAATTTAGAATAGGCAATACATTCTAGCCTTATACAAAACCACTTTGCAGTTACACATCAACCTGTCATTTCAATGTTTATCTTCCCACACATTTTCACTTGTACTTTTAATAGTGTGCACATTTTGTGCTCCAGCTAACAACCTGAACTATGATTATGACATTAATCTTGCATCTGAAATGCAAGTAAAAGCTTTATTGAAGCGTCGATTTTCAAAAAAAATTTGAAAACAGTCCAACTCTTAGGAGAGAAAAATAAGCTTCTTTGATATGTGCAGAAAATCTTTTCAAATGCTACATTCAGAATGCCCAATCCCTTGAAGTGACAGCATTCTTGGTTATCTGAGAAATGTGCAGGATTATTGATTAAAGTAAGAATGCACGGAGCGGGTATGCTTTGTTACTTTGTCTGCTGTGGGTTTGTAGCCGTCAGGCCAGAGACATGCAGCTCAAGCTCTATTTTCCCAAAAAGTATCATGTTGCCTTTATTTTATGGCTATCACCTGAGCTACGGTTAATTTATCGAACATAAAGAAAAGAAGAGACCATCAGGGAGAATCAAAATCTTTTTGCCACTGATATGTCAACCAGAAACAGAAACAGTTGATTAATGCAGATCAAAGCTTGGGACAGCTGCCAATGAGGAAAAACCCACTGAAACAGGTCCCTCTCCAGTTCAGGTATCAGAGTCCATTCAGTTATCGAGCTCTCCCGGTGCCTTAAATGTGTGTCAATATAGTCTGGGTCAAGATACCTTTGTTTTGTTTGGAGTGAGTCAAACTCCAATGTTAGTTTGTTTCCTTGATATAGAGTCATAGAGATGTACAGCATGGAAACAGACCCTTTGGTCCAACCCGTCCATGCCGACCAGATATCCCAACCCAATCTAGTCCCACCTGCCAGCACCTGGCCCATTTCCCTCCAAACCCTTCCTATTCATGTACCCATCCAAATGCCTCTTAAATGTTGCAATTGTACCAGCCTCCACCACTTCCTCTGGCAACTCATTCCATCCACATACCACCCTCTGTGTGAAAAAGTTGCCCCTTAGGTCTCTTTTATATCTTTCCCCTCTCACCCTAAGTCTATGCCTTCTAATTCTGGACTCCCTGACCCCAGGGAAAAGACTTTGCCTATTTATCCTATCCATGCCCCTCATAATTTTGTAAACCTCCATAAGGTCACCCCTCAGCCTCCGACACTCCAGGGAAAACAGCCCCAGCTTGTTCAGCCTCTCCCCATAGCTCAAATCCTCCAACCCTGGCAACATCCTTGTAAATCTTTTCTGAACCCTTTCAAGTTTTGCAACATCTTTTGGATAGGAAGGAGACTAGAATTGCACACAATATTCCAACAGTGGCCTAACCAATGTCCTGTACAGCCGCAACATGACCGCCCGATTCCTGTACTCAATACTCTGACCAATAAAGTAAAGCATACCAAACACCTTCTTCACTATCCTATCTACCTGCAACTCCACTTTCAAGGAGCTATGAACCTGCACTCCAAGATCTCTTTGTTCAGCAACACTCCCTAGGACCTTACCATTAAGTGTATAAGTCTTGCTAAGATTTGCTTTCCCAAAATGCAGCACCTTGCATTTATCTGAATTAAACTCCTTCTGCCACTTCTCAGCCCATTGGCCCATCTGGTCAAGATCCTGTTGTAATCTGAGGTAACCCTCTTTGCTGTCCACTACACCTCCAATTTTGGTGTCATCTGCAAATTTACTAACTGTACCTCTTATGCTCGCATCCAACTGAACTGTGTTTGTGACTTTATATAATAATATTTTAAAAGAATAAAATATATTTTAAACATAAAAAAGACACAGTTGATTAATGAAACGATCTCATATTACAGCCAGATCTAGCATGTTGCGTTGAAAATCTCTTCACTGAGCAATTACAAAGAGTAGTTAAAGCAAAAGGTCACTTATGTTGCTTTTCGCTGAGTGTGGGAGATATTCTGAATGCAATAGTGAGCCCAATTGAACATAACAGTGGACTTTTCCTAACGATCTGTGGGACAAGATTGCAGAGGACTCTCACCAAAATTTAAAGAAAACTGTCACTTCAATAATTTGTAGTTGCCGCGGAGGGGGAAGAAATCAGCTGTTCTAAAGGCTAAATGTGCTGAAAGAATGATTTAGTGAAAACAGAGGTGGTGTTGCATATGAAGAGAAATTAACAAAACTGACAGCCTAGTAATGTAAACCCAAATGCCTGTATTGGTCCCAGCAAACAGCACATACTGCTCTACTTAGTGGATATTTTAATATTGACGCAACACTGCTGCAAGAGCCAATTCTGCACAGACCAAAGGCATGACCTGAATATAGGTACAGGAGACGATACCATGGTAATACTCCATTTATTGGAATTCTAGTTCACAAATGGATGCCATGCAATTTCTATCAACCTGTTCCATGTTCACCATGCCAATTTTTAATTAGATTAGATTACTTACAGTGTGGAAACAGGCCCTTTGGCCCAACAAGTCCACACTGCCCCACCGAAGCACAACCCACCCATACCCCTACATTTACACCTTACCTAACACTATGGGCAATTTAGCATGGCCAATTCACCTGGCCTGCACATCTTTGGACTGTGGGAGGAAACCGAAGCACCCGGAGAAACCCACGCAGACACGGGGAGAATGTGCAAACTCCACACAGTCAGTCGCCTGAGTCGGGAATTAAAATAGCTTTCTTTAGAAAATGTTTCACTGCATTGACGTCTGGCAATTATGTAATTACTGGCATTGTTACTCAAGGGAATTACAGTAAATAAAAGCACATGCCTTGCCAACCAAACTGTAAAGACTCATCTTTACATGTTTTATGTAGAGACTTTTGGTCCTAAAAGTCTGAAAAATAAAAATCATTCAAAGTGCATTAAAAATGTGAGAACAACTTTTTTTATATTAAAAAATGAAAATAAAATGAATATCTAAGAGCAAGTACAAAACTGTATTGTACAATAAAACGATCTTTAGGAAATCTCTGAACATTTAATGATGTGGAGGAGCCAGTGTTGAACTGGGGTGGACAAAGTTAAAACTCACACAACACCAGGTTATAGTCCAACAGGTTTATTTGGAATCACTAGCTTTCAGAGCGCTGCTCGGTCATCAGGTAGCTGTGGAGCAGGATCATAAGACACAGACTTTATAGCAGAAGATTACAGTGTCATGCAAATGAAATAATATCTTGAACAAACCTAGATTGCTGTTAAGTCTTTCATCTTTTAGAAGGGGTTGTAGGTTTTGGTTCATTAATATGTAAATCCCAGAGCTTCTTTTAAGTCACATTCTTGTGATAACTTAAGGTTTTATAAAAAGCTATTGGACTATAACCTGGTGTTGTGTGATTTTTAACTCTGAACATTGAAGGCATTGCTTAGAACCGTATACACTTTTGGTGATTTGGATCTGAGATTTGATTCTGTTCCCTATGCTAATACTGTTCTTGAGTCACCAAGTAAAGTGACCAGAAAGCAGAAGCTTAATTTTCAGAGATTCATAGAATAATTAAAGCGCAGAATAAGGCCATTTGACCCAAAAGCAGGTAAACCCAAATTCCAGAGACAGATAGCATAATCTTAACCAGGAATTAGAAAGAAACCAGACCTGTGAAGAAGAAATTTGGAGCAGGAAGCTATGGATTTTGGGCAAGTCTTGAGGCTTACACCATTGACCTGGGAGTTGGAGAATCACACAACTCACTAGCGCTGAACTGCCCCATACCCTGTTTAAAAGGTCAGTGACAAAACTCAAAGGAGACGTCAGAGAAAATCTGTAAAGCTATTGGCTGGTAAGAAACTGCCATTTGGCACCAAGTCTAATTGCATGTAAAATAGCAAAGTATATAATTTTTAAAGGAGAAGGTATATTTGAACTTAACTGAGAAATTCCAGGGACAAGTGAAAATCAAAACTAACATAATAAAGTAATATAAATAATCCAAATTGAGGAAAGTTAATGAAAGGAAATCATTTTAAGAAATTGCAACTGAACTCAGTCAAATGGAATGTGGAACTTGTAATATGTGAGAAGTCATGGACCCTGCCAGTGTTCTAGACAACCACATTGCAAGGAGAGCTGCCAACTGCAGAATGGTGTCTTCCATATTTTAGCACTTGAGGGGCGTCTGGGCTCACTGTGGCACATCTGCAAGGCTGAGAATTATGTGGAAGTCACGTACAGAGAGGGTTTGAGGCAGAAAGGGAGGCTGGCTGCTGTCAGACAGTCCAAGAGATCATACAGGTAATACAGGACGTCTGAGTATCCGGCCCACAAAGTGGTTTTCTGATTTGGAGGGTGATAGGGCACTAGTTCCTCAAAGGAGTGCAGTGGGCCCCTGGATTGGTGGGCTGCATAAGAGGGGAGAGACAAATAGTCCTCAGATATAGTTAATCAGTGAAATTAAGGATAGCACTAAATTGAAAGAAAATAAACCATACAATCTGGCAAAAACCAGTGGCAAGCCAGAGTGTTGGGGAAATTTTAAAAACCAACAACTGATGACAAATGAAGAAAAGGAGAAAATAAACTTTGGGGGTAAACTTGTACAAAACTAATATTGAGGTGGACAACAAGAGCTTTTTTTAAATACTTAAAAAGAAAGAGTGGGGCAACATGTACAAAGGATCCGAAGAGGATGAGGCTGGGGAAATAACAACAGGGAGGCAAGAGATTGCAGAGCAGTCGAATAAATACTTTGCGTCCGTCTTCTTGGTAGAAGGTATTAAATTTGGGCACTCAGGGATTTAGGAGTTATTGTGCATAAATCATAAAAAGCTGGCATATACTGTCAACATAGTTGGGAAGGCAAATGGAATGCTAGAATGTTTCAAAGGGAATAGAGCATAGGGGTCTTGTAAAACCGAAACAAGGTACAAACCACACCTGGAATATTGTGAGCAGTTTTGATTTAAATATCTAAAAGAAGATATTTTGGCACTTGAGGCAGTCTAGAGAAAGTTCACTAGACTGATTCCAGGTATGGAGGGACTGTCTTTTTGATAACAGTTGAGTAAGTTGGGCCAGTATTCATTTAGAAAAAATTAGAAGAATGAATGGAGACTTTATTGAAATATACAACGTTCTTAGGGATCTTGATAGGGTAGATGCATAGAGGTTGTTTCCCCTTATGGGTGAGTCTAGGACCAGTGTGCATAATGTCAGAGTAACGGATCACACATTTAAGACAGGGATGAGGAGAAATGTCTTCTCTCAGAGAGTAGTGAATCTGTGGAATTCTTTACCCAATAGGACAATCGAAGCTGAGTCATTAAATACATTCAAGTCTAAGACAGATAGATTCTTAGTCTGTAAGGGAATTAAGGGTTATAGGGTGGCAGCTGGTGGTGGTGGTGGTGGTGGGGAGAGAAGAGTTGTAGAGAGGAAGGAAAGTGAAGTTAAGGATTTTGAGATCAGCCGTGATCTTGTTGAATAATAAAGCGGACACAATAGGCTGAATGGCTGATTTGCCTTATGGGCAAGCTGAGGTGTAATGGAACTTAAGAGGTCAAAAGTAATAGTAGAGAACACTGCTGCAGTATCATTGACCATACCCATATTGCATTGGTCAGCCGAGGGAGCATACGAGCTGGGTCAATTCTCCAGAGTATGCACAATAACAAAACACATCTGTGGGAGATTCAAAATGAAACCCATATCTCTAAACTCTATGACCATATGGCTGAATCTTACTCTTTTTTGGCAAAGTGTAATTTTCATTGAGTTTCATGGAGGGTTTTCTTCACAAAATCTAGGAAGTTTTTTCTTGATATTGTTTCAAACTCACCTCATTAACAACTTACCCCTTCCCATTTTACCCCTCCTACTTAATTTTAGCCTGATTCTACTACTTGCCATAACTGGAAGAACTTCCCACTGCCAGAATTCTCCAAAATAAACCATCATCCCTAGTTTCTGTGCCATCTTTGAATCCAGCTGTGCACTCCGTTAAGCAGTGGGAGCCTGGAGTTTTCTTTCACCATCAATGTCACAGTACCCATAACCCAACTCTTCCTACCTCACAGAGTGACATGGCTGGCAATCTGCCAAGCTACACAACTCAGCAATGTATAGCCACATTCCATCTTTTACCACTTTCCAAGTCAAAGGTACCCTTTTCCAAATGCCACTGTAGCATAACACCCTAGCATTCTTCAATGTGGGGCTACTACATACAGGGAAGCCTTCAAACATGCAAAACATTGACTTTCATTTATAAACATCTAAAAGTGGACAGAAGTCAAACAGAGGTTGTGTTTCTCTCCCAGAATATAAAGGAACTGTCACATATTGAACAACATGTATTTTACGGGCAATGAGTGTTCACTGTACCCAGCTATGGAATCAGAGGTCAATTAAGTCCTATCTGCTTTATAGTTCCTGACGCAGCTATGCTTCATCATGCATAAGGTGATGTTCTTCCTGCTAAATGCCCTCTCCCTTCTTCTCAGAAGATTACTCTGACTCTCGCAGTTATACAGCCATAGAGTCATAGAGATGTACAGCATGGCAACAGACCCATGCCGACCAGATATCCCAACCCAATCTAGTCCCACCTGCCAGCACCCGGCCCATATCCCTCCAAACCCTTCCTATTCATATACCCCTCCAACTGTCTCTTAAATGTTGCAATTGTATCAGCCTCCACCACATCCTCTGGCAGCTCGTTCCATACATGTACCACCTTCTGCGTGAAAAAGTTGTCCCTTAGGTCTCTTTTATATCTTTCCCCTCTCACCCTAAACCTATGCCCTCTAGTTCTGGGCTCCCCGACCCCAGGGGAAAGACTTTGTCTATTTATCTTATCCATGCCCCTCATAATTTTGTAAACCTCTATAAGGTCACCCCTCAGCCTCCGACACGCCAGGGAAAACAGCCCCAGCCTGTTTAGCCTCTCCCTATAGCTCAAATCCTCCAACCCTGGCAATTTCCTTGTAACTCTTTTCTGAACCCTTTCATGTTTCACAACATCTTTCCAATAGGAAGGAGACCTGAATTGTGCACAATATTCCAATAGTGGCCTAACCAATGTCCTGTCCAGCTGCAACATGACCTCCTGACTCCTGTACTCAATACTCTGACCAATAAAGGAAAGCACACCAAACGCCTTCTTCACTATCCTATCCACCTGCGACTCTACTTTCAAGGAGCTATGAACCTGCACTCCAAGGTCTCTTTGTTCAGCAACACTCCCTAGGACCTTCAGCATTATCATATTGTGTCAATGCCAGCTACATTTGTGAGAGCACAGCATGGTTGGATTATGTGAAATGCACTGTCCAGAGTATATTGTAGATCAAAGCAGCAGAACTTTATCTTAAACACCATGCTTCACCATGACTCTGCTGGAATAATGGTCTGCATTATATCTGCACTCTACCTCAATTGCAGAATGGAATAATTAATCCTGCTTGCAGAAGGCAGCCCTGGTCCTCCAGCATCCATCCTTATCAAGCATCTGGATCTGCAAACGTAGTAGGAACATGAGAGTTCTCAAAGCTGTAGGAATTATGTCAGCTCCCAGGATAGCTGGTGTATACCTCTGAGAAGTGTAACATTGAACATGGATCACTTGCACATTAATGGAATGGAATCTATTGATGAATCCCACTGTGTTTTGATATGATCCGCTCAACACCCCTTGTGGTCAGTCAAAGATGCTCTGCATCTCAGGGAAGCCAGCTATGAATTTCACTGCTCATCAGCAACACTGACTTCATTACAGAGAAGCAAAATAAAGTGGTGTGATTTGGCACAAATGGTATCAATCACAGTCTTGATGCATTTGTGCATGGACAATTGAGAGATCCCACACAGCTCCCCAGTATTCCAGGACATCCTTAGCCTGCATTGACACTGTACCTCGCTCATCCAAAGTAAACGGTATTGAGGATGATAGACTCTATTTTCCTGTGTCTGTTGCATCCTGGGGGTCCTTTCGGGTCTAGGCTTATCAATAGGTGGAGGCTTATCATGTGGTGGAGGCTAAAGATGGAAAATGAAAGTTTAAAATTAAATTTGTACTGAGCCTTGTTTTGCAAACTAAAATATATGTACTTCTAGATTTGCTGCAAACAGACCATTGCAGGATGACCTCTGTGGTCACAGTTATGCAGCAGAGCTAAGACAGTCATAATTTCTGCTTTTTATCTGCAGCCAGCTTCTAAGCAAAACGGCAAGACCTTCTGAACTCAAACTGCACATGATCTGTGTCACGTAGGCTGTTTCATGTGATTATCTTGTGGTTCTGTATAAACTTTGGTACAGTACAACCTTGATTAGCCAAACATCAATTATCCAAATTTTGGATTATCTGACCAAGATCTCAAAGTCTCGTTATATCACCGAGGTAAGTGAATTCAGATTACCTGTCCTGAAGAAGATATGAAAGCATTGGCATAAACAAAGGAACACAAGCACCTAAAGCAACGTGACTGGATATTTTTTATATAAGGGCTAGTTACCCAGCTCTTGCAAAAGTAAGTGCTTTATTCCTGTCACTTTACCGGGCCATTCATGGAAACAAAAATGGCAGAGAAAGTAAACGCATGAGCGAGGCAATCCTTCTGTTTTTCTATCGCAACACTGAGTTCTGGAAACTGACAAATGCTCTTGTGATTGTAGAAGCTGTTTGGGATCTTGCTTAATGCTGGGATTTCATATGTTTATGTGATGGTAAAGGCTTAGTCCTTGTCAGTTTAACCTGTAATTTGCAAAATGCAAAGATTAGTTTCTTTAAATAGCAGACTCATCAAAATTATAGATTTAAACAAACTCTCTGGTAGAGCACAGCGTGAGGCTTCCTTTGTTTATGATCAGATCTGAACAATTAGATATCTGAACAAAATACTCCCCGCCCACCTTGTTCGGATAAACGAGGTTGTTCTATACTTGTCTGTAATCTGTGAGAAGCTAGGTCTGACTGCGGTGAGCTCACATGCTAATGCTTCTCCCAAAAGCTTTTGGTTAATAAATGACTTCTGCTTGACTTGTAAATTCTTAATGTGGTATTATTTTGCCTACACCAGAGGGTAGTCTGGTTCTATAGCAGGTTGCTGCAGGTTTGCTGAAGCATTTACTCCTCCAGTACCACTGCACAGCAGCATCAGTGGCGACCATGCTGATTGGGGCTGTGTCCATCAGTCACATTTACAAAGAAGGTATGTCCAGAATATAAGGAGCAAAATAGGTTTGTATCAACAAGAACAGTCATCAATTAAATTACTTACAAGTAATGTTGCAACAAGCTCTTCCAAGGTGCAAGTAGACAAGGCAAAACAAAGAAGGGATATTGTGGGTATTCAGCCAGGTGTTGAGTATGCACTAAGGGAGCAAGCATACAGCCCTGGGATGCAGTCTGATCCAATCCAAGAGCTGGACACCTGTCCTTATGTGCAAAGTGTTCTTGCACCAGACTCTAATGATAACTGCTGATGTGGTCCAAAGTACAGAATTAAATGCAGAAACATTCTGTGAGTGGATTGAGTGCGAGCAGCAGCTAAGGTAAGACAGTTTGTTTTAAAATTACTTACCGGTAGCGGGCAGCGGTGTTTTCTTTCTCTCTTACAGAAAGAGCGGGAGCAGCAGGGGGAAGTGACGAAGACCGGAGGGGCAGCCGTGTAGGTTTTTTTCCCTTTAAAAGCGTGCAGGAGAAGAACCCGAGGCACTACAGAGGTAGTGTCTCCCACCCGCCCTCCTCCTCTAACCTAAATAATAAGACCCGTTGTGGTAAGTAGGTAAGTGCTGCATTTTGCTTGTTGTATTCTTTAGACCCAGTTTTTTTTAATAAAAGGTTACTTTTAGAGGGATGGCAGTGAAGGCAGTGCAATGTTCCTCTTGCAACATGTTTGAGGTGAGGGATGCCATGGTCATCCCTGCTGATAACACTTGCAGGAAGTGCACCCATCTCCAGCTCCTCCAAGACCGTGTTAGGGAACTGGAGCTGGAGTTGGATGAACTTAGGATCATTCGGGAGGCAGAGGGGGTCATAGATCGGAGCTTTAGGGAAGTAGTAACTCCAAAGATGGCAGATAGATGGGTGACAGTGAGGGGGACTGGGAGGAAGCAGCCAGTGCAGGGACCCCCTGCGGCCGTTCCCCTCAAGAACAAGTATACCGTTTTGGATACTTGTGGGGGGGACGACTTACCAGGGGCAAGTAACGGGGTTCAGGCCTCTGGCACGGAGCCTGTCCCCGTTACTCAGAAGGGAAGGGTGGAGAAGAGCAGAGCAATAGTAACTGGGGACTCGATAGTTCGGGGCACAGATAGGAGGTTTTGTGGGAACGAGAGAGACTCACGTTTGGTATTTTGCCTCCCAGGTGCAAGGGTACGTGATGTCTCTGATCGTGTTTTCCGGGTCCTTAAGGGGGAGGGGGAGCAGCCCGAAGTCGTGGTCCACATTGGCACCAATGACATAGGTAGGAGGAGCGCTGAGGATGTTAGGCAGGCTTTCAGGGAGCTAGGCTGGAAGCTCAGAGTTAGAACGAACAGAGTTGTTGTCTCTGGTTTGTTACCCGTGCCACGTGATAGAGAGTCGAGGAATAGGGAGAGAGAACAGTTAAATGCGTGGCTACAGGGATGGTGCAGGAGGGAGGGATTCCAGTATCTGGATAACTGGGGTTCTTTCTGGGGAAGGTGGGACCTCTATAAACGGGATGGTCTACACCTGAACCTGAGGGGCACCAGTATCCTTGGTGGGAGGTTTGCTAGTGCTCTTGGGGGGGGGTTTAAACTAACTCTGCAGGGGCATGGGAACCCAGACTGTAGCTTTAGGGTGCAGGACCTGGAGTGTAGGGAGGTTAGGAACATGGCATCAATTTCAAAGGAGGGTGTCTGTAAACAGGAAAGTGGTTTGAAGTGTGTATTCTTCAATGCAAGAAGTATACGAAATAAGGTAGGTGAACTTGCAGCGTGGGTTGGTACCTGGGACTTCGATGTTGTGGCTATTACGGAGACATGGGTAGAACAGGGACAGGATTGGCTGTTGCAGGTTCCAGGATTTAAATGTTTTAGTAGGGTCAGAGGTGGGGGTAAAAGAGGGGGAGGTGTGGCATTGCTTGTCAAAGATAGTATTACAGCTGTGGAAAGGACGATGGATGAAGAC
Source organism: Chiloscyllium plagiosum (assembly GCF_037043375.1). NCBI lineage: Eukaryota > Metazoa > Chordata > Chondrichthyes > Orectolobiformes > Hemiscylliidae > Chiloscyllium > Chiloscyllium plagiosum. The sequence continues at coordinate 98,279,994 of NW_028270140.1, forward strand.
TCGCCATCTGAGGTAGTTTGGGCTGAGGTTAGGAATAGGAAAGGTGAGGTCACCCTGTTAGGAGTTTTTTACAGGCCTCCTAATAGTCCTAGAAACGTAGAAGAAAGGATTGCGAGGATGATTCAAGAGAAGAGTGAAAGTAATAGGGTGGTTGTTATGGGGTCTTTAACTTTCCTGATATTGATTGGGAAAGCTATAGCTCAAGTTCGTTAGATGGGTCAGTGTTTCTCCAATGTGTGCAGGAGGGTTTCCTGACACAATATGTAGATAGGCCAACAAGAGGTGAGGCCATACTGGATTTGGTTCTGGGTAATGAACCAGGCCAGGTGTTAGAATTAGAGGTAGGTGAGCACTTTGGGGACAGTGACCACAATTCGGTGACTTTTACTCTAGTGATGGAGAGGGATAAGTGTGCACTACAGGGCAAGAGTTATAGATGGGGCAGGGAAATTATGATGCTGTGAGGCATGACTTAGGATGTGTGGCCTGGAAAAGTAAGCTTCAAGGCTAGGGTGTAATTGATATGTGGAGCTTGTTCAAGGAGCAACTATTGAGTGTCCTTGATAAGTATGTGCCCGTCAGGCAGGGAGGAAAGGGTCGTGTGAGGGAGCCGTGGTTTAATAAGGAATTGGAATCCCTTGTTAAATGGAAGAGGGCGGCCTATGTAAAGATGAGGCGTGAAGGTTCAATTGGGGCGATTGAGAGTTATAAGGTAGCCAGGAAGGACCTGAAGAGAGAGCTAAGAGCAGCAAGGAGGGGACATGAAAGGTCCTTAGTTGGTAGGATTAGGGAAAACCCTAAGGCTTTCTATAGGTATGTCAGGAATAAAAGAATGACTAGGGTAGGAATAGGTCCAGTCAAGGATAGTAGTGGGAAGTTGCGTGTGGAGGCTGAAGAGATTGGAGAGACACTGAATGAATACTTTTCGTCAGTATTCAATCAGGAACAGGACATTGTTGTCAATGTGAGTGCTGAGTCACAATTAAGTAGAATGGATGGCTTTGAGGTATGTAGAGAAGAGGTGTTGGAAATTCTGGAAAGGGTGAAAATAGATAAGTCCCCTGGGCCTGATGGCATTTATCCTAGGATTCTCTGGGAAGCAAGGGAGGAGATTGCAGAGCCATTGGCCTTGATTTTTATGTCCTCGTTGTCTACAGGAGTAGTGCCAGAAGATTGGAGGCTAGCAAATATGGTTCCCTTGTTCAAGAAGGGGAGTAGGGATAACCCTAGTAACTATAGGCCGGTGAGTCTCACTTCTGTTGTGGGCAAAATCTTAGAGAGAATTGTAAGGGATAGGATTTATAAACATCTGGATAGGAATAATGTGATCAAGGATAGTCAGCATGGTTTTGTGAAGGGCAGGTCGTGCCTCACAAACCTTATTGAATTCTTTGAGAAGGTGACTAAGGAGGTGAACGAGGGGAAAGCGGTAGATGTGGTGTATATGGATTTTAGTAAGGCATTTGATAAGGTTCCCCATGGTAGAATACTGCAAAAAATACGGAGGTATGGCATTGAGGATGAGTTGGAGGTTTGGATTAGGAGTTGGCTGGCTGGAAGAAGACAGAGGGTAGTAGTTGATGGCAAAGGTTCATCTTGGAGTGCCGTCACTAGCGGTGTTCCGCAAGGATCTGTTTTGGGACTATTGCTGTTTGTCATTTTTATAAATGACCTGGAGGAGGGGTTAGAAGGTTGGGTGAGCAAGTTTGCGGATGATACGAAAGTCGGAGGAGTTGTAGACAGTGAGGAAGGATGTGGCAGGTTACAGCGGGATATAGATAAGCTGCAGAACTGGGCAGAAAGGTGGCAAATGGAGTTCAATGTAGCTAAGTGTGAGGTGATTCACTTTGGTAAGAGTAATAAAAAGATGGGGTACTGGGCTAACGGTCGGATACTTGGTAGTGTGGATGAGCAGAGGGATCTTGGTGTCCATGTACACAAATCTTTGAAAGTTGCCACCCAGGTAAATAGTGCGGTGAAGAAGGCATATGGCATACTGGCTTTTATTGGTAGAGGAATTGAGTTCCGGAGTACTGAGGTCTTGTTGCAGTTGTATAAGACTCTGGTGCGGCCGCATCTGGAGTATTGTGTGCAGTTTTGGTCGCCATACTATAGGAAGGATGTGGAGGCACTGGAACGGGTGCAGAGGAGGTTTACCAGGATGTTGCCTGATATGGTAGGAAGATCGTATGAGGAAAGGCTGAGGCACTTGGGGTTGTTTTCATTGGAGAAAAGAAGGTTTAGGGGTGACTTGATAGAGGTGTATAAGATGATTAGGGGTTTAGATAGGGTCGACAGTGAGAATCTTTTTCCACGTATGGAGTCAGCTATTACAAGGGGGCATAGCTTTAAATTAAGGGGGGGTAGGTATAGGACAGGTGTTAGGGGTAGGTTCTTTACTCAGCGAGTCGTGAGTTCATGGAATGCCCTGCCAGTAGCAGTGGTGGACTCTCCCTCATTATGGGCATTTAAGTGGGCATTGGATAGGCATATGGAGGATAGTGGGCTAGTGTAGGTTAGGTGGGCTTGGATCGGCGCAACATCGAGGGCCGAAGGGCCTGTATTGCGCTGTATTCTTCTATGTTCTATGTTCTATGTGCTATAAAAATGTAGCGCGACTGGCACATATGAGAAACCAATGTCCATGAACATTGGGCGTATACACAGGGCACATTCTTTTAAACATTGGTGCCAGGTATCCAAGATGTGACCCAGAGGGCAAGTATTGAACTAGAGTTACTGGTACCTACTCTGACTTCCATGTGCGGAATTCTCGTGGTCTAGTTTCTATCTGTCTTGAGAAAGAATAACAATTTTCACGTTAATGAAGTGAGATAAGATAGTAATGAGGGTGATAATGAATAACAATCCCTGTTAATGAGCTTCTTACTATTCATTAGCAACAACCTTGTCTTGACATCCAGAACTCTGTTGGGGAAAGTGACTTCTTGCTCCCAAAATTGAGAGACTCCCCAATAGAATTCTCGCGGAATTCTCCCGGATTTCTCACCATAGCCTACATTGTTCAAAACCTGATAATATTCTGCTTACAGTCACAGTATCCTCTATAGATTAGGGGAAAATTTGAAAAAAGCTCTTGTTGAAAATAAATAAGTTATATGTTGGAGTGAGCCTGTCAGCCCAAGGACAGGCTTACTCCAGTTTTGAGATATAGAAAGTGTAATTCAATTTAGTAAGTCACTTTTGAAAGCAAGATGTGATCTAAGATAAAGAATGAAGAGGCAAAATATATCATTGTCTGGAATCAAATGTTTTTATACAAATATCTTATTTTAATCTTTCATTGGATTGTTAAAATTTCTCCAGTGCTCATGGATAAGGTAGGATGATAACCATTGTAATATGTAAAATCTTATGAGAGGAAATGAGGTCTTGTCCAGAAAGATCATGAAAGAAAAGATCTTAAGTGGCTGGGATTGTTACTTTACTTCCCAGAGATACTACACAGGGTGACACCAGCGCCAACGGTCTCAGGTCAAACCTGGCTCAGGGAACAAACTATGCCCTCACAATTGTTTATTTGCAGCAAGTGGATCTAGTAAGAATTTAACCCTAAGTACTAGCTCAAGATATAATTGACAAAGTAGGCTAGTATATTGAGAATATTTCATTCGGAACTCATGTCCAGGATGCACAGTGATGTTAGTGCCTGCGTTAGACGAATCTAGAACCAGAAAGGAGGGAAGTATTTGTGACTTACCCAACCCGGGGTAGAAGAATGGTAAAACTCACATTTTATTGATAACGCTGCAAGGCACTAATAATAGCACATTTTCAGGAGGGTATGATTACAAATCTCTGAGGATTGTCCAAAATGAATGTGCGTATAGGCTAAGTTCATGTGGACACACGATGAATGGTGCCGATGGAACTTTATACATCACCACGAGCCGCACCTAATCATAATATAGTGCACCTATGTAAAGACCTGCAGTTGAGAATTTCATGGTGTTGCTTATGGTTGCATAGTGGCATCTGTCAAGGCAGTTTACGATTCCCAAACCTAATGTGGAGTTCCCTGACCAACAAGAAAATTTACCTCTGTGCAGGACTGGCGTGTAAAAATAATCATATTCTCTGCCTCCATCTTGCAGAAAAGTCACCTCAAGAGGTTTTCACCTGACAGGTATGGTGTTTGCCTCTTGCCAGATGGTAAGCTAAATGTATCCACTCAGAAAGCCAGGCTGAGAAGCAGTCAAAAGCCAGAATGGCTACCACTGCAACTTTGGTATTTACCCTCATAAACAGTACATGTCCTTGCTGATAAAACATTTTATTTTTAATCTACAGTTTTGAAGCTGATGGTATTGACATAGAACCAATGACATACCTGGTGTCTGCCTTCCTGAATCCATCCCTGGTGAAGGGGAACCAAGACAACATTGTCATCTATAATCTGATTCACTATATTCCTAGCCAGTAGCATGACTGACCAAACTATAAGAGGATTCCAAATTATTAAAGAATTGACACTCCAGCAGGATCCCTGGATGACCAGATTGGGTAAAAATCCTATAAATAGGTTGCCTCTACTTGAATCAGAACAGTTTGTTCAGTGGTCTTCAGGAGGAACTGATATGGGAAGTAAGGGGTTCACAGAGTTCACTGTGTTAAAATTGTTTTTCTCTCTGGGTTATTAGGATGAACAGCATTAACATTATTTTTCCCTCTAATGTGTCATCTGTATGTACAGTGCAAGTGGAAATATACAAGGGACACAGACATGTTTGGAGAAAAATACACAAATATGATTATGGGAAGAGACACAAAATGTGATCAAACAGAGTGTGGAGGGAGTGGATGGAGCACTGTCTATTGACACTGCTGTAGAAATATCTGCTGTGACTAAAGCTTCTATTCTGTGTATGCAATAAAGTCTTTCAGAATTAGCTTAGTCTACAGTTGGCTTGTGTCCCATAACAAGTGTGCAAATAAAACAGCATATGTGAAATAAAGGTAAAGCAGTGAAACATATTGTGCAACAAGATGTGCTTCCATATTCACTCTGCATATGAGTGCTACTGCATCATGGTCTGACAGAAGCAGCTCGATTTGATATGGAGCAGCAGCTTGTCTGTACCAGTGCATTACGTGCTCATGGCACAGGGTGTGCCACTTGGATCTGTTCAGTCAAGGCCTCTGTCATTACTGTGGGAAGCAGCATTCAGCTCATGACCTGAGAGGCTGAAGGACCAAGATTCCACAGGTAAAGCAATGTGCATGTTTTTTAGAGCTCCAATCAGCTACTATTTTCTCAACCTTTCCCTGCACTACTCCACTTACCATGAGGTCTCAGCTATTTGAGGCGTTATGTCCACCCAGCACACATCAACGTGGTCTCCTGTACACTGGGGAGACGAAATGCAGACATTTTGCAGAACATTGATGTTCTGTCTGTAAAAATAATCCTGAGCTTCCAGTTGCCTGCCACTTCAACAGATTTGGAGATGGGTATTGAGGGTAAAATGTCTAAATTTGCAGATGATACTAAGATAGGGAGAATAGTGAATTGTGAGGATGGTGCTGAGCAAATTCAGAGGGGCATTGACCAGGTGGCAAATGACTTGCCAAATGAGGTAAGGCATGCTGATAAAAGAAACACAGAAACACCATTCAAGCTCAATGGTTTAATTTTGAGGGGAGTACAGGAGCAGAGGGATATTGAGGCTCAGATCTATAATTCTCAGAAAGTGGCCAGGCAAATTGTAACAATGAAGAATGCTGCAACTCTATAAAACCCTGGTCAGACCACACTTGGAATATTGTGTTCAGTTCTGGTTGCTTCATGATAGGAAGGATGTAGAAGCTTTAGGGAGGGCGCAGAGGAGATTTACCAGGACGCTGCCTGGACTGGAGGGCATGTCTTATGAAGTAAGGTTGAGGGAGCTAGGGTTTTTCTCATTGGAGCGATGAAGGATAAGAGGTGCCTTGATAGAGGTGTACAAGATGATGCAAGGTATAGATGGAGTGGATAGCCAGAGACTTTTTCCCAGGGTGGAAATGGCTATCACATGGGGGCATAATTTTAAGGTGATTGAAGGAAAGTTTAGGGGAAATGGCACAGAAGGTGGTGTGTGCGTGGAATGCACTGCCCGCAGTGGTAGTAGAGTCAGATACATTTGGGACACTTAAGCAACTCTTGAATAGGCACATTGGATAATAGTAAAATAATGCGTATATAGGTTAGTTTGATCTTAGAATAAATAAAAGATCAGCACAACATTGAGGGGCAAAGGGCCTGTACTCTTCTAAGTTCTATGTTCCATCTTCCACAAGGCTTACAGGATACTTGCTTTTGTAAATAGAGGCATAGAGTATAAAAGCAAGGAAGTGGTACAACACCTCTACATGTCATTGGTCAGACCACACTGAGTATTGTGTTCAGTTCCTTATTTAAGGAAGAATGTTAAATCCCTGGAGAGCGTGCAAAGGAGATTTACAAGAATGATATGAAGAATGAGGGAGGTTTGAAAGAAAGAAACACAAAAGAAATTAAGCTTATTCTCCTTGGAGCAGAGAGATTAAGAGGTGGTCTTATTGAAGTGTTCAAAACTTTGAATAATTTTGAGTAAAGAAGGATATTTTGTTTCCACTAGTAGGTATGTCAATAACTAGGGGTCATCATTTTAAGATTGTCAGCAAGAGAGCTGTGTATGAGATGAGAAATTTCTTTATCATAGATGTATTAGGAATTAGAATGTGTTGCCTGGGAAAGTGGTGGAGAAGGATTATGTAACAGGTTTAAAATAGACCTGCATCTATATTTGAAAGTATTGAATTTCAAGGTCTACAGAAATAGGGCTGCAGAATGGGACTAGCAGGGTGGGTCGTTCAGGAAGCTGTACAGACATGCTGGGTCAAATGACCTCCTTCGTATTACAAAATTATATCATTTCATGATTCTATATTACAATGTTTCCCGGCCAACGTTTCTGACTCCGGTCTGCTGGAGTGTTTCAGCGATGCACAGAGCAAACTGGAAGAATAGGTTTCATTTTCTTCTTGGGAACTCTGTAGCCTTCAGGACTCTATTGAGTTGAATAATTTTAGAATCTGAAGACTTTGTTCATATCCTTTACCCTACCCCATAACTGAGATCCTGTCATGATATGGGCTGCTTTAGGTACAGCCAACCCATTTTATCCTATTTATGGTCCCAATTAGCAGCTCTTCTCCTTCCTTGGCTTTCTATCAATCATCCCTTTTTCCACCTAACTGTCTTTCTCTACTCTGGGCTCCATCTCCACCTATCCACTTTCTCCTGCCCCTGCCTTCAGCAAATATTTGATGTTTTCCTAGGTATTATCAATTCTGAAGAAGCACCAACACATTAACTCTGTTTTCTCTCCACAGATGATGCCAGACCTGGCAAGTTTCTCCAACACTTTCTGTTTGTTTTTCAGATGTTCAGCACCCACAGTTCTTCTTTTGATTTTCATACCACTCAAAGTTCATTGGATATTCAGTAAATGAGCATCACTAATCTTTCAATATATCAGAGATGTGATGCCAGCTGTGATGTGGATTTAGTCCTCAACAGTGCACAAGGAGTACGAATAGACTCCGAGAAACCAGAGAAAAGTGCTGCTGCATCTTTATACACATCCATATCCTTAGTGAGCTCAGAGACTCACCATCCATCTAAATCTGAGTACTGTAGGACCTTGTAACTCAGAAATGACCCCATTGTCATGATCTTGAATCATTTGACAAATCCAGCCCTCCCTCACAAATAATACATTTCACGGCTAATTTTCAAATTAATGCGATCAAACAAGATTAAGAACACTTAACATGTGTTATTATTTGAAACCTATGGTGGCTGCTTGCTTCACCAATTTTAAGCACTTGGATGAATATGCATTATTTGATCATTAGAGCTTTAATGAAACCTAATACCAGCAGGTGAGCAAACCCTGAGCTCAGAAATATAGCTTCCTTTGTGCACTGGCTCTGAAGGGTAATTGTTGATGCGTCAATGGCTAATTTTTTTGATCAGTTATTACTCTGAGACCAAACCTCCCAAATGTGTAAGCGACAGGAGTAATCTGTTCAGCCAATTGTACCAAGTTCCTCCCATCAGCTGCGATCATCAGTCACGCAGCCAAACCTTGTCAGTTCATTCCCAGTTCTGTACAATGAACTCCCTGTTATGGCTCGCTACTACAACACAACCTTTTTTTTTAATCACAATACTGTCATCAGCCACCGCCTGTTTAATAAACGATGCCTCCCCCTGAATAGGCCCCAGAGAAAAATAATTTTATTTTCATTGAAATTCATTCAGATGAAGGATATTTATTCAGCATGGTGATTAAATGAATACTAAGAAACTGAAAAAGCACCCTTACATAAGTAGAATATTTACTATTTTAAATATGTGAGGTTTGATTAAATGATTTTATTTGTCAAAATAAATGCGTGCAGTTTTGAGGCATTATTGAAAAGCAGACCACAGGGTCAACAGCAATAAATATATTTTAAAAACTGATACATTGTTCAAAATATTGATTTATATTTGGGCTTTCTGTTGCCTTTATATAAAATGCTGAAAGCACAAAAATGCAAAACAGAATTTGCAAAGTGCAGGAAATTTTCCAGTATTTAATATATAGTTGAAAAAGTTGTATTTCAGTCATATGATACTTGCACATATGGTGTTAATTCTATCACTTTTAGTTGTTGTAATTTAACTGGGATGGATTTGCCCTATTGAGGCTGATTGCTTGAGTTGGAAAACTCCCCCCTCTGTTTCTTTGTTTAAAGCATCAAATCACATACTTTCTTTGCTCTGGGAAGGGGATTTGGTGGCAGTGGGTGGGTGTGGGATAGAGATGCTTCTGCCGGCTCTGGAGGCAAATCCTATGCAGTCAGGTGGGTAAGTGAGTGCTGAGGTGGGCCAGTGTAAGGCCCAGTGTAAGTCCCAGTTCCCTGGTACTTCCTCTCTGTTACAATAAAAGCAGCTAGCCCTCTAGCCTTCACCTGTCTCACCACCTCATGACCCACCTTACCACTGTCCATGTCTCCGTAAATCTTCCATGCCAATTCAGTGTCAGTTTATTCCCCCTGGAAACACAAAATGACAAATTGACTTTGCTGAAGGCTATCTTTAAATGGTGGTAATAAGGTGTGCTTTCCATGATCTCTTTTGTCATTTTTTTTGAACAAGATTAAGAGGTGTTATGTGGTTAGGGTCTCCATTATTAATATTTTAATGATTTGTATGATGGACAATATTAAAACTGTAAGAACAGCATTTTCCATCCTTGCATATTTCTGAATTGGTGTTTGTTTTTTCTAGCTGTTTTACGCTTGCTATTTTTGTTGTGTGGCTCATTGGTTATATTGTAACAACTCCGGTGGGAATAGTGCACTGGAAATCAAGTCGCACTTCCCTGCATGTCATCACAAATGTGAAATATGACCAATATATACTACTCTATGGTGGTTAATGCCTGCCTGTGCAAATATCCAAGATAAAAACATAAGTTTGAAGTATTCACAATAATCTTCAGCCAGAAGAGCTGATTGGATGATCCATCTCAGCCTCCTCCAGTGCTCCCCAGCATCACAGATACAAGTCTTCAACCAATTTGTTTCATTGCATATGATGTCAAGAAATAGTTAGAGGCTTTGGAACTGCAAAAGCTATGGTCTCTGATACCATTCCAGCAATTGTACTGAAGACTACTGCCCCAGAACTTGCTGCTCCCATAGCCAAACTGTTCCAGTACAGCTAAAATACCGTCAACAACTTAAATATGTGGAAACTTTCACAGGTACTTGCTGTACACAAATAAACAGGACAAATCCAACCCAACCAACTTGTGCTCTATCAGTCTACTCTCGATCATCAGTAAAGTGGTGGAAGGTGTCATTAACAGTGCTACCTGCTCAGCAATAACCTGCTCAGTGATACCCAGTTTGGGTTCCGCCAGGGCCACCCAGCTCCTGACCTCATTACAGCCTTGGACAGAAGAATTGAATTCTAGAGGTCAGGTGACAGTGACAGCCTCATCCATGTTTGTAAGCCTCAGTAAAGTATATCCAACTTAGATGTGCTCCTGCTATTGGAAGTCACTCATTAAATATTCCAGACTGTGCTTAGGATTACACCAGAAATCAATTTAACTTCATCTGACAGGCTTGCAGTGTGATATAATTGTGTGTGCTAGAAACTCTGTAACTAAATACTCAGATCTCTGTTTTATTTTAGTTTTTTCCTAGTTTTATATATATATATTCTTTTCTGTTTATATTTTCTTTCCCGTTTACCTAACTATAGTAGTGCTTATTTTTCCCCAGCACCCATGTTGTGTGTGTGTGTGGAGGTGTGAGACACAGTGAAAGACACAAGGTGAACAAATCTTTATTAATTTCCACCACCAGGAAGAAAGGAAACACCCAAGTGGCCAGTGTCAAGCAGTGCCCTTCTCAAAGGGCAATGCTGCATGATCAAACAGTGAGGGAGAGGGAAGGAATTAAATCAAATAGAGTTGGAGGGGGAAATAATACACTCCACTCCCTGCGGTGCCCGTGTTTCCCTGAAAATCTCGAGGGTGTTCTCCAGGGACACCCAAGGTCTGACATACCCGCGGAAGAGGGCTCGGCAGTCGGCCATAATGATACCCTTCACTGCCCGCTGCCGGACCTGTTTATGGCCAGTTTGGCCAGGCCTAGGAGCAGACCCACAAGGAGGTCCTCTGACCCACCCTCCTTCCTCTGCACTGTGTGCCCAAAGATCAGGAGCGTGGGACTGAAGTGCAACCAAAGACAGAGGAGAAGGTCTTTAAGGAAAACAAATGGGGGTTCAAGCACCCACACCCAATATATACATGGTCCACGGACTCCACAGCACTACAGAACAAACAGTTGGGGCTGGGAGTCCATGAATCACCACATCTGCAGTAGCAGGGGACTGCCACGTGCAGCACCCTCCACCCCAGATCTCAGATCTCTGCTTTATTGTGCAAAAGGAATTTGTCCAAAGATTGAACCTTGCTCTAAAAACAACAGCATCTTGGAGACAGTCAAGTTCAATTTAATCCCCGAACAGTGCTGTGACCAATCATGATCTCTCTGCTTGGCCTGAGAATTAAAATTGACAGTTAGCTGTTCTTGCTGCATCTCCATGCTAACGATGGCCCAGCCAATCAGCACTCTTTTCTCATATTGGAGAAGGTGGTGTCTCTTTTTTTGAGTCTGTTTCTTGGATCCTAATGCAAGATGAAAAGCTTCAGTTTCCAGTGTCCTTCCAGCAATGTTTAAGTTCTATACTCCCAGGTATTTATTTATAATGGGAGTTTTTGCAGATATGCACCCTTGGTCTGAACCTGTCTATAACCATTACTAAAGTGAACACCAGCTTTCAGAAATGCTAAACAGAATATTCAGGAAGTTTTACTGGGGATGCTCATGGATGGAAATATTTAATGATTGCAATTATTGCTATCTGAACAATTTCTAAGATATGCTTTGGCTTAGGTCAGAAGTATAATAATCATATCACATAAAAATTGCAAAATAAGGCTGAGATGTGCACATTTTTCACATCCAGCTTCTTGGAGAAGCTTCAATACAAGAGCAAGAGGTTTAAATTTACAGTGTAATCTTTCAAATAGCCATGATAAAATTAAATAGCAACAGGTAATCAATAAATATTCATGTGAGGTTTTCTGCATGAAACAGCTGACTTCAAATGCAATTGGGTGACTGGAATTACAGGCACTTTAACACAATATATTAGCAGACATTTCAGAGCTGTGCTGTCGGAGTGCTGTCCCAGCTCATCTGCTCCCTGAACACTTACGTTTTTTGTTCTGTTTGCCCAACATGTGCACTTGCTGACCTATATTACCAACTGGTCTGGAAAAGCATCCATTTTAAAATCCTCAGGCATATTTTCAAGTTTCTCCATAGTCTCTGTCTCTCTCTCACTTTCTCCTCCCTTTCTCTGTAATTGCCTCCAGTCCTAGACTCCTCAGATTTTTCCGTGCCCTTAATTGTGACCTTGAACACTTGCCCATTTAATTGTGCCAGCCTTTTCGGCTTACCTTTCACTACCTTAATCATACACTCTATAATTCCACATCGTAGAATTCTCTATATCACTACTTTTCTTATTCCATTTTTAAGGAAATCCTTAAAACCTGATTGTTTGGAAAAGCATTTGGCCAAGTGTCCTAATATTTTTGGATGAGGTTCTATGTCAAAGTTTGTCTGGTGATGTTCATGAAAAATTTTATTAGATTGAGAGACTTGTTTCAAGTTGGTGCTATTACCGTTACCTGCTAGAATTGCCAGGACTGATGCTGTCCTCTCAGATGGACTGAAACTGTCCCATCAAACACTGCCAGAGGATTGGCTAACCAACACAAAGCAGCGCGTTAGGATATGTAGGTCTTTTTCTGGTTGGCAAGCTGTAACTGGTGGGGTGCCACAGGGCTCAGTTCTCAAGACTCAACTATTTACTATCAATATTAGTGGTGTGGAGGCAAGAATAAAAGATATGATAGTTAAAGTTGCAGATGATGCTGAAATATGCAGGAATGTAAGTTACAATGAAGAAATTAAAAATAAATTACAAGTAGATTAATCAGGTAGGTGAAAGATCCAGATGGTGCTTAATGCGGATAAATGTGTGGTTATTCATTTTGGTCAGAAGACTAGAAAGACGCTTTTCACAATTTAAGCACCACGGCAACCAGATCCCTCAGCATTGCAGAACTCTGCAAACTTTCAACAATTACATAATATGCTATTTTCCATTTTGTTATGAAGATATAAGAGGTACTGTACCTTTAAGAGAGTTAAAAGCTAGCAGAACTACCTAATAGTACCAAGTGTTCTGAAAAAGATATAATGTAAACTTTTGGTCCAGCAGCTAAGGTAGCTGGTTGCCTGGAGACAAAATCAAATTTGAATTAGACCAATCAGTTTAAATTATACTCCCAAAAAAAACCTCTGATCAAGTTTGAATTTAGTATATTGAAAATATTAAAAGCCAATGACACAATCCGATGCTTTGGGGGTATAAGACTGGGAAAAATTGAACAGTTAACAGAGAACTGCCAAAAACCCTAAAGATGTAGGCTGCTAGTCAGAACTCTCTGAGAGGGCTTATACCCGAAACGTCGATTCTCCTGCTCCATGGATGCTGCCTGACCTGCTGCGCTTTTCCAGCAACACATTTTTCAACTCTCTGAGAGGGACCTCTCTAGAGAACGAGTTTGTACAGGGAATAACATCAGCACTGACCTGGAGAGCAAATCTACTGAGGAAAGTATAAAAAGAAGATTCGACTGCTGGCTGGTTTTGAAGTTTGAATTTTTGGAAAATATTAATTGGGGGTTTAATTGTACTAGTATAATAAAATGGAAAGTAAAAGATAAGTTAAAGGAAGTCAATGTAAAAAGTTGTTAATTAATTATTCTCTGTTATACTTTCAGAAATAAAGTTGTCAATTTTTACTTTAAATAATTCTTGGCTTCTTGAATTTTCACAGATTACTACTTGGGATAAATCTTTTCTGTGTTGCTGTTTTAAACTAAGCAGGAGGCTTACCCCATATCATAACAGTTTGGGGGCTCGTCACTGGAACTTGAACCATTTGGGAGGGATTTTATCCGCAATTTGAACCGTTTGGGTCTTGGGATTCTGATTTGAACAGGTTTAGACAGATTTGAATAGATTTGGTGTAGGAGAAAACCTAGTAGATTTAAACACTCACAGGTTAGGGTCCAAGGTCTTTAAATAAAAAGTAGCTGAGACAACTTGTTTAATTTCAATGACTTGTGGTTTGGTAAATTAAAAGTGAGAGAAATGGCTCTTAAAATTGCTAAAGAGGTTCTGGGATTTGAAGATGATTCTCAAGTTTGCCAAGAATCTTTAGAAGGAAAGAAAAAGGTCATACTGTAAAACTAACGGATAACTTCGATTTGGGTTTAACCAAGGACAAAAATAAAGCTGAAACTGTAGGGGAATTATTTAAACACTTAGGTGTGTCAGAGAAACAGACAAGTGCAGTAGAGGTAGAAAAACTTTAATTACAGTTGAGGACAATGGAGTTAGAAGATAAACAAAGAGAGAGAAAGGAAAGAGAGGGACACAGAGAAAGAGAGAGGAAAGAGAGAGAGAAGGTTCTTAGATGAGCAAAGAGAGAGAAGAAAGGGAGAGAGAAAAAATAGAGGAGAACGGGAGAGAGAAAGAGATCGAAGAAAGGAAGAGACAAGAAGAGAGAAAATTTGAACTTGAGAAGTTGTGACTTAGTAGCAAAGTCAAGTTAACAGGATGGAGACTAAAAGAGAAGGTAGTGATATGTACAAATGTCAAACATCTGCCACATTTTGATGAGAATGATGTTGAAGCCTTCTTTATTTCATTTGAAAAATTGGCGAGGCAAATGGAGTGGTCCAGAGATTTATGAATAATACTAGTTCACACTAAACTGATAGGTAGAGCTAGTGAGGTATTTTCCGCACTGTCAGATGAGGGGTCAAGAGATTATGAAGAGGTTAAGCAGGCTATTTCAAGTTCTTATGAATTGGTACCAGGAGCATATAGACAGCAGTTCAGAAACACAAAGAAGGAACCAGGTCAGACTTATGTAGAGTTTGAAAGAATTAAACAGATTCATTTTGTTTGATGGGTGTGTTCTTTAAAATTAGATAAGACCTCCACGAGAGATGATTCTGCTGGAGGAGTTTAAAAACTCACTTCTAGAGATGGTAAGAGTTCATGTGAAGGAACAGAATGTTCAGGAAGTGAGATGGGCAGCAGAATTAGCAGATGAATACATGTTGGTGCCTAAGACAAGCTTCCAGCCATAATTTCATCTTGTGAGGGACAGAAGTTGAGAGAAGGGGAGATCTTACACTACGAAACCAAGAGTAGAGAGCATTGGTAAGAATTTACCACAAGATAAAAAAGAAGTCCAAAAGGGTGGAAAGGAGGTGAAAGGCCTCAGGTGTTTCCACTATGGTAAAGTGGGACACGTAAAGTTACAGTGCTGGTCATTCAAGAAGGGCACTGTGGGAAAAGATGTAATTAAAAAAAGCTAAGCCAGTGGTATTAATGAAGGTAGTGGAGAAGCCCAAGGAAGACCAAGAAACTGAGGAGTTAAAACAAAAATGTCCTGCTATTTTCCCAGATTGTGTAGTAGCCAGATCCCACTGTCTTAAGTCACAGCACAAAGCGAAAAGTAAACAGAAAAATAAAGGAATTGAGGATCAGTTAGCGGATACCCTGTTTGACGTAATGGTATAGGAAAAACCTAAACAGGCAGAGGGTCAGACAGAAGTGCTTAGTCCTGAAAGGGTAAGGGACTTGCAACAGCAAGACAAGACAATAAAAGATACATGTAGATGCGTACTCTGAAAAGGAGGCAGAGGATATTCCGAAGGGTTATTATCTCAAGGATAGAATCCTAAGACAGAAATGGAGACCGCAGCAGGTTAGTACAGAGAAGAAATGGGCTGAAGTGCACTAGATTGTGTTGCTGCTAGCATACAGACAGGAGGTCTTATGGGTAGCACATGGAACTACCTGTAGGAGGTCACCGAGGAGTATGAAAGACTCAGTCTAAGGTACAAAATATTTTTATTGGCCTGGAATGCACAAGGATGTGGTTAACTTTTGCCATATGTGTCATATGGTATGGGCTACCCAGAGAGATTCAGTAGGACCAAGGGTCACAATTTACTTCCAGGCTGTGTAAGGAGATTACAGACAGCTTAGGTATACAGCTCTTTAAAACCAGAGCTTATCAATCTGAATCTCAGGGAGCTTTAGAAAGGTGGCATCAGGCCCTGAAGACCCTGTTGAAAGCATACTGTCAGGATTACCCAAATGATTGGGATAAAGGCATCCCATTCATATTGTTTGTCATTAAAGATGCCCCAAATGAATCTACTTAGTTCATTTTCTTCGAGTTAATATTTGGGTAAGAAGTAAAAGACCCGTTGAAATTAAAGAAAAATTGACAGGACCAAAGTCAGAGATCTCACACTTAGATTATGTATTGAAGGTGAGAGAGAGACTAAATTGAGTAGGTGAGTTAGCTAAACAGCACCTAAAGAGGGTACAGCATAGAATGCAAAAGTTGGCAGATCAAAACTCTGAGACTCAGATGTTTTCCTGAGGGGATAAAGTGTTAGTACTGTTACCAATGATAGGAGATCCCTTCAAAGCCGGGTTTAGTGGTCTCTATCAAATTGAGAGAAAATTGAGTCAGCTGAACTATCTAGTAAAGATGCCAGATGGAAAAAAAAGGTATCGAGTATGTCATGTGAACATGTTGAAACCATATTATACTGGAGAGAAAGAACTGGAGAAACAGATGTTAATTACTGCCCCACAGAGTGAGGAATCAAATCCAGATGATGTGGATTTTGATGAGCCTCAAAATAGATTAGAAAATGATGAAGTCCTTGAGGAGTGGAATAGGTTAGTAAGCTATCTGTCTCAACAGCACGGAATGCAGTTGAAAGATTTGTTACTGCAGTATAAGAACATGTGTACGAATCATATGGGGAAGACTAATGCCATTGTAACTGAAGTAGATGTAGGGAATACTGCTCTGATACAGCAACACCCCTATCGGCTTAATCCTTTCAAAGCCAGATAGGTCCAGATGGAGGTGGAGGCCATGCTCAACGAGGACATCATCTAACCGAGCCATAGTGAGTGGAGTTTGCAAATCATTTTAGTTCCCAAATTGATGGGACGCAATGATCCTGTGTGGATTATCAGAACATCAACATCGTTACAAAATCAGACTCATATCCAATTCCTAGATTGGAGGGCTGTATTGAGAAAGTCAGACAAGCCAGTTACATCACCAAGTTGGACTTAATGTGTGGTTACTGGCAGGTACCTTTATCAGAGATGGCAAAAGAAATTTCTGCGTTTGTAACCACAGTTTAAAGTGATGCCCTTTGGAATGAAGAACACACCCGCCACATCCCAAAGACTCATGAACAGCGTTGTGGCTGGGTTAACAAACTGTGCAGTCTATTTGGACGATGTAGTGATCTTAAGTAAGTCCTGGAAAGATCACATGGTACAGTTGGCAGAGCTCTTTGAATGACTAAGAGGAGCAAAACTGGTGATAAACTTAAATAAAACTGAATTCGCGAAAGCAGAGGTGACTTTTTTGGGATATAACATTGGTCATGGAAGGTTGACCCCACGGAACGCAAAAATGAAGGCTATTGAGGAATTTCCATGAACAAACTCAAAGGAAGAGGTGCTTTGATTCTTAGGACTCAGCAGATTCTATCGGATGTTTGTTCCAAACTTCAGTAGTGGAATAGCACTGTAAACCAATTTGCTGAAGAAGAACATAATGTTTCGGTGGACAGAACAATGCCAGGAGGCATTCGACCATTTGAAATCGATATTAATCACCAAACCAGTTTTAGCTTCACCAAACATTTCAAAATCCATTAAAGTCGCCAACAATGCTAGTGACGTTGGAGTTGGAGATGTACACCTACAGGAAGATGAGGATAAGATTGAACTGCTAATTGCTTATTTTCAAAGAAGATGAACATCAACCAGAAGAAATACTCCATGACCAAAAAAGAACTATTGAGTTTGGTCCTGGCCTTACAACATATTAATGTGTATGTCATGAACAATGTGTCGGAGACAGCTGTAGACACAGATCACAATCCACTTACATTCTTAGAACACTTTAATGACAAGAATATGAGACTATTTCATAGGAGTGTTATGTTACAGAGTTTCAATTTAAAAATCGTACATGTTGCGGGTTGTAAGAATGTAATTGTAGATGCATTATCGTGGATTTAACTGGTAAAGTTTCAATGAGTTTGTATTTATTTAATGTTATATACATATACACAATTATACGAGAAGAAGTTAAAGTGAATTTAGATTAAAGTTATAGGTATGTTACGATAATGTGTTTAAAGAACAGAAAAAAATTGAAACCATCTTTTCATTATGATGGTTCATTTCTCTCTTAAGGGGGGAAGGTGTTATGAAGGTGTAAGGGGTACTGTACCTTTAAGAGAGTTAAAAACTAGCAGAATTACTTGACAGCATCAAGTGTTCTGAACAAGATAGAATGTAAACTTTTGGTCCAGCAGCTAAAATAGCTGGTTGCCTGGAGACAAAAACAAATTCAAATTAGGACAATCAGTTTAAATTGTACCACCCCCCAAAAAAAACAACTTCGAATTAAGTTTGATTTTAGTATATTGACAATATGAAAAGCCAATTACACAATCCAATGCTCTGGGGGTATAAGACCGGGAAAAATTGAACAGTTAAGAGAGATCTGCTAAAAGACCAATAAATGTAGGCTGCTAGTCAGAACTCTCTGAGAGGTACCTGTCTAGAGAAGGAACAGAGAAAAACATCAACACCAACCTGGAGAGCAAATCGAGTGAGGAAGAGAAAACTCAATCGCTGGCTGGTTTTGAAATTTGAATTTTTCAGTAAATCTTAATTGGGTGCTTTATCAGACTAGTATTATAGAAGGGAAAATAAAAAATAGGTTAGGCAAAGTCATTGTAAATAGTTGTTAGTTAATTATTCCCTGTTATACTTTAAGAATTAAAGTTGCTAATTTTTACTTTAAATAATTCTTGGCCTCTTGGATTTTCACAGATTACTGCCAGAGATAAATCTTTTCTGTGTTGCTGGTTTAAATTAAGCAGGAGGGTTACCCCATGTCATAAAAATTTGTCCTGCCAAAATGGAAAATTTCACACTTTCCCATTTTATATACCATTTGACACAACTTTTCCCACTCACCTCTCCTATCTATATAATTAGTAACCCCATCGTGTCCTCTTCATAACTACCAATTTTCTACCAATTTTTGTCATCAGCAAAATTAGCCTTGAGTTCATTCTTTCAAGGCATTTATATAAGTTGAATAAGGTTGAAATATCAGCACTGATCCCTGTGACACACTGCTTTTTACATCTTGCCAACCATAAAATGATCCATTTATCACTACTCTGTTTTCGGCTCATTAACTACTCGGAAAGCCAACATCTTGCCCCCAACAACATGAGCTTTTATTTTCTGCAATAGCATGTGATGTGACAACTTATCAAATACCTTCTGGAATTTCAAGATCAGTGTAATTTTTCTACAACACATATTACTTCTTCAAAGATATCATTATATTGGTTAAACATGACTTCTCTTTCACAAATCTATGTTGACTCTGCTTGATTATCATTAACTTATCCAAGTGCCCTGCACTAACATCATAATGTGTTTCTAGCTTCTTTCCTATGGCAGATGTTAAGCTCACTGGAACTTTCTGTTTCCCTTCTTTTGTGAATTAAGGAGTTACATATGCAATTTTCTATTCTAATAGAACATACTCTGAATCTAAGCAATTTTGGAAAATGAATGCCAATACAACAGCTATCTCACTGACAACTTCTTTTAAGATCTTATGATCAAGTCCATCAGGACCTGAGGATTTGTCAGCTTATAATTTGAATAATTTGCTCCACACTATTATTCTATGATTATAATATTGTTAAGTTCCTCCATCTCTTCCATTTCTGGTTTGCAGCTATTTCTGAGACATTACTTGCACCCTCTACAGTAAAAACTGATGCTAAATATCTGTTTTATTCACCTACTGTCTCCTTATTATATTATTAATTCTCCAGACTCACATTTTATGGAACTAAAGTTCACTGTGTTATTTTCCTTTTTTAAAGTATATACACAAACTTTTCCTTTTTGTTTTAATACTCCTAGCTAGCTTTCTCTTCTATTCTAATTTTCTCTTCTGAGCAATCGTCTGATCAGCTACCCTTCTTAACACAATTGCATGCTTTTCTTTAATTTAATAAATTCTGTAACTTTTACAGTTAACAATGGATGATGGCTCTTTCTCTTGGAAGTTTTCTTTCTCACTGGAATTTATCCATTCTGTGCATTCTGGAATGTTCCCTTTTGTTCTGCCATCACATCTGGATACCTTAGTTAGTCATCTCAATTTAGCTAGCTCTGCTTTTATGCCCTCAAATTTGTCCTTATATAAGTTTAAAATGTTATTATTGCACCCACTCATCTCTCCCTCAAATGGAGTTTAAAATTCAATTGTATTATGATTGCTGATATCTAGGAATGCCATTAGCAAGAGATAATTAATTAATGCAATCGGATTGTACAATATCAGATCAAATATATGATTCGGAGGTGCCAGTGTTGTACTGGGGTGTACCAAGTAAAAACTCACACAACACCAGGTTATAGTCCAACAGGTTTCATTGGAAGCACATTAGCTTTCGGAGCGACACTCCTTCATCAGGTGGTTGTCAAAAACATAGATCAAATTTTATGCTGCTTTCTGGTCAGCTCCAGGATGATCAATTCTAAGAAACTATTCAAGAAACATTCTGTTAGTTCCTTGAATATGTTACCCTTGCCCATTTGATTTTTCCAGTCTTTAAGTAGATTAAACTCCCCCATTATTATCACAGTATCTTTCTGACAAGCTCCCATTACTTCTTCTTTCACATTCCATCTGTTATATGGGTTATTATTGTCTAGCCTGTAAACCACAAGTGATATCTTGTCTTTATCAGTCTTTATCACTATCCAAACTGCTTCTATATCCTGTTTTTCTAAACATAAATCATCCCTCTCTTTTATATTAATAGCATGATAAATTAATAGAGCACCCTTCCAAGATTCTCAGCCCCCTGTTCTTCTGAACTGTCTTGTACCTTTAATATTCAGGTCCCAATCTACATAATCCTTCAGCGTGTTTCTGTACCCCAACCTACAACATCCTGTAGTCATGTGTCTGTAACAGAATTACAGAGAGATTCTAGGCCATGTGAGAAAACATATTGGGCGGCACGGTGGCCCAGTGGTTAGCACTGCTGCCTCACAGCGCCTGTAGACCCGGGTTCAATTCCCGACTCAGGCGACTGACTGTGTGGAGTTTGCACATTCTCCCCGTGTCTGCGTGGGTTTCCTCCGGGTGCTCCGGTTTCCTCCCACAGTCCAAAGATGTGCGGGTCAGGTGAATTGGCCATGCTAAATTGCCCGTAGTGATAGGTTAAAGGGGTAAAGGTAGGGGTATGGGTGGGTTGCGCTTCGGCGGGTCGGTGTGGACTTGTTGGGCCGAAGGGCCTGTTTCCACACTGTAAGTAATCTAATCTAATCTAATATTATGCATGCGCAGGAACTATCTAGATCAGTTCAAACATGCAATTTTTATCTCTTAATATAATATGATTTTTGATTATTTCTTAAGCAAATGGCATAAATGGTATAGTGTTAAGTGAAGTTTTGATTTCTAGACAGAAAATATTCTTTCCTGCATTACTGGTTTGAAATTCAATATGTGCCAAAATGCATTAATTATTAGACACTTTTCTTTGGTACTAGATTTAATTAACTGAGAGAAATGGAATTTTTGGACAAATTTGCCCAATAGGTTAGAGATCACAAAACACAGCTCAAAGTGAAATTGACAAACAGTTTATTGCAAGCGATATCGCTGGAAGGGGAACTGACTAGGCTGACACAGAACTGACAGTCTACACAGGTAGATCAGAATTTCTATTCCCAGAGCTGAGGATGAGACTATTTTTAAAATAATGCTGCACAATAAGGCTGATTAAGAAATGGGGAAACTAGTTTGTATCTGGAAATGGAGTAATCTAGTTGCAAGGATGCTACTTGGAAAACAGTTATTGATGAATGTCCTGTTCCTTCACACAATGCAGCATCCTGACAGTATTGACAGTTCCATTCCTCTACACAGTTAAGTGTTAATGTCTCCACTGAAATGGTGAGGTGCTTCCATTGTCCTGTCCTCGGAGCATGTGCTCTGACCTGCTCTTTGTGTGGCTTTGGTATTGCTGGGTTGTGAAGCTGCCCTTGGGGCTTTGAGATATCTGTGGTGCTCTGTCATTGTTAGCGAGCTTAAAGTGTATTCCCTTGTCTGCATGGGCTGTCTGATTAGGTTTGTGAGCCTGCTTGGGAATTCTGGGTGTTTTTGGTGCAGTTTGGCCAATTTTGCTTTTCTGGGCCTACTGTGGGTTGGCAGATCTTTTCCCACAGGTATCAACCAATGTGTCAACCAAAGGCTGTAAAAGTTTAGATTTGTGTCTTTAATTCATTCATATTTTTCTTTCACATCAATCTTGAACATTTATGTAATCACATTCAGTAAATTACAACAACCAATAAACATTTCACATGTTTTGTTTAAGCTGTTCTTATACAATTTAACAGCTATAACAATTTTAAAAATCAGAACCAATTAAGACTGTGTGCCATAACATACTTGTTCAGGCAAAAGTAGCTAAAAAAACAAAATTGTATACCTGAAGGGATCATATGGAAAAGGCATTTGGTATGCTTTCTTTTATTGGTCAGAGTATTGAGTACAGGAGTTGGGAGGTCATGTTGCAGCTGTACAGGACATTGGATAGGCCACTGTTGGAATATTGCGTGTA
The DNA here is from genome assembly GCF_037043375.1 of Chiloscyllium plagiosum. NCBI lineage: Eukaryota > Metazoa > Chordata > Chondrichthyes > Orectolobiformes > Hemiscylliidae > Chiloscyllium > Chiloscyllium plagiosum. The sequence goes on from NW_028270140.1 coordinate 98,302,490, forward strand.
ATTCTGGCCTCCTTCCTATTGGAAAGATGTTGTGAAACTTGAAAGGGTTCAGAAAAGATTTACAAGGATGTTGCCAGGGTTGGTGGATTTGAGCTATAGGGAGAGGCTGAACAGGCTGGGGCTTTTTTCCCTGGAGTGTCGAGGCTGAGGGATGACCTTATAGAGGTTTACAAAATTATGAAGGGCATGGTTAGGATGCACAGACAAAATCTTTTCCCTGGGGTTGATGAGTCCAGAACTAGAGGGCATAGGTTTAGGGTGAGAGGGGCAAGATATAAAAGAGACCTAAGGGGCAACATTTTCACACAGAGGGTGGTACTGTCAGAGGAAGTGGTGGAGGCTGGTACAATTGCAACATTTAAAAGGCATTTGGATGGTTATATGAATAGGAAGGGTTTGGAGGGATGTGGGCTGGGTGCTGGCAGGTGGGACTAGATTGGGTTGGGATATCTGGTTGGCGTGGACGGGTTGGACCAAAGGGTCTGTTTCTGTGCTGTACATCTCTACGACTCTATGACTATATATGATATGATCAGTGTCATTTTCACCTTGTTGTAAAATACAAAATGATCTCTATGTCTCACACCGGTGTGATAAATGAATCATAAATGAATCAGTAAAGGAAAGACTTTTAGAACGGAGATAAGGAAAAACTTCTTTAGATAGAGTTTGTTGAAACTATGGAATTCATTGCCACAGAAGGCTGTGGAGGCCAGGTCATTGAATATATTTAAGACTGAGATAGTTATTCTTGAGTACCAAGGGGATCAACAGTTATGGGGCAAAAATGGGAGAATGGGGTTGAGAAACTTATCCGCCATGATTGAATGATAGAGTAGACTCAATGGGTTGAATAGCCTATTTTCTGCTCCAATGTCTTATGGTCTACGTCTTATGGTCTAATATTGTAAATCATGAAAAGAGTTGTTGTCTTACCATTCCACTGCCAAAAATACTATAGATGATGAATATGGCTTCTTTGTAGGCATTTATTTACATGGCCAGGAAAGTCCATCAATCCAGGGAAGCTTACTTCAATTAACAATGGATTCTGATTCCCACAGTCATCACGTGGGTTTGTATCACTTAATGTGCTTTGAAGCCAAAGCACTGATTCTTAAATCTGTATGTTCCAAATGGATGCCAAAGATAGCCATTTAAAAATTCACAGCAAGTTTATACATGGAAGATAACAGCCCAGGCCAGTTTCTCCAATATTTACCACCTTTCAAAACAATTTCTAGGGCAGGATTCCTCAACTCCTCTCTGCCCTGCCTGACAACAGCTCACTGAATTGCTTCTGCCATTGATATAGGTCCAGTTCTACCAGAGCAATGATCTAAGAAGAGTTTTCACATCTTTTCCACCTCAAGTTCCTTTGATTACTTCTAAGGAGCACCATAGAATCATAAGGTCATACAGATGTACAGCATGGAAACAGACCCTTCGGTCCAACCCGTCCATACTGACCAGTTATCCAAAATTAATCTCGTCCCATTTGCCAGGACATGGTCCCTATCCCTCTAAACCCTTCCTATTCATGTACCCATGCAGATGTCTTTTAAATGCTGTAATTGTATCAGCCTCCACCACTTCCTCTAGCAGCTCATTCCATACACTCACCACTTTTGTGTGAAAATGTTGCCCCTTGGACCTTTTTAAATCTTTCCCTTCTCACCCAAAACCTATGCCCTCTCATTCTGGACTCCCCCACCTCAGGGAAAAGACTTTGTCTCTTTAGCCTATCCATGCCCTTCATGATTTTTAAAATGTCTATAAGGCCACCCCTCAGCCTTAAAACAGCCCCAGCCTATTCAGCCTATCCCTGTATCTCAAACCCTCTGACCCTGGTAATATCCTTTTAAATCTTTTCTGAACCCTTTAAAACTTCACAGCATTCTCGTGAGTCCAGAATTGCACATAATATTCCAAAAGCGCCCTAACCAACGTCCTATACAGCCACAACATGACCTCCCAACTCCTATACTCAATGTTCTGACCAATAAATGAAAGTGTACTAAATGCCTTCTTCGCTATCTTATCAGTTTCCTTTATGGCTGAAGAATCTGAAGTTAGACCAAAGAAGTAATTGAATGAAAATGTCTGAGAGACTATATGACTAGCCAAAGACAGCTGACAGAAATAGCCCACTTTTCATGACCCACGATATGTTTGTACCTCCTGATTGCCTGGTTATTGTTTTCCAATAGGAATTGCATCTGTGCACGTCAATGTAATATATACATGTTGATTTGTTCCAGGAAACTGTTTGTATGTCCTAAGGACATATTCTGGATTAGTGGTGCTGGAAGAGCACAGCAGTTCAGGCAGCATCCAAGGAGCTTCGAAAGCGACGTTTCGGGCAAAAGCCCTTCATCAGGAACCTTTTTATTCCTGATGAAGGGCTTTTGCCCGAAATGTTGATTTCGAAGCTCCTTGGATGCTGCCTGAACTGCTGTGCTCTTCCAGCACCACTAATCCAGAATCTGGTTTCCAGCATCTGCAGTCATTGTTTTTACTAAGGACATACTGACATAACTAGTCTGGACATTAGAATAGACTCCAATGAGTACTAAGCAGGCACTAATCTGACAAAAGTGGATACGACAAGCTTTATTACAGCGTTGCTCCTTAATCAAACTGACAGTACTGACACAACATTACTGTGTGATAACCTGTAGTAATGATGATAGATGTTGGCTTAAATTGACATTTACTTTGTTCTACAGTTGTTCCTGTAATTTTAAAGCATTATTTTTCTCTACTTACCTAATTCATGGAGTCAATGATTAAACTCATGATAAATCACATTTAAGACATTGAGAGGTGACTGACTACCCTTCACATCATTAAAATGAACTAAGTGATGGCATTAAGGAGCCCAAAAGACCAAAGTCATTAGTGATCAAGAGAAAAACTTTCCAGCAGATGGAGTCACACCGAGTACAAAAGAAGAAGGGTGTGTTGAAAGCTCAACATCTAAGACTGAGGATGTCGCTATAGGAATTTTGAGGCCAAACCTTCTTTAGCTGCTTTATCAATGCCCTTCCATCTTCCAGCTCAGAGAAAGAGGGCTATTTGGTGAAGATTTGATAGTTTGGTTCTAAGGTAATGCAGACTTCTGTGCCCATATGTAGAAAGACTTGGACAATGTCCAGACTTTGACTGATATGTGGCAAATAATATTTGCATTGTGCTGCTTTCCATGCATCCACATAATGCTAATGTTTTGAGACATGATTTTTTTTACCAAGGCAGATGGTAAAATTTGAAATCAATTTTTAAATCTGGAATTAAATGTTGGCCCAAGGATATCCAGAAACAGTTGAATATGCTGGATACTAGGATGGCAATGGAGCCTGACAACATGCTTGCAATAGTACTGAAAACGTCTGCTTCAGAACTTGTCACACCACTTGCCAGGTCATTCATGTGCTGCTACAACATGGCATTTAACAGACAATGTAGAAAATTGACCTGTACACAAAAAGCAGGAAACATAGAACTCGGCAAATTGTAGCCTAATCAGTTTGCTCTTGATCATCAGTAAAGTGATGGAAGGTGTCATCATCAATGCTATCAATCAGCACTTATTGAGCAATAACCTGCTCAGTGATGCCCAGGGCCACTCAGCTCCTGACCTCATTACAGCCTTGGTTCAAATGGACAAAAGCACTGAGGTGAGGTGATGTGGAAACTACATTTGACTATGCATGGCATCAAAAAGCCTGAGAAAACTGAAGTAAATGGAAATCGAGGGAAAAGTCTTCACTGGCTGGAATCATACCTGGCACATCTGAAGATGGTTGCAGTTCATCTCAGCTCCAGATGGTGTCTGTAGGTATTCCTACAGGGTCATTTCCTATGTCCAATCACCTTCAGCTGCTTCATCAATCCATCCATCATAAGGTCAGAAATGGAGATGTTCGCTGATGATTGCACAATGTTCAACATCATTTGTGCCTCCTTGGATACCGGAGCAGTCAATTTCCAAATGCACCAAGGCCGAGACAAATCCAGGCTTGAGCTGAAAAGTGGCAAGTAACATTAATGCAGTACCAACTGCCAGGCAAAGACATCTCTAACAAGGGAGAATCACAACATTATCCCTTGATATTCAATGGTATTGCCATCACTGAACTGCCTGCTATCAGCATCCTAGGAGGTGACCATTGACCAGAAACTGACCTGACAGCCACATATATACTATGCTACAAGATTGGGTCAGAGGCTAGGAATTCTCTGTCTCATAACTCACCTTCTGCTTCCCCAAAGTCTTCGCCATATACAAGACATAATTCAGGAATGCAATGGAATAATGTCCAATTGTCTGAGTCAGTGCACCTCCAACAATATTCAAGAAGATTGAGCTTGACACCATCCAGCACAAAGCATCCACTTATCTCACACCCCATCCGTACTTCTAACGTTCACTTTCTCCATCACTGATCTGCGAGATGTATTACAGAAGCTCAGCAAGGGCCCTTAGACAACACCTTCCAAACTCATGACCACTATCATCTAGAAGGACAAGGGAAGCAGATATACAGGAACACACCCACCATTTGCAAGTTCCCCTCCAAGCAACACATCATCTGGTGTTGGAAGTATATTGCTGTCCCTTTCTGTCACTGGGTCAACATCTGAAAACCTGCTAGTACTGTGGATGCATACTCACTCCAAAGTCTGCAGCATTTCATGAAGGCAGCTCAACACCACTTTCTCCAGGGCAGCTAAAGATGAGTACTAAATAATTGCCTATCCAGAGATACTCCCATGAACACACAGGTGACACAGTCGCTCAGTAGTTAGCACTGCTGCCTCACAGCTTCAGGGACCCAAGTTGAATCCATTGTCAGGTGATGTCTGTGTAGAGTTTGCACATTCTCCCCATATCCGTGTGGGTTTCCTTCGGCTGCTCCAGTTGCCTTATACTTTCTAAAGATGTGCAGGTTAGGTAAATCAGCCAAGGGAAATACAAGTTTACAGGGATAGGGTAGAGGGGTTGGTCTGGGTGGGATGCTCACCCGAGGGTAGTGTGGACTCATTGGGCTGAATGGTCTGCTTTCATACATAGAGATTCTATGATTCTCTGAAAATGAACATGCTGAAACCCAGAATAAACAAAGAATTGCAGATGCTGGAAATCTGCAGCACTTACTCATTAGAATAATGGTTAGTATCTTTAACCAGCGGGAGACTGGAGACCTCCCAGGCTGGAGCTTTTTATTTTTGAATATAAAAGCAGGAGATTCTGAGGCTCTATAAGTCTGGTCAGGCCATATTTGGAGTATTGTGCACAGCTTTGGGCCCCATATCTCAGGAAGGATGTACTGGCCCTGGAGCGTGTTCAGAGGAGGTTCACAGGAATGGTCCCTGAAATGAAAAGCTTAACATATGATCAAAGTTTGTGAGGAAGCTTAACATATGAGGAAGGTTTGAGGACTCAGAGTTTATACTCAATGGAGTTTAGAAGAATTAGAGGGGATTTAATTGAATGGCCTGAACAGAATAGATGTTGGGAAGGTGGTTCCATTAGTAGGAGAGACTAGGACTCGAGGGCACAGACTTAGAGTAAAGGGAAGACCTTTTAGAATGGAGGTAAGGAGAAACGTCTTCAGCCAGAGAGTGATGAATCTATGGAATTCATTGCCACAGAACGCTGTAGAGGCCAGGCCATTGAGTATATTTAAGAATGAGATAAAAAGGTTCTTGAGTATCAAAGGAATCAAGGGTTATGGGGAGAAAGTGGGAGAATGGGCTGAGAAACTTATCAGCCATGATTGAATGGCAAAGCAGACCCAATGGGCTGAATGGCCTAATTTCTGCTCCTATGTATTATGCGTCTTATAGTCTAAATTACTTGAGAAATCCAGCAGGTCTTGCAGCATCTGAGGAAAGAAAAAGAGTTAACATTTCTTGTCCAGTTTTAACGAAAGGCTACTGAACTCAAAGCATTAACTGATTGTCTCTCCACAGATACTACCAGACCTGCTGAGTTTCGCCAACAACTTCTGCTTTTGATGCTGAAACTCAACTTTGCCATATACCTCAAGTGGATGCGTTAACTGCCTTAGGAACACTTAAAGACAAGGTTACAGACAGAAAAAGAATTGAAAATATTGCAGGTACAGGCAGAGCTGCCTAACATGCTGAGTTTTCCCTGCAATATTTCTTTTCATTTGAATCTGAAATTTAGTTATGCGTGTGGAGGGTAGTGAAAAACGTCAGGAGAAAGTGACACACTTTGGCAAGAAGAATGATAATGAGCAAGGTAAACTAAATGACACAATTTTAATGGAGGCCCAGGAATAGGGAGATTTGGGACATATGTGTACATATAATTGAAGGTAGTGGGGCAAGTTGCAAACACAATATTAAAAAAAAGCTTTCACAAATAAAGGAATGGAATAAATGAGCTAAGAAAGTTATTCTAAACCTTCATTTGTCTCCAGTCAAGCTGCAGCAATGTTGGGTCCAACTCTCTGAGCACTATACTTTGAAAGATTTATCAGAGCATTGGAAAGAGAGCAGAGGGCATTTCTGAGACCCAAACTGGAGATTAAAAATAAACTTCAACTATGTAGAAAGTTTGATGAAGCTGAGATGGTTCTCTGCAAAGGAAAGAATATTACATGAACTTTAATCGATGTATTCAAAATCATGAAGGGTCTTGATAGAATAAATAAAGAGAAATTGCTTCCAGTGGGAGATATGAGTTAACACAGACTTAAGTTGATTTGCAAAAGAACTAGAATTGATATGAGAAGAATTTTTAATCCTAGAGGGACTAGGTATTATCTAGTGTTCATTGCCTAAAAGGGTGATGGCTACAGATTCAATCATAACTTTTAAAAGTGAATTGGATAAAAAGCTTGAAGAGGAATAATTTGAAGGGAAATGGGAAAAAGAGCTTAATTAGATGGATCATTCAAAGCATCCACAGACACAATGGGTTGAATGGTTTACTTTTGTGTGATTGAGGATTCTAATGGAAGTTATAAGCAGAATTAACTGGTTAAAAACCAAAGTAAGTAAAAGAATATTTTTTAAAAGGTGGCATGGAGTTTGAGGATTTCACCATTTAACACATAGGGTGGAATCTTTTGTTTTCTCCTGGTGTTGTACTTGCTCGAAAGAAAGTGGGAAAGTCCTCTTTATCTCCTTCCAAGCAGGCAGTGTCGAGAACAATGTGGAGTACCAAGTGCCAGGCAAAGACATCTCTAACAATGGAGAATCACAACATTATCCCTTGATATTCAATGGTATTGCCATCACTGAACTGCCTGCTATCAGCATCAAACCCCTCAAGGAGAGGGAGGGGAGAGGTGGTAGTGTCGTGGGAATGACACTGGTTTGTGGTTCAGAACCTCAGGCTCTGGTCTTCTTGAGGTATGCGTTCAAATCCTACCTTTTGCAGATGACAGAATTTGAATTAAAAGCTGGCCTAATGGGTGATCATGTAGCAACTAATGATGGTCCTGAAGACCTATCTGGCTCACGAATACTTGTTAGGGAAAAGTGCACACTGACTCCAAGTAGAGATCTACGACAATGTTGTTGACGCTTAACTGACTTCTGAAATGCCCTCACAATCTCGATAACTGGGGATGGTCAACAAATGCTGGTCAAGGTGGCAATCCCACTTCCCATGAATGAATTTAAAAAGAAGGCCCCATCTCACAAACACCCTAGAGAAAGCTACGATTGCTAGGGAAAGGACAATGAAAATCATGAGCAATAAACTGTCAAGTAAGTAATATGTTAGAGGTGAAGGTTGTGCAGTTGGATATTGCAAGGAGGCAAGCGGAGTAAGATGGTTGTCAGCAAGGGCAGAGTGAAGATTTTCAGCAACCACTCTTCTGCTTTTGTCCAGTCCTTCAATTGCGCACAAATTATTACAGACAGGAGGCGCCCTCCTGCCAATTGACAGGCATCACATTCTGATTTATAGTCAGGTAGGCTACCTCTTAGCTGTCCACTAGGAAACCATGAAGAGAATTAGTTCTTAGTTCTTAGTTCACCACCTAAGAACCTCAGTTGGCATTGCAAGTTGGGAAAGATGAGTTTGGGCCATCTTGCCCACAACATAATTTGTGTGGAGGCAGGAAGGGAAGTGGGACTGTAGCATGCCCCACCTCTGCCTGGTTAAGTTGCCTTTTCACTCCCAACCCAGCTGTTTCTGGGACTGGAAGATTTGCCCCATGGGTACCGCATGCTACTTTTAAACTGTGCTGATGAAGGGCCTGTCCTGCCAACTTGTGCCGGAAGCTGACACTGGGTAGTACCAAAATTAGTAAAGCTCCTCCTCTTACTTAAACAGGTTAATAGGCACTTACAATCAGTGTTTACTACTGGACCCCATGACGTGAGTGGCTTGCTAGGATTTCAGAGGGCAGTTCAGAATCAATTACATTGGAGTCATGTGTAGGCCAGATCTTCCCTGAAACACATTAGTGAATCATGGCTGCCACTGGATCAGCTCGGTTTTAATGCCAGATTTTTAAAAAATTGAATTTAAATTTTACCATTTGCCTGGGTGGGATTTGAACCCCTCTTACTTGAGCATCACACTGGGGTTCTTGAGTACCAGCACAATGACATTGCCACAATGCTGCAGGGAGGATGGCTTCAATGAAACCTGATCCAATATGGCTGATTCTTTCAACACAATTCCTCAACACTATTGCTTACTTCTGGCTTATTGCCACCTTATTCAGAACGCATATGGTCACAGTACTTATATCTTAACTCAGGCATAAAGTCAGGCAGTCTTCAGTTAAGAGGACAGGTTTCTTGGTGTTTGAAACGCCAATAGTATACTTGCACCATGTGCCAGTATCTTACACAGCAAAGATACCAAACGATCTTCAATCAAATGGCCATGTCAGTCAAGTGAGATGAATCTTTTGTTGATCGTAAAATCCTGGACAATAATTCAAAGGCGTCATTCAATAACTGTCCAGGGACTTGATTGAATAGTGGAGTAGGCTAAATGCGCCAAGAGCTGGGCTGAGGAGTGGCAGATGGAGTTCAACCCTGCCAAGTGTGAGGTTGTCCATTTTGGAAGAACAAATAAGAATGCGGAATACAGGGTTAATGGTAGGGTTCTTAGTCAGGTGGAGGAACAGAGGGATCTTGGGGTCTATGTACATAGATCTTTGAAGGTTGCCACTCAGGTGGATAGAGTTTGTAAGAAGGCCTATGGAGTATTATCGTTCATTAGCAGAGGGATTGAATTCAAGAGTCGTGAAGTGATGTTGCAGCTGTACAGGACTTTGGTTAGGCCACAGTTGGAGTACTGTGTGCAGTTCTGGTCGCCTCACTATAGGAAAGATGTGGAAGCTTTGGAGAGGGTGCAGAGAAGATTTACCAGGATGTTGCCTGGAATGGAGAGGAAGTCGTACGAGGATAGGTTGAGAGTTCTCGGCCTTTTCTCGTTGGAACGGCGAAGGATGAGGGGTGACTTGATAGAGGTTTATAAGATGATCAGAGGAATAGATAGAGTAGACAGTCAGAAACTTTTTCCCCAGGTACAACTGAGTGTTACAAGGGGACATAAATTTAAGGTGAAGGGTGGAAGGTATAGGGGAGATGTCAGGGGTGGGTTCTTTACCCAGAGAGTGGTGGGGGCATGGAATGCGCTGCCCGTGGGAGTGGTGGAGTCGGAATCATTGGCGACCTTTAAGCGGCATTTGGACAGGTACATGGATGGGTACTTAATCTAGGTTAGAAGTTCGGCACAACATCGTGGGCCGAAGGGCCTGTTCTGTGCTGTATTGTTCTATGTTCTATGTTCTATAAATGATCTATTTCTGGTCCTTTTTCTAATGGTCTTATGGGCAGGTGGTCATTTGAGGCTTTTAGGATCAGAGATTCTGTAGAAGTACCTCCAGCAGATGGCTACAGATAGCACAATAGGTCAAATCCAACTTGTCCAAAGATTAGCAATAAATCATTTGGGGAGCTGCAATGAGATTCAAACAAGGGTGTAATCAAGTCAGTTAGAGAGTGGGTTACAATCAGTCCTTAAGGTCCATTCACTGCAGATCAAGGCACTTTATCAGGGGCCACTGTTGTGGTGGGGTATTTGAAGAAGTCAGTTCTGGGGATTGAAGGCAGCATGCTGGGGTGCAGAGGGGACAATAGTTATAACTGGGTGGTGGGAGCAACTCAACATGTAAGTGTCGGTGACGATAAAGCAAGGGAGAGGCACAGGGTACTACAGGAGGATGTTTCACTAATTGTTAGCAACGCCCCTCAATAGAAGGAAAATGCTTTACGATGCTTAGTATAACTGAGCTAGGGACCAGGGGTAAAGTGGGAGATGAAGAGTTAAATTAAAATGTTGAGTAGGAAGACTAGGCGGCTCAAACCTAAAGGCATTTATATGGAATGCAAGACAGAAAGGCACATGATCACAGCCCTCCTCCCTGTGAGATGCTTCCTGGTCCCAATGTTTGGAGTATAATGGTTATATGTCATTTGAGTGACTGATGACTGATCACATTACTGGGGAGCTGCTTTAATTCTCATATTCCCTGCATATGCTCATTGGAACCATCACCAGTTGATTAAGGTGCAGAATTATTGTCATATCTGTAGCTGTTACACAATGAGTGGCCACATTGGATATCTGCTAAGATGAGGTTCTTGCACAGGTCTGGGAGTTCTTTACAGTACAGTATAGACAGAGAGGTCACTTAATCCTTGTGTCCTATGCTCTGATCAACAAAAGCATGCAACAAGGATATGTGCTGAAAGATGCAGATCTGTGAGAGCTCCAGCATTGTTCTAAAAAGGAAAATGAAGGTGTTCAGCAAAAGGAGCATTACCTTCACCATCTTATAGTACAACAGCACCCACAACAAAAACCCATTCAGGGCAACTGTCTTCGATGGGACTGATTTGGGTGAAACCATCATTCATTGACAGTAAATATATTGCCGCTGGAGAGATAAGCGTTCCTGTTTAACCCCACCAGCAAATACAGATGGCCAGTTTGCTTTTCTTGCTTTTCCTTTGTTGATTAAAAGTTAATGTTACAAACCAAAATAAATTTTCCCAACATTCCTCATTCAATACTGACAAACTTATATGCTACAAAAAGAATAGTTATCTTTCATCAAAGTTATTGTGTTTTGTGTTATTAAGGAAGGGTTCCCTCCTTACCTTCATCTTTCCAGCTGCAGCTAATATAACAGCTGTGATGGTATAGATTCATCAAACATTTGCAAATTCTGTTCACAATGAAGTGTCACCCATGCTTTTGAGGTGCTCTCATAAGGTTTACTTTTTCTTTCCTTCTCAGTATGTCTAGGAACAGTTTCAGGTTCTGCAGCTTGGGTGGAAGGAGTTTCAGCTCCCTGTTGACCTTGGGGTTGTGGACAATGAACCCAGAGGAGTTGCTGCTGGATGACCCAGATATGCTGAGAGCAATCTTGCCAGATGTGAGCTCTCCTTCCTCAGCATACATTCCCATAGGTTTGAGGGGAGCATGCTGGGCAGAGGTGGAGGGCTGGGCACCTCTTCACTGTCCTGAGAGGAAGCTCCTTGGGCCTGTATATGGCTGTTCATCTGGGGAGCTGCCTCTCTCCTTTTAAAGAAGGGGCACCAGGAGTGAGGTCAACCCGGCTAATCCCCCTGTTATCTTGCTTTGGTGTTGATATCAATGAAAAAAAAAATGATGGAGTCAAGATCCATGTGTGTTTCCAGCAGCCAATGAGTGTTCTGCTGGATCTCTGTCTCCTTGTGGACATGGAGAGAGCCAGCATTGGAGCCAGCATGATGCAGGTACTATTAACAAACTCCTCTAACCATCAACTTAGTTTCCTTAGTGCCTCCTACAATCCTACTTGTTGCTGCCATGTTGACTTGTGTATTAATTTATTCATGAATCGGTATGGGCTTTGCTGAATAGCTCAGCATTTATTATTCATCCTAAATGTCCAGATGGCAGTTAGGAGTCAACCACATTGTTGTGGGTTTGGAATCAAATATAAATCAGACCAAGTAAGGATGACAGATTTCCTTTCCTAAAGACATTAGTGACCCCTATGGCTTTTTCTGACAATCAACAGTACGGGTTGCTGAAGCCTTTTAATGAAGTTATTGTTGTTCAAGACCATGGGATCCTCTCCTGCCTGGTTCTAGACAGTTCCTGATCTCCAGCCATTCTCCGAGTGGCAGAGATTCAGGATGTTTCACTCGACCTGCTGTGGGGATGTGCCACTGATGTGCTCACCACATTGCACTCCTGACTCTAATCTCACTAAAGTACTCACCAAGGTGTCAGTATCTGAGTTGCTGGAGGTACGGGAGTCAGCCTTGCCAGTACTGCCACTGAGAGGGCTATGACTTCAACTTCGGAGATGAAGGAGGACTTAATATCCAAAGGAGCTGGTCTCCTCATGGCAGAGGCTGAGTGAATGCCATTTGTACCTGCAGAAGATGAGAGAGAGAATGAGTTGCGAAATGACGGTAGAAATTTGGAAATGTTAAGAATACATTCACAGTGGTGGCAATCACCATTCCCTCTAACTTTTTTGTGGCCATAAGATGCTCTGAGGTCCAAGCGCAGTGGTCACTTCCAGAACAGGAAGTCAATGCCATGATTAGTGTCGGCACAAAACGTGGGAGCAGCTGTGTGCATGTGCAGCTCAGAGGGAACATGGTGTGAAGGAGAGAAGCACAGCAGTTTTCAATGCATCGTACCTGGCTTTTGGGTCATGGAGGTCTCAGAGTCACCAGATGTATGGTCATGACCCTCTTTCACGAAGGCAATGACTTGTAGCAATGAGCAAATGTGTGTCAGGCACTCTGTCACCCTTTTATGACCCTCTCTAAACTATAGTTGGCCATTTTCTCATGCAATTCAACAAAGGCATGGATTGAGTGAGATGGAAGAGACCGGCCCAACTGTTAGTGTTGGTGCAGAAGGAGGAAAGATGGTGAGCTGACCCGAGAAAGTGAGTAGGAATGGCAGGGGTCAGGAGGGGCTGGTAGTTTAAGGGAGATTGGGTAGGTGAGACCTATTGAGGGAGGATGCTGCATGCATTAGGGAGAATGGTAGACTATGAGATCTGGAGGGAGCTGGGTGCAGTGGCAGAGTTAGAGTGAGTGTGAAGTAGCAAAGAGAAGATGGTGCCACTTGAGTGCAGAAGATTATAAATTTTTGAATTCTGTACCATTGACGAAGACTTCCTGTCAGCAAAGTGTGGTGCCAACATGCCTCTGTCAACCATCTCTGGGTTCTTGACACATTGCTCAATGAATATTCATCTTGGTAGCATTTCAACTTTTGCACAGCTGGCCTTTAAATATGGCACTGGTGGCAAAAACCTCCCAACTATCCATTAGCGGTGGATGGTTCGTGAGCATAAGATAGTGTGAGAGTAGCTACTGAGAAGGTACTAATGAAGTGCATACCATTAAATTGTGTGAAAAAAACCCAAAGTTCACAGAAAAAAGACTACCTTCAACAAAAGTCCCTAAAATTCACCCTACAAAGGGAAACTCACCCTACAAAGGGAAACTCACCCTGCAAAGGGAAACACACCCTACAAAGGGAAACTCACCCTGCAAAGGGAAACTCACCCTACAAAGGGAAACTCACCCTGCAAAGGGAAGCTCACCCTACAAAGGGAAACTCACCCTGCAAAGGGAAACTCACCCTACAAAGGGAAACTCACCCTGCAAAGGGAAACTCACCCTACAAACGGAAGCTCACCCTACAAAGGGAAACTCACCCTGCAAAAGGGAAACTCACCCTGCAAAGGGAAACTCACCCTACAAAGGGAAACTCACCCTGCAAAGGGAAACTCACCCTACAAAGGGAAACTCACCCTGCAAAGGGAAACTCACCCTACAAAGGGAAATTCACCCTACAAAGGAAAACTCACCCTGCAAAGGGAAACTCACCCTACAAAGGGAAACTCACCCTGCAAAGGGAAACTCACCCTACAAAGGGAAACTCACCCTACAAAGGGAAACTCACCCTGCAAAGGGAAATTCACCCTACAAAGGGAAGCTCACCCTACAAAGGGAAACTCACCCTGCAAAGGGAAACTCACCCTACAAAGGGAAACTCACCCTGCAAAGGGAAACTCACCCTACAAAGGGAAACTCACCCTACAAAGGGAAACTCACCCTGCAAAGGGAAACTCACCCTGCAAAGGGAAATTCACCCTACAAAGGGAAGCTCACCCTACAAAGGGAAACTCACCCTGCAAAGGGAAACTCACCCTACAAAGGGAAACTCACCCTGCAAAGGGAAATTCACCCTACAAAGGGAAGCTCACCCTACAAAGGGAAACTCACCCTGCAAAGGGAAACTCACCCTGCAAAGGGAAACTCACCCTACAAAGGGAAACTCACCCTGCAAAGGGAAGCTCACCCTACAAAGGGAAACTCACCCTGCAAAGGGAAGCTCACCCTACAAAGGGAAACTCACCCTACAAAGGGAAATTCACCCTACAAAGGGAAGCTCACCCTACAAAGGGAAACTCACCCTACAAAGGGAAACTCACCCTGCAAAGGGAAACTCACCCTGCAAAGGGAAGCTCACCCTACAAAGGGAAACTCACCCTACAAAGGGAAATTCACCCTACAAAGGGAAGCTCACCCTACAAAGGGAAACTCACCCTGCAAAGGGAAACTCACCCTACAAAGGGAAACTCACCCTGCAAAGGGAAACTCACCCTGCAAACGGAAGCTCACCCTACAAAGGGAAGCTCACCCTGCAAAAGGAAACTCCCCCTACAAAGGGAAACTCACCTTGCAAAGGGAAACTCACCCTACAAAGGGAAACTCACCCTGCAAAGGGAAGCTCACCCTACAAAGGGAAACTCACCCTACAAAGGGAAGCTCACCCTACAAAGGGAAACTCACCCTGCAAAGGGAAACTCACCCTACAAAGGGAAACTCACCCTACAAAGGGAAGCTCACCCTACAAAAGGAAACTCACCCTGCAAAGGGAAACTCACCCTGCAAAGGGAAACTCACCCTACAAAGGGAAACTCACCCTGCAAAGGGAAACTCACCCTACAAAGGGAAACTCACCCTTCAAAGGGAAACTCACCCTACAAAGGGAAACTCACCCTGCAAAGGGAAACTCACCCTACAAAGGGAAACTCACCCTACAAAGGGAAACTCACCCTGCAAAGGGAAACTCACCCTACAAAGGGAAACTCACCCTGCAAAAGAAAATGTCACACCCAATCACTGGTGGAGAATTGTAAGTATTTGTGGATTTTACTACCAGAAACATGATTTCCTGCAAAGACAAAGTTCTGCAAGTAATAGTAATAAGTCTGTAAGTCAGGTTAGAGGCAGTCAGGTTTGAGCTGAGATTACAGTAGACGTTTAATGGATATTGTGTCAGCTTTGAGCGCTGTCTCCAAGTATTGCAATTATTGTGCAATTATTGATGCATACAACTTTTGTGTGCAACAAATACTTTCTCAAGAAAATTCCCTGGTTCATGGATAGATAAAGAATTATAGAGTTTTTAATAGCATGGAAAAAGGCCCTTTAACCCATCGAGCATCTATTCTTTCTAATCCGATGTTCCAGCACTTAGCATGTAACTTTGCATGTTGTCTTTATTTTATTTGTTTTTAAGGGTGACAGTACCAGCTCTTTGACTTCCAAGTCAAAACCTAGCATGTTTCAATCCCATTCTGAGATCTGAGTTCATAATATATCTCCCATTTAAGTTCAGTGAGGAAGTGCCGTAGTCTAAAACAGCCATCTTTATTTCAGACATTGGGCCAGGCTTTCACTAAGGAGACACATAGCTTCAGTTGGAACACTTTCCAAATCAGGGCCACTAACACTGGAAACAGATTGCAAATGTTCATTCGGTAGGCAATAGCTGAGGCAGACTGGTTAAATTACCTTCCTCGCTTTTTTGGGCCATAGTCTTGTGTATTATTTGTGTATTATCCATCTAGTGCTCACTCCTTACATCTACACATTTCCACTGCCATCAACCCCACAGCCTCTTCTATTCTCAATGCCATCCTTAATACCTTTCCAACCACCTACATGGTCCCCTCCAGGCCAATTCAGGATTACTACCCACGCCACATAACTTTTACACACCCATTCCACACCACTCAATGGGTGATCCCAGTTGGCATCTCATCCAATGTCCTCCCAGGAGAAACCTCAGGAGCAATCTGGAGATTAAACAAAATAAAGTTTTAAAAACTAATATAGTTTTTGCTATAAAGCTGTGTTGCCATAAAGAAAACCTTTCTCTGCATGAAAGGCTTCTTAATCTCTTATATAAACAAATTTTAATTCATAACCATCTAACAGCCAATTTATTAGTAAATTGTTCATCTTGTTAATCAAGGTGTGAACTCAGAATCCCCTATTTAGATTATTTTAGGTGCAAATATTCATGCAAATACATGCAAATATTCACAAAGAGCAGGAAGGAAAGGAAACGTTAACAAATTATTGAAATTGAGAGAACAGATGCAACACTAACTGGCCTGCCAAACAAAGCAGTATAGCAGAGCGTTTCTTTTTTCAACATCACTGATATCTGCAGCCTGCTTACTTATTATCTTTAAAGGGCTATAGATTTACATAACTCCAGAGCATGATAGCGAGATGTACTTCTTCTAGGTGATACCTTTACTGCGATGATAGTCACCACAGCATTCCCAGGACCAAGGAAAACCATTAACTGTTTAAATATATCTCAGCTTGAAAAAGTAATTCTTTAATAGTTCAAGCAAAGAAACCAATTGACAAAAAGGGGAATCATGCTGCTAAGTGATAGTTATAGGTAGGGAGATGGAATAATTTTGTTTATTTGGTTTTATTCATTGACACTTACTTTTAGCTTACCGGTAGATGATTGGGTTGCTGCATAATTTAATGTGAGTCACCTCTCTACCTCTGTGGGGTCTGTCATCCCAGGCTCAACCTGAATCAAGCTGGGATGAGAGTCCAGGCAAATTGCATAATCAGGGATGTGGATAGGGTTTTAAACTACATTTTATTTTGGGGGGGTGTGGGGATGGATCAATTGCATGGAAAATTATGGAAAAAGTTAAAGCTGGACGTGAGTGGAATGGCTCTGCAGAGGTTATTAAATTTTTCAGAATAAGTCACAAGACAGAGGGTAAAGAAACTGTCAGGAATCTAACTTCAGACATAGCAGATGAGGAGCCGATTACAAGAAAGGGGGCAGTCAACTCAAGACTAAGGATATTGTACTTAAATGCATGAAACAAGATAAATAAGCTTACAGCACAGATGGAAATTGGTGGGTTGGATGTTGTGGGTATTACAGAGACTTGGCTTCAAGGGGATCAGGGCTGGGAATTAAATATCTAAGGAACATACGTCGTATTCAAAGGATAACTAAATGGGCAGAGGGGTTTCAGTTGCCTTGTTAGTAAGAAATGAAATTAAAGCAATAGCACCAAGTGATTTAGAGTCTGAAGTTGCAGAATCTGTGTGGGTAGAGTTGAAGAATTGCAAAGGTAAAAAAAGCCCTGATGGGAGTAGCAGTAGTCAGGATGTGGGGAAGAAAATAAATCAGGAGAGAGAAAATACATGTAAGGAAGGTATTCATACAATAATCATAGGGAACTTCAATATGCTGGTGGACTGGGAAAAGCAAGTTGGCAATGAATCTCAAGAAAAGGAATTCATAGAATGTCTATGAGATTTTTTTTGCAGCCGTTTATGGTAGCGCTCACTAGGGAACAGGCAATTCTGGATTTAGTGATATGTAATGAGGCAAATTTGATTAGCGAGCTTAAAGTGAAGGAACCCCTTGGGGGCAGTCATTATAGTATGATTGAATTGGTCAGTGCATTGTGTGTAGGAATTGGGAGATAATATTGTGGCTGTAAGGACATTGATTAGGCCATTTTTGAAATACTGCATTCAATTCTGGTCTCACTGCTACAGGAAGGATGTTGTGAAACTTTGAAGGGTTCAAAAAAGATTTATAAGAATGTTGCCAAGGTTGGAGGGTTTGAGCTATAGGGCGAGGCTGAATAAGGTGGGGCTATTTTCCCTGGAGCGACGGAGGCTGAGGGATGATCTTATCAAAGTTTATTAAAGCAAGAGAGGCATGAATACAGTAAATAGACAAGGTCTTTTTCCCAGGGTAGGGCAGTCCAAAACTAGAGAGCAAAGATTTAAGGTGAGAGGGGAAAGATTTAAAAGGAATCTAAGGGGCAACTTTTTCACACAGAGTATGTTGCATGCATGGAATGAGCTGCCAGAGAACGTGGTGGAGGCTGGTAGAATTACAACATTTAAAAGGGACATTAGTAGGAAGGGACCTGGGTGGGTACATGAATAATGAGAGATATGGGCCAAATGCTGGCAAATGGGACTAGATTAATTGAGGATATCTGGTTAGTATGGACTATTTGGACCGAAGGGTCTGTTTCCATGGTGTACATCTCTATGACTCTCTAATTCATCCTGCATTTTGAGAGGAAGAAGCTGGAATCAGATGTAACAGTGTTTCAATTTAGTAAAGGTAACTACAAAGAATCATAAGATCCCCTAATATGTGGGAGAACAGCCCTTTGGCTCTCTAGTCCACACTTATCTTCCAAAGAGCATCCCATCCAGACCCACCCCATCCCTGTAATCCTGCATTTCCCATGCTAACCCACCAAACCTGTACATTCTTGAATCACATGGGTATGTAGCATGGCCGATCCACCTAACCTGAACATCTTTGGACTGTGGAAGGAAACCAGAGCAACAGGAGGAAACCTACTCAGACACTTGGAGAATGTGCAAACTCCACACAGTCACCCGAAGGTGGAATCAAACGCAGTCCCTGGTGGAGTGAGGTAGCAGTCTAACCGGTAAGCCACTGTGCTAACCCTGGCATAATTGGTAGACATGAGGGAGGAGTTGGCCAGAGTTGATTAGATGAGGACTCTAGCAGGGAAGACAATGAAGCAGTAATGACAGGAGTTTCAGTGGGTAGTTTGGGAGGCACAGCAGAAATACATCCCAAGCAAGAAGAAGCACACTAAGGTGAGGGAGAGGCAACTATGACTGACAAGGAAGATCAGGGATAGCATAAAAGCAAAAGAAAAATCACATAATATACTGAAGATTAGTGGGAAGCCAAAGGATTGGGATGACTTTTAAACTTGGAGAGGATAACTAAAAAGAAATAAGGAACATAGAATATAAAAGCCAGCCAGTAATATAAGAGAAGATTGCAAGGATTTTTTTCAGATATATATATATATATATATATATAATAAGAAAGGGACAAAAGTGGACATTAGACACTGGAAAATGAGGCTGGAGAAATGGTAAATGGGAACAAAGAAATGGCGAAGGAACTGAGGAAGTATTTTGCTTCAGTCTTCATGATGATAGACACCAGTAGCACACCAAAATTTCAAGACAATCGGGAGCAGAGGTGAGTGCAGTGACCATCACTAAGGAGAATGTGTTGGGGAAGCTGAAAGGTCTGAAAATGAGTAAGTCACCCGGACCCTGATGGACTACACTCCAGAGTTCAGAAGGATATAGCTGAGAAGATTGTAAAGGCATTGGTGGTGATCTTCCCAGAATCACTAGTGTAAGAGAGGTCTCAGAAGTGCCATACAGGAGTCTGTAAATAAGACAAAAGTCCATGGTGCTAGGGGCAAGGTGCTGGCATGCATAGAGGTTTGGCTGACTGGCAGACTACAGAGAATGGGGATAAAGGTGTCTTTTTCAAAATGGTAGCCTGTGACTAGTGGAGTTCCATAGGGTTTATTGTTCAGACTACATTATTCACACTATATATTAATGACTTGGATGAAGGAACTGAGGGCATTATTGCTATGTTTGCAAATGACACAAAGATAATTGGAGGGCAGATAATGTTAAGGAAGTGGGGAGGCTGCAGAAGGACTTGGACAGTCTAGGAGAATGGGTCAAGAAGTGGCAGATAGAATACAATGTGGGAAAGAGGGAAGTTATGCACTTTGGTAGGCAGAGCAAACTGCACAATTCTGCTCATTCACCATATAGTTTTATGATACTTCAGGTATAAGAACTGGAAATGGAAACAGCTCCTTCATTGCAAAGCCAAAGAGGCAATGGAATAAATGTTCTTTCTGCTCTGTGAATGCTCTGTGGCCCGAATTCTGCCAATTCACAATGTAGTTCCTTAACTTCTTTGTGATCCCTTGATCCCCCAGCTGCTATACTTCCAAGTGTCTTCTCTTTTAAAATGTCCTGTTCTACCACAATTGTAGCATTGTCCCATGTGTCCTTGAAATCCAGCTCCCCTGCCTCCCCTTGTTTTTCTAGGTCTTCAACATTTGACTCTACCTTATATTGCTCAGATAAATAATAAGTGGAGTAGTTCCACAACAGTTCATCGGAAGGCGCACTGAGGATGTTACCTAACAGGATGATGAAATGTCTGCATACAAACCGACCAACTCAGCTGGCAAACCAACAACTGCATCTGCAATCTGAGCTACAAATCTTCTCAAAAACCTTAAATACCTATGGGCAACATACTCAAAAGGCCCACCAATTGGAAATGTGCGCCAACTGACTGAGCCCTACCCCCGAACAATTCTGCTTCCTTCCTGACTGCCTCAGGAACTAGGTATTGCCTTGCAGCGACAGGTACAAACCTCCACTCAATAACCCACAAGCAAGAAAAACAACAGAACAAAATGGCCATAGGATACTACAGACAATAATCAATGAAGCCTATAACCGCCACTATAAGTACAAGCAAGAAATTGCACGCTGATAATCTCTGTACCTACACACGACCGACCAACGGTGGACCACAACTCTGAACAGGCCATCAACATCAAACAACACAGAACCAGAACAAAGGAAAGGCTTATCCTACAAGAGAAGCTGGCCAAACTGATCCACCGTAATGACAATGACTGGTGAGACCCATGGAAAGGAAACCTATCCAAAATAATGCTAACAAATATGGAAAAAGCCGCCCTGGTATGCGGACTCAGGTATAACCATAAAGACATGAACAAAAGGGACTTCCTAGCCACACTCAAATCCACACTAAAAACCAATAGGCTCACAGATGAAACGTAGCAGGCCAGAAGACGAACAGTGGTCCCAGCACGTAATCATAACAGACATGTAGAAATGGACCCTACATACGAACCACTGCAGAGCAAGACTGGAAATGCCACAACTCAATATAACAGACCGAGTCAGATAAATAATGAACAGAGTAGTTCATTGGAATGTGCCTGAGGATGTCACCTCGCAGGGTGTTGAAACATCTGCATTACAACCTACAAGCTCAGTGTGCAAACCAACAATTGAATATACCTTTCCTTTGGTGCTATTGGATCTGGCCCTACCCTACCTCTCCCTTTGCCTTCATTTTCCTCAGGTAAAAACAATAACTGCAGATGCTGGGAACCAGATTCTGGAGTAGAGTGGTGCTGGAGAAGCACAACAGTTCAGACAGCATCTGAAGGGCAGGAAAATCGATGTTTCGGGCAAAAGCCCAAAAGGAATACAGGCAGAGTGGAGAGATAAATGAGAGGAGGTTGGGGGTGGGGAGAAAGTAGCAGAAAGTACAATGGGTGAGTGGGTGTGGGGATGAAGGTGATAGGTCAGGGAGGAGAGGGTGGAGTGGATAGGTGGAAGAGAAGATAGGCCGGTGGGACAGGTCATGGGGATGGTGCTGAGCTTGAAGTTTGGAACTGGGGTGAGGTGGGGGAAGGGGAAATGAGGAAACTGGTGAAGTCCATGTTGATGCCCAGGGGTTGAAGTGTTCCGAGGCGGAAAATGAGGCGTTCTTCCTCCAGGCGTCGGGTGGTAAGGGAGCGGCAGTGAAGGAGGTCCAGGACCTCCATGTCCTCGGCTAAGTGGGAGGGGGAGTTGAAATGTTGGGCCACAGGGCGGTGTGGTTGACTGGTGCGGGTGTCCCAGAGATGTTCCCTAAAGCACTCTGCTAGGAGGCGTCCAGTCTCCCCAATATAGAGGAGGCAGCATCAGGAGCAATGGATACAATAAATGATATTGGTGGATGTGCAGGTAAAACTTTGATGGATGTGGAATGCTCCTTTAGGGCTTTGGATGGAGGTGAGGGAGGAGGTGTGGGCACAGGTTTTGCAATCCCTGTGGTAGCAGGGGAAGGTGCCAGGATGGGAGGGTGGGTTGTAGGGGGGCGTGGACCTGACCAGGTAGTCACGGTGGGAACAGTCTTTGCAGAAGGTGGAAAGGGGTGGGGAGGGAAATATATCCATTGTGGTGGGGTCCGTTTGGAGGTGGCGGAAATGTCAGCGGATGATTTGGTTCATGCGAAGGTTGGTATGGTGGGAGGTGAGCACCAGGGGGGTTCTGTCCTTGTTACGGTTGGAGGGGTGGGGTCTGAGGGCGGAGGTGTGGGATGTGGACGAGGTGCATTGGAGGGCATCTTTAACCATGCGGGAAGGAAAATTGTGGTCTCTAAGGAAGGAGGCCATCTGGTGTGTTCTGTGGTGGAACTGGTCCTCCTGGGCGGAGGTGGAGGAATTGGGAATACGGGATGGCATTTTTGCAGGAAGTAGGGTGGAAAGAGGTGTAATCCAGGTAGCTGTGGGAGTCGGAGGGTTTGTAAAAAATGTCAGTGTCAAGTCGGTCGTCATTAATGGAGATGGAGAGGTCCAGGAAGGGGAGGGAGGTGTCAGAGATGGTTCAGGTGAATTTAAGGTCAGGGTGGAATGTGTTGGTGAAGTTGATAAATTGCTCAAACTCCTCTTGGGAGCACGAGGTGGTGCCAATGCAGTAATCAATGTAGCGGAGGAAGAGGTGGGGAGTGGTGCCGGTGTAATTACGGAAGATGGACTGTTCTATGCAGCCAACAAAGAGACAGACATAGCTGGGGCCCATAAGGGTCTGGAGGAAGTGGGAGGATTCGAAGGAGAAATTGTTAAGGGTGAGGACCAAACGAATGAGAGTGTCGGTGGAATGGTACTGTTGGGGACGTCGGGAGAGGAAGAAACGGAGGGCTTGGAGGCCCTGGTCATGGTGGATGGAGGTGTAGAGGGATTGGATATCCATGGTGAAGATGAGGCATTGGGGGCCGGGGAAACGGAAGTCTTGGAGGAGGTGGAGGGCATGGATGGTGTCTCTGGACTAGGGGAGAATAGGACAGTGTCGAGGTAGGTAGGCAGGAGTATGCTGAGACAATGGGTCAGCCAGGCTTGTGGATCTTGGGAAGGAGGTAGAACCGGGCAGTAAGGGGTTCCCGGACTATGAGGTTGGAAGCTGTGGGTGGGAGCTCTCCTGAGGTGATGAGGTTCTGTATGGTCTGGGAGATGATGGTTTTGTGATGGGGGGTGGGGTCATGGTCGAGAGGGTGGTAGGAGGATGTGTCCTCGAGTTGGTGGTCTGGCTTCAGCAGTGTAGAGATCAGTGCGCCAGACTACCACTGCACCCCCTTTATCTGCTGGCTTAATGGTGAGGTCGGGATTGGAGCAGAGGGAGTGGAGAGCAGTGCGTTGTGAGAGTGAGAGGTTAGAGTGGGTGAGAGGGGTGGACAGGTTGAGGCGGTTAATGTCTCGGCGGCAGTTGGAAATGAAGAAGTTGAGGGCGGGTAATAGGCCAGCATGGGGTGTCCAGGTGGATGGAATGTGTTGGAAGTGAGTGAAGGGGTCCTCGGAAGGTGGGCGGGAGTCCTGATTGCGAAAGGAAGCTTGGAGGCGGGGACGGCGGAAGAAGTGTTCGATGTCACGGTGCGTATTAAATTCATTGGACCTATCACCTTCATCCCACCCCCGTCCACCCATTGTACTCTTTGCTACCTTCCCCCACCCTCCTCCCTGACCTATCACCTTCATCCCCACCCCCACTCACCCATTGTACTCTATGCTACTTTCTCCCCACCCTCCTCTCATTTATCTCTCCACCCTTCAGGCACTCTGCCTGTATTCCTGATGAAGGGCTTTTGCCTGAAACGTCAATTTTCCTGCTCCTTGGATGCTGCCTGAACTGCTGTGCTTTTCCAACACCACTCCATTCATTTTTCTCAGCACACCAACCTCAGCATTATTCAGTGTGTCAAGGTCAAAGACTGGATGTATGGAAGTAAGTGGGCTATCAGGTTCCTTAACTAGTAATTTAAGGTGCTTTCAAGATGCTAATCCTAACCGGGCCATCTCCAGGGATGGCTACCTGGTATATTGTTCACAATTAATCCGTATATGCATTGGAAGACTCATTAGATCTCTCCTAAAAGGGTTACTTTGGCTTTTGAGGAGAAAGTGAGGTCTGCAGATGCTGGAGATCAGAGCTGAAAATGTGTTGCTGAAAAAGCGCAGCAGGTCAGGCAGCATCCAGGGAACAGGAGAATCGACGTTTCGGGCATTCCTGAAGAAGGGCTTATGCCCGAAAAGTCGATTTTACTTTGGCTTTTCCCAGGTGTTACTCACAGCAAATAGTGCCTTTGATAGTTTGGGGTTGGTAAGGTTTGTTCAGGCACTGTAGGGAAAGTAACAAATAAGCAACCCTTCAGTTCACTCATTTACCTTCTGTTCTGGGTCTTTACCTCAGAGGATGATTTTCACCCATCATTCCTTAAGAGGCACTGTTCTCCCTATCTAACCTTATATTAATGTATTCATGTTTGTATCTTTACCTTCAAAGTCTTGGCTGGCTTGTTAATTTTGTAATCTTTGTGGATTTGTAAGTTAATGGACTTTGTAAGTTAATAACCCCATTTTGGTTTGGAGATTTACTCTACGTACCAACAACTCAAGACTCTCAAATTATTGTTAATGCACAACATGTTTGATTTAGCATTCAAAAAGAAACTCACACTCAAAAAGACTAACTCATGCATCCATACCTGGTAGGTTGCCTGAGTTTGTCTAAGAATCAAAATGGAGGAAGTGATCATTTCTCTCTGTCTGATTTTCAAGTAGTTGATCAGATTACTTCATCCTGAGCTAGCTAGCGATTATCTCAGGGCATTGTTCTTTGTATTCTGCTTTCTACTCACATGATCGGCTCCAGATAGGCCAAACCTGCCTTCTCAGAACTCATTGACTGGCTCGTCATCTCTTCCGGTAAGATGGCGGCAGAGTAGGTCACTGTAGCTGGAGCTCATCCGCTCCAGTGATCCATTTTTCTTTTTCTTCCCCTCCTTTCCCTTCTCTTGGCCTCAGAAACTTGCCCCCAGCCTCTGATCACTAGCCTCCAAAGCACAGTCAGTGGCTGCCATCGACCAGTGGCCTGGTATGAAGTGTTGGCAGTGGCCCAAGGCAGAGTGCATTCAGACTACATGGAGCCCCCCTGCTGGAGAGAAACAGTGATGTTTGTCTTTTTAACTTTCTTTCTTGTTTTTCTGTCCTATGGTTATACTGTGGACAGCTATAATGTATAATGTTTTCTTCATTTCTCTATTCTGTAACAAATGATTGTACCGAGGTACTCTGTACCTAAGATGGCACTGTGTGTTAATGACATTGTTACACTCTAGCTAATCTTGTAACTGAAGAAGCTGTACTTTGGTACCTCATTTGAGTACATGAGACAGTAAAGCTAATTTGAAATTCAAGTTTGTAATCATCTCACAAAGCTAGTTCTCTGTTCTCCAGCCCTCACATATGATAGATGAGACTATAATCTCATTTCAACAAGATTCTTGGTTTCTGAGCAATCAGCCTGCATGATGCATTTGTTACAACTTTAACAATAACTTTAACTTGGCCAATTTAACATCAACCTTATCTACAACACTCTATTGCAGTTTTTGTCCATTTGGCGCCTTAAGCAGTAACACAGTTGCACACATTAATTATATTACAGGCTCAGAGTCAAGATAGTCAGACTTTAGTAATGAAAGATCATTCAAACTTTGATTCCTGCAACCATCATATCAGCTGTTGAATGTTAATAGGGTCAGTTCAACACCACATTGCAGATTCAGCATGTTCCAAACCCCCTCCCCTCCAATTGTTTTGCTTGCATCAGTTGTTTGTTATTTATTAACATCACTTCTCCCTTCATTAGGTATCATACTACTCACAGGGGTAATGGGAAAAGGAGGAGGTTGCTTGCAATAGTTAGCAAGAGATAAAATAAGGAATTCAGAAATCACTTTGCTGTCAAAGAAAATATGGAAAGTGGCCCAGCAGGATTAGTTGAAGTAGGAAGCATAGATGCATTTAAAGCAAAACTAGATAAACAAAAGAGAGACAGCGAACAGTTATGATGACAGATTTACACTAGGAAAGATAGAATGTGTGGAGCATACAAACTAGATTTTGTCAAATGATTGTATCTGTCATGTCAACTTCTACTCATGGAAAACACTGGATGATAAGTTCTCTTCAATGTTCTGATTTAGTTGCTACTGGCTCTCCTCTTCTACCTCGCCTTCTTTCTTAGCACTGTTCCATACGGTGCGTTATAAAGCTCCTTCCCCTTTCCTGCTCCCCCATCTTCATCAACATTCACTGCAGCATATGGAAACAGGAAGCCTTTCCACACTGCAGTATCCACCAAGGGACTCCTACTTGTGCATACAGCACAGCGTAACCAGATTTATCCAGGAACCTAAAGCATGTCTTCAGAATGTCTACAATCTGTTCTATCATACTTCTTTTAGCCCCATGAGATTAATTATATCTGTTGTCCCCCCTCTATCAGGAGAGACTTTGCTACACACATTAACCCAAGTGGGCAGCATGGTGGCACAGTGCTGCCTCACAGCGCCAGAGACCCGGGTTCAATTCCCGACTCAGGCGACTGACTGTGTGGAGTTTGCACATTCTCCCCGTGTCTGCGTGGGTTTCCTCTGGGTGCTCCGGTTTCCTCCCACAGTCCAAAGATGTGCAGGTCAGGTGAATTGGCCATGCTAAATTGCCCGGAGTGTTAGGTAAGGGGTAAATGTAGGGGTATGGGTGGGTTGCGCTTTGGCGGGTCGGTGTGGACTTGTTGGGCCGAAGGGCCTGTTTCCACACTGTAATGTAATCTAATCTAATCTAAACCATGACTACATGGATGGAATTGATTGTTAAGCAGCGGTGCTTTTGTAATGCAGAGGAGAAAATGAATTTCATTCAGTCCAATGCCATAGGCTGATATATAACTATTTATTGA
The DNA here is from genome assembly GCF_037043375.1 of Chiloscyllium plagiosum. NCBI lineage: Eukaryota > Metazoa > Chordata > Chondrichthyes > Orectolobiformes > Hemiscylliidae > Chiloscyllium > Chiloscyllium plagiosum. The sequence continues at coordinate 98,329,580 of NW_028270140.1, forward strand.
TAGTTGTATTTTGAATTCTTTACCTCACATTTAATCTTTCAAAAATCTGATTGTGGTGGACTGGCTTGTCTCTTTGTACTGGTCTCTGTCAATCTTGGATCATTGAAATAGACATCAAAGGTTTTCAATTTCCTCACTCACTCCAATTATCAGTGATTCTAATTCAGTTCTTTTTTTTAAGCCAAGCCTGAAGAAATATGGAATCATTTTACCCACCTTTGCCATTTTACTCAATTATTAATGTCAAACAGTTTGCTGTGATTTGTAAAGAAACCAGAGGTGAATTTTGAGATGGCTCAAGTAATAGAAATGTGTGAGAGCATCTTGACAACAGCTTAAAAAAGGTTTGTGGAAAATTATTTTGCTGAAGGTTGGAGCTGCTTGGAGGAAATTATTTAAAACTTTGGGGCATCACTCAAGTAAATACATCAAGGCTTGGGAAAAAAAATAACTAAAAAATCTCCTGACATTATGAATAACATTACAATCACCCTTCTTAATTAACAGCCTTTTGCCATGTTCATGCCATATTTTAACTTCCTGATAACTTTAGGCTGCTAGTATTAATGAATAAATATTTCAAAATCACTCCTTCCTCATCTTGTTTTATATGTTCCCACTAAGTATATGTTGTTCATTTACAAGAGAGGTTATGTTGCTCTTAATGAAAATTCAGATCTCAATAAGAAGGAGCAAGGTCCTTAATGTGTGACGTAACCAATGTTGAAGAAAGATTGATCAGGCTGTAATAGTGAAGACGTTTTGAGACCATGGGAACAATTTTCCTGTTTTCCACACTGGCAGTAGATCTTCAGTGCTTCTCTCTTGCCATTACACTGAACTTGGATAATTTAATGAAATCAAGTGAAATACTTTATTACGGCAGACAAATTATCCTGATATTGGGACGTACAACTCTGAGAAGCAAATTTGCTACTGCAACATGACAATTGGCCATGAGTAAAATATAATGAGGAAAGAAGTAATCAATTTTATGATTTACACTTTATTCAGTATGATCAATCAAATGATGAATCACAGTGAATGAGGGAAATCAAATAAATAGACTCCTATTTGTATTGTACCAGTCATAAACTCAGGGTGTCCCAAAACATTTTAAAGGTGAGAAGTAACAACGGTGATACTACCCTCACTCTATGATTCTACTCAAGTTTCTAGTGATTTCAAAGGGCACCTTTTTTCAGTTGAACCTACACGCTATAGGCTGCTTTCACATGATCCCAGAGGTCACATATCAAAGAGTCCTGGAGAGATTGACTGCTGCAGTGGTTGACGAGTATTGGATGTTCCTCTTCTTCTTCCCTTTGCTGCAGATTTCCAAGAGTTGCTAATCATGGATTATGCCACAGTATCAGAGAGTCACTACAGAAAATAAATCCTTTGGTCCACCAAGTCAACACCAGTCCAAAACAAGTACCTAATTATTCTAATCCCATTTTCCTCGTAACCTGTGTCCATAGCCAAATATAATTGAACATTGCAAGTGCACTTCTAAATGTTCCTTAACTATTACAAAGATTTCTGCCTCTACCATCATCACAAGGAATGAATTCCAACTTCTCCAAACTCTTTGAGTGATTTTTTTCCTCACATCCTCTTGAAATCTCCCATTCCCAACCTTAAATCTATCCCCTCGATCTTTGATCCCTCCACCAAAGGAAAATGTTCCTTCCTGTCTACTCAATGTCCCTTAATAATTTTATACATTTTAATCGTGTTTCCCTCAGTCTCTTCTGCTCCAAGGAAAACAATCCCAGCCTATCCAATCTCGCTTCATAACTAAAACCCTTGAACACCAGTCAACATCCTGATAAACATCCTCTGCAGCCTCTCCAGTATAATCACATCTCTCTTATAATGTGGATTCAGACCTGCACATAATACTTTACATTGTGGCTTAACCAACTTTTTAGACAGTTCCAGCATAAATTCCCTGCTCCTATTCTTTATACCTCAGCTAATACAGGAAAATATCGACATGCCTCCTGAATCACTTCATCTATCTGTCTCACTACGTTAAGGGACCAGTGGACATGCACACCAATGTCCCTCTGATCTTTGGTGCTTCCCAGGTATTACTGTTCATCATGTATTTCCCTGCTTTGTTTGTACCTGCCCAGGTCCAAGACCTCACAATGTCTGGATTGAATCCATTTGCCTTTGATCAGCCCATCTCACCAGACTGTCTTTATCCTCCTGTAATCTCAGGATTTCCTCCTCACTATCTCGCACCCACCTACTTTTGTATAATTTATGAACTTAATAATCAACCATCCTGCATTCAAGTCTACATGATTTATATATAGCACAAACAGCAAGGACCCCAACACTGACTCTATAGAACCCCACTGGACACAGGCTTTGTTGTGAAAACATCCCTCAACTATCATCCTTTGCTCCTATCACTAAGTCAATTCTGGATCCAATTAGCTAAATTCTCTTGGATCCCCATTACTATCAGAGTTACCAAAAACCCTTGCTGAAGTGGGCGGCACAGTGGCACAGTGGTTAGCACTGCTGCATCACAGCGCCAGAGACCCAGGTTCACTTCCCGCCTCAGGTGACTGTGTGGAGTTTGCACATTCTCCCCGTGTCTGCCTGGGTTTCCTCTGGGTGCTCCGGTTTCCTCCCACAGTCCAAAAATGTGCAGGTCAGGTGAATTGGTCACGCTAAATTGCCATAGTGTTAGGTGAAGGGGTAAATGTAGGGAAATGGGTCTGGGTGGGTTGCGCTTCAGCAGGTCGGTGTGGACTTGTTGGGCCGAAGGGCCTGTTTCCACACTGTAAGTAATCTAAACTAATCTAATCTAAAGTCCAAGTAAACAACATTAGGTGCATTACTGTCATCTACACACCTGGTCACCTCTTTGAAAAATTCCATCAAGTTGGTAAGACATGAGATTCCTGATGAAGGGCTTTTGCCCGAAACATTGATTTTCCTGCTCCTCGGATGCTGCCTGACCTGCTGTGCTTTTCCAGCACCACTCTGATCTAAACCATGATCTTTCCTTAAGCCAACTATGCTGACTATGCTTGAGTGATCCCTGCCTCTCCAAGTGCAAACTAACTCCATTCCTTAGAATTGCTTCCACTACTGAGATTAGACTGATGGCTTGTAGTTTCCTGGTTTATCCTTTCCTCTCGTCCTGAATAACTGTATCATGTTGGCTGTCCTCCAGTGCGATGGCATCTCTACTGTGAAGGGAGAGGCATTTAAAATACAGCCAGAATCCTCATTAATTCCGCTCTTGCATTTTTCTACAGCCGGGTTACATTTCATTCAGCCCTGGAGAATTATGTACTTTTATGCCTTCCAGACCACTCAAAACCTCCTCTGTGCTAATTTATTTAACGCTATCATAGTCCTTCGCCCTAATTTCTATACCCTCTAAGTTATGAACGCCAACACAAAGTATTCATGTAGAACTCTACTTATGAGAAAAAAATGCATTTAGAACTCTACCTATATAGAGCAAAGAGATAGGGTAGGCCCCCTCAACCAGGATCAGGTTTGAACTTGTGATGTTTGCATTATCCCATAATGGTAGTGGAGTTGACAGGCCCCATAGCCAACAAAGCAAACTTGAAGTGGAGTCTCTGTTGTAAAAATGGAAATGTGGCTGCCAATCTATATTCAGCAATATCAAACAAATAACTTATTTTAGTGCTGCTAACCAAGAGATAATTATTATCTAAGGAAGTTCTGAGGAAGGGTCACTGGATCTGAAATGTTAACTCAATTTCTCTTCACAGTTGCTGCCAGACCTGCTGAGCTTTTCCAACAACTCCTGTTTTTGTTTCTGATTTATTGCATCTGCAGTTCTTTCAGTTTTTAGATAAATATTAACTGTGACACTAAAGACTTCCCTGCTTTGAAACTGTGCCACGTAACCTTTTCCCTCCCGGTACGAGATGCTGAAGTCACCCTGATTTAGTGTCCAATTTACTTTTAACTTTAAATCAGTGCCAGACTGACCCATAGTGTAGGAGGTCCTTTATGTCTTCACCTTGTCAAGACTATTCAGGATCTTGTGCATTTCAATCCAGTCAGTCCTCATCCTTCTAAACTCCAGTGAAAACAAATCCATTCTGTGCAATAGACAACACACCAACTTCAGTCATAATTCTCTGAACAACTCTGAAACACACACAATGCATTTACATTCTTTCTAAAATAAGGAGACCAAAACTGGCCCAGTATTCAAGAAGTGGTCTCATCAATGCCCTGTGAAACTCAAGTATAACATCCTTAATTATTTGTACAATTCTTCTCATCATACAGGATAGCATTCCATTAGCCTTCTTGATTACATACTAGCACACCGACTTTTTGTGACTCATGTTTCAGATCATCCAAATCCCTCTGCACCATGGAGTTCAGCAGTTGTTCTACTTCAGTAATAATCTGCTTTTACTGCGCTCTATTTTTGATGCTGATTAAGCTTTTAGTCATTCTCACTATTCTTAATATTCTAACCAATCATCTGATTATCTTTGCTCAGTTATATGCTTTTTCCTTAAGTTTGACACTTGCCCTAACTACTTTAGTGAACTATGGATGGGTGGATTGTCAAGACCTTTTCTTTATATTAAGATTGTACTTATTTAGAGTTCACAGATTTGTTATGGTGTAAATGGAGGCCATTCAGCCCACCATGTAACACTGGCTCTTTGAGCATTTTAACTTAATGCCTGGCTCCAGTCTTTTCCCCATAACCCTGTAAATTGTTTCTATTTACATATTTATCTCACACCCACTTGAATGCTTCAACTGAGCCTGCCTTCACCACAGTTTCTGTATTCCATACTGTAACGGCTTGCTGTATGTAAAAAGTGTCTTTTCACTATTCTGAGTATTCTGAAATATCTCTTTAAATGTCTGCCACCACATTTTTATTAATCTACCCCCTGGCCAGTTAATTAGCTCAGCTTTGCTGCCCTTCAGTTTCCCTTAGTTAGGTTTAAAATAGCCTTAGACTCAATCTTTTCTCTTTCAAACTAAATGTAGAATGCAATCATGTTATTGTCACTCCTACCTAGGAGTGTTTTTACTAGAGAATATTAATTAATTAATCCTGTCAGTTTGCACAATGCCAAGTCTAATGTAACCTGCTCTCAAGTAGGATCCAGATTGTGCTGCTCTGAGAAACTACCCTGAAAGCATTCTTTGAACTCTTTATCCGCACTACAATGGCCAATATGATTTCTGTAGTTTAAATGTAGATTAAAGTCAGCAAGTATTGTTGTTTTTCTTTTGTCGTTAGAGCCTAATACTCCTTCTTGTCAGCTTTGTCCCACATTGTGATTATTGTTACTGAGCCTGTAGACCAATCCAACTAGTGACTTATTTTCCCTACAATTCCTCATCCATGCAAACTGATACTACATCCTTATCTTCTGAACCAAGATTATCTCTGAATATTACACAAATATCATCCTTGACAGGAAACAGAGTAGGAATAAATGGGTCTTTTTCTGACTGGCAGTAACTAGTGGGCTGCCACAAGGATCCATGCTAGAGTGCCAACCGGGTGCTCCGGTTTCCTCCCACAGTCCAAAAATGTGCAGGTCAGGTGAAGTGGCCATGCTAAATTGCCATAGTGTTAGGTGAAGAGGTAAATGTAGGGAAATGGGTCTGGGTGGGTTGTGCTTCGGCAGGTCGGTGTGGACTTGTTGGGTCGAAGGGCCTGGTTCCACACTGTAAGTAATCTAAACTAATCTAAAGCCCACCATGATATATATAAATGACCTCAATGAAGGAACCAACATTTCCAAGTTTGCTGACAACATAAAGCTGGAACAGAGTTGTGAATTATGAAAAAGATGTAAGCAGGTTTCAAGGTGATTTAGATAAATTCAGTGAGTGGAAAGCGCGCAGTAAATGTGAAGTTATATACTTAGGTGTGAAAAAAAGGAAGGCATAATATTATTTAAATGATGATATACTGGGAAGTATAGATTTACAAAGAGACCCAGATGTCCTTCTATGTCAGTCAGTTAAAGTAGAGGCAGATGCAACAAGCAATTAGAAAGATATATTGGGCTTCATTGCAAGAGGATTTGATTTCAGAAGTAGGAATGTCTTACTATGGTTATACTGGGACTTGGTGAGACCACAACTGGAGTTTGGGAGCCATTTTAGTCTCTCTGTTTAAGAAAGGACACATAGAGGGATTGCAGAAGTTCATTAGGCTGACACAGACTGTCCTATGAGGAGCGATTAGTTGGATTTAGTCTGTGTTCACAAGAGTGTAGAAGGATGAGAGGGGATCTAATTGAAACATATAAAATTCAAACAGGGCTGGATAGACTAGATGTAGGGCTGATGTTTTCCCTGGTTGAGGAGTCTAGAACCAGGGACACAGTCTCAGGATATGGGGTAGACCATTTAGGACTGAGATGAGGAAGCATTTCTTCACTTAAAGGGTAGTGAACCAGACCCATGGTGCTGGGCCTGAACCAGACTCATAGCGATGGGCCTGAACCAGACTCATTGCTGTGGGCCTGAACCAGACCCATGGTGGTAGGCCTGAACCAGACCCATCGAGGTGAACCTGAACCAAACTCACGGTGGTGGGCCTGAACCAGACCCATGCCGCTGGGCCTGGACCAGACTCATGGAGGTGGGCCTGAACCAGACTCATGGTGGTGTGTCTGCACCAGACTCATGGCGGTGGGCCTGAACCAGGCTCATGGTGCTGGGCCTGAACCAGATCCATGGTGCTGGGCCTGAACCAGATCCATGGTGGTGGGCCTGAACCAGACTCATGGTGCTGGGCCTGAACCAGACTCATAGCGATGGGCCTGAATCAGACTCATGGTAGTGGGCCTGAACCAGACTCATAGCGATGCGCCTGAACAAGACCTATTGTAGTTGGCCTGAACTAGACCCATGGTGGTGGGCCTGAACCAGACCCATTCTGTTGGTCCTGAACCAGAATCGTGGTGCTGGGCCTGAACCAATCCCATGTTGGTGGGCCTGAACTAGACTCATGGCGCTGGGCCTGAACCAGACACATAGCGATGGGCCTGAACCAGACTCATGTTGGTGGGCCTGAACCAGACTCATGGCGCTGGGCCTGAACCAGGCTCATGGCAGTGGGTCTAACCTGACTCCTGGCACTGCACCTGATCCAGACTCATGGCGCTCAGCCTGAACCAGATCCATCGTGGTGGGCCTGAACCAGCTCATTGTGTTGGGCATGAACCAGACTCGTGGTGGTGGGCCTGAACCAGACTCATGGCGATGGGCCTGAACCAGACTCATGGCGCTGCCCCTGAACCAGACTCATGGCTCTGGGCCTGAACCAGACCCATTGTTTTGGGCCTGAACTAGACTCATGGTGCTGGGTCTAAACCAGACCCATGGTTGTGGGCCTGAACCAGACCCATGGTAGTAGACCTGAACCAGACTCATGGTGGTGTGTCTGAACCAGACTCATGTTGGTGGGCCTGAACCAGGCTCATGGCACTGGGCCTGAACCAGACTCATGGTGCTGGGCCTGAACCAGGCTCATGGCACTGGGCCTGAACCAGACTCATGGTGCTGGGCCTGATCCAGACTCATAGCGATGGGCCTGAACCAGACTCATGGTGGTGGGCCTGAACCGGACTCATGGTGGTAGGCCTGTACCAGACGATGGTGATTGGCCTGAACCAGATTCAGACCCATGGTGGTGGGCCTGACCCAGACTCATGGCGATGCGCCTAAAGAAGACCCATGGTGGTGGGCCTGAACCTCACTCTTAGTGGTGGACCTGAACCAGACTCATGGCGGTGGGCCTGAACCAGGCTCATGGCTCTGGGCCTGAACCAGACTCATGGTGCTGGGCCTGAACCAGACTCCTGGCGATGGGCCTGAACCAGACTCATGGTGCTGGGCCTGAACCAGGCTCATGGCACTGGGACTGAACCAGACCCATGGTGCTGGCCCTGAACCAGATCCTGGCGATGGGCCTGAACCAGACTCATGGTGCTGGGCCTGAACCAGACACATAGCGATGGGCCTGAACCAGACTCATGTAGGTGGGCCTGAACCAGACTCATGGTGGTTGGCCTCTCCCAGACCCATGGTGATGCGCCTGAAGAAGACCCATGGTGGTGGGCCTGAACCTGACTCTTAATGGTGGACCTGAACCAGACTCACGGCATGGGCCTGAACCAGCTCATTGTGTTGGGCCTGAACCAGACTCGTGGTGGTGGGCCTGAACCAGACTCATGGCCATTGGACTGAACCAGCACATTGTGTTGGGCCTGAACCAGACCCATGGTGGTGGACCTGAACCAGACTCATGGCGCTGGGCATAAACCAGACCCATTGTTTTGGGCCTGAATTAGACTCATGGTGCTGGGTCTAAACCAGACCCATGGTGGTGGACCTGAACCAGACTTATGGTGCTGGGTCTAAACCAGACCCATGGTTGTGGGCCTGAACCAGACCCATGGTAGTAGGCCTGAACCAGACTCCTGGCAGGGGGCCTGCACCAGACTTATGATGGTGGGCCTGAACCAGACTCATGGCACTGGGCCTGAACCAGACTCATGGTGGTGGGTCTGGACCAGACTCATGGTGCTCGGCCTGAACCAGACTCATAGCGATGGGCCTGAATCAGACTCATGGTGGTGGGCCTGAACCAGTCTCATGGTGGTAGGCCTCTCCCAGACCCATAGTGGTGGGCCTGTACCAGACTCATGGTGGTGAGCCTGAACCAGACTCTTAGTGGTGGACCTGAAACAGACTATGGAGGTCAAGTGACTGAATATATTTAAGAAAGAAGTTTTTATACATTTTAAAGGCATCAAGAGAAGTGAGTAGAAAATGGGAATGCAACAATGAGAAAGAGGGTCAGCTATGATCATATTGAATAGCAGAGCAAGGTTAGAGGACTGAATGCCCTGCTCCTGCACCGAGGTTCTATAGTTTCTATGACTGCCTCCTGATACAAAGGACGCAGGTAAACATTCTCCTTTCTGATGCCTTGCAGTGTCTGCAGTTCGGGCTCAAGTTCATAACTTTTGAGTGAAAGCGACTTGGACTATTTACCGTCGACTTGTTTGTCCTGGTTCCTAATGGTATCCAGGAACTCAAACATGCAGTAGCTTTGATACATCACATATTCTGTCATCGTTGGTGAGTATTTATTAATTATTTTCTTATATTCTTTAAATATTTATGTTGCTTTTTATAGAATTGTTTAATTTCCCTCAGTTTGTATAGAATGTTAAAACTTAAGAGCAGAAATCATCTATCCACTAAACAAAGACTCGCCTGCAAGAACAAGTTCCAATCAGCTCCAATGAATCTAGTTCTGTCAATGACTGCCTGACCGGGGCTGTTTTCCTGCCTGCTCCTCCAGGTGATGATCCCTTGTCCTATCACCTTATTCACTGCTCTATGTGATAATGACTGTCTGCCTCGGGCTTCACAACTCACCCGCTCCTATCTGTAATGTGGACTTCCTAGCATAGCATCCCCATTTTGTACATTCCTCGAGATGGGCAACCCTTTATCTTTAAACAATTGTATCTAGTACTTTCTCCTTGAGATTCCAGAAGATACAAGCCTACTCTGTTCAGTAAGACGACCTATTCATTCGGAATATTAACAATTGGGAGGATGCAAATGCTGGACTACCCATTTCGTGTAGCTCACCAGGAGGCTCACCTTTTTGGATTTTGATTTGATTTATTTATTGCCTCATGTATCTTGTTACAAAATACAGTGAAAAGTGTTGCATAGTGTTGTCACTCTCTGGCACCTTAAAACACAGAAAAATGAATCATAACAGAGAAAGGTGGAAAAATAAAGTGATAAAGAAAAAATGTTCAACTTCACTGTCCTTCTTGTTAAGTGAGTTGTCAGGGGCCAATGACATGGTGGCCAGGTATGAGTCCATTTGCCATGCCACTGTTGCCTTTAAAGCAAAAGTTACCACTCTTCGGTGCTCTCTCACCTCCATTGTCACCCACACCACAATGAGTCATCGCTGGACCTAACCAATGCAGAATGTTGTGAGGTACCACACCAACCCAAACTCAACACCCCCACCACCATGGGTCTGGTTCAGGCACACCGCCATGAGTCTGGTTCAGGCCCATCGCCATGGGTATGGTTCAGGCCCACCACTGTGAGTCTGGTTCAGGCCCACCACCATGGGTCTGGTTCAGGCCCTGCACCATGAGCCTGGTTCAGGCCTATCACCATGAGTCTTGTTCAGGCCCACCACGATGGGTCTGCTTCAGGCCCAGCACCATGAGTCTGGATCAGGCGCAGCGCCATGAGACTGGTTCAGGCCCACCACCATGAGTGTGGTTCAGGCCCTGCGCCATGAGCCTGGTTCAGGCCCATCACCATGAGTCTTGTTCAGGCCCACCAAGATAGGTCTGGTTAAGGCCCAGTGCCATGAGTCTGGATCAGGCGCAGTGCCATGAGTCTGGTTCAGGTCCACCACCATAGGTCAAGTTCAGGCCCAGCGCCATGAGTCAGGTTAGACCAACTGCCATGAGCCTGGCTCAGGCCCAGCGCTTTGAGTCTGGTTCAGGCCCACCAACATGAGTCTGGTTCAGGCCCACAACCATGGGATTGGTTCAGGCCCAGCGCCACGAGTCTGGTTCAGGCCTTTCGCCATGAGTCTGGTTCAGGCCCACTGCCATGAGTCTGGTTTAGGTCCACCTCTAAGAGTCAGGTTCAGGCACATACCATGAGTCTGGTACAGGCCCACCGCCATGAGTCTGGTACAGGCCTTCCACCATGAGTCTGGTTCAGCCCCACCGCCATGAGTCTGGTTCAGGCCCACCACAATGGGTCTTGCTCAGGCGCATCGCCATGAGTCTGGTTCAGGCCCTCCAATGTGAATCTGGTTCAGGCCCACCACCATGAGTCTGGTTCAGGCCCATCGCCAGGAGTCCGGTTCAGGCCCAGCACCATGAGTCTGGTTCAAGCCCATCGCCAGGAGTCTGGTTCAGGCCAAGCACCATGGATCTGGTTCAGGCCCAGCAGCATGAGCCTGGTTCAGGCCCACCGCCATGAGTCTGGTTCAGACAGACCACCATGAGTGTGGTTCAGGCCCACCTCCATGAGCCTGGTCCAGGCCCAGCGGCATGGGTCTGGTTCAGGCCCACCACCGTGAGTTTGGTTCAGATTCACCCTGATGGGTCTGGTTCAGGCCCAGCACCATGAGTCTGGATCAGGCGCAGCGCCATGAGACTGGTTCAGGCCCACCACCATGAGTGTGGTTCAGGCCCTGCGCCATGAGCCTGGTTCAGGCCCATCACCATGAGTCGTGTTCAGGCCCACCAAGATAGGTCTGGTTAAGGCCCAGCGCCATGAGTCTGGATCAGGCGCAGTGCCATGAGTCTGGTTCAGGTCCACCACCATAGGTCAAGTTCAGGCCCAGCGCCATGAGTCAGGTTAGACCAACTGCCATGAGCCTGGCTCAGGCCCAGCGCCATGAGACTGGTTCAGGCCCACCACCATGAGTGTGGTTCAGGCCCTGCGCCATGAGCCTGGTTCAGGCCCATCACCATGAGTCTTGTTCAGGCCCACCAAGATAGGTCTGGTTAAGGCCCAGTGCCATGAGTCTGGATCAGGCGCAGTGCCATGAGTCTGGTTCAGGTCCACCACCATAGGTCAAGTTCAGGCCCAGCGCCATGAGTCAGGTTAGACCAACTGCCATGAGCCTGGCTCAGGCCCAGCGCTTTGAGTCTGGTTCAGGCCCACCAACATGAGTCTGGTTCAGGCCCACAACCATGGGATTGGTTCAGGCCCAGCGCCACGAGTCTGGTTCAGGCCTTTCGCCATGAGTCTGGTTCAGGCCCACTGCCATGAGTCTGGTTTAGGTCCACCTCTAAGAGTCAGGTTCAGGCACATACCATGAGTCTGGTACAGACCCACCGCCATGAGTCTGGTACAGGCCTTCCACCATGAGTCTGGTTCAGCCCCACCGCCATGAGTCTGGTTCAGGCCCACCACAATGGGTCTTGCTCAGGCGCATCGCCATGAGTCTGGTTCAGGCCCTCCAATGTGAATCTGGTTCAGGCCCACCACCATGAGTCTGGTTCAGGCCCATCGCCAGGAGTCCGGTTCAGGCCCAGCACCATGAGTCTGGTTCAAGCCCATCGCCAGGAGTCTGGTTCAGGCCAAGCACCATGGATCTGGTTCAGGCCCAGCAGCATGAGCCTGGTTCAGGCCCACCGCCATGAGTCTGGTTCAGACAGACCACCATGAGTGTGGTTCAGGCCCACCTCCATGAGCCTGGTCCAGGCCCAGCGGCATGGGTCTGGTTCAGGCCCACCACCGTGAGTTTGGTTCAGACTCACCCTGATGGGTCTGGTTCAGGCCCAGCACCATGAGTCTGGATCAGGCGCAGCGCCATGAGACTGGTTCAGGCCCACCACCATGAGTGTGGTTCAGGCCCTGCGCCATGAGCCTGGTTCAGGCCCATCACCATGAGTCTTGTTCAGGCCCACCAAGATAGGTCTGGTTAAGGCCCAGCGCCATGAGTCTGGATCAGGCGCAGTGCCATGAGTCTGGTTCAGGTCCACCACCATAGGTCAAGTTCAGGCCCAGCGCCATGAGTCAGGTTAGACCAACTGCCATGAGCCTGGCTCAGGCCCAGCGCCATGAGACTGGTTCAGGCCCACCACCATGAGTGTGGTTCAGGCCCTGCGCCATGAGCCTGGTTCAGGCCCATCACCATGAGTCTTGTTCAGGCCCACCAAGATAGGTCTGGTTAAGGCCCAGTGCCATGAGTCTGGATCAGGCGCAGTGCCATGAGTCTGGTTCAGGTCCACCACCATAGGTCAAGTTCAGGCCCAGCGCCATGAGTCAGGTTAGACCAACTGCCATGAGCCTGGCTCAGGCCCAGCGCTTTGAGTCTGGTTCAGGCCCACCAACATGAGTCTGGTTCAGGCCCACAACCATGGGATTGGTTCAGGCCCAGCGCCACGAGTCTGGTTCAGGCCTTTCGCCATGAGTCTGGTTCAGGCCCACTGCCATGAGTCTGGTTTAGGTCCACCTCTAAGAGTCAGGTTCAGGCACATACCATGAGTCTGGTACAGGCCCACCGCCATGAGTCTGGTACAGGCCTTCCACCATGAGTCTGGTTCAGCCCCACCGCCATGAGTCTGGTTCAGGCCCACCACAATGGGTCTTGCTCAGGCGCATCGCCATGAGTCTGGTTCAGGCCCTCCAATGTGAATCTGGTTCAGGCCCACCACCATGAGTCTGGTTCAGGCCCATCGCCAGGAGTCCGGTTCAGGCCCAGCACCATGAGTCTGGTTCAAGCCCATCGCCAGGAGTCTGGTTCAGGCCAAGCACCATGGATCTGGTTCAGGCCCAGCAGCATGAGCCTGGTTCAGGCCCACCGCCATGAGTCTGGTTCAGACAGACCACCATGAGTGTGGTTCAGGCCCACCTCCATGAGCCTGGTCCAGGCCCAGCGGCATGGGTCTGGTTCAGGCCCACCACCGTGAGTTTGGTTCAGACTCACCCTGATGGGTCTGGTTCAGGCCCAGCACCATGAGTCTGGATCAGGCGCAGCGCCATGAGACTGGTTCAGGCCCACCACCATGAGTGTGGTTCAGGCCCTGCGCCATGAGCCTGGTTCAGGCCCATCACCATGAGTCTTGTTCAGGCCCACCAAGATAGGTCTGGTTAAGGCCCAGCGCCATGAGTCTGGATCAGGCGCAGTGCCATGAGTCTGGTTCAGGTCCACCACCATAGGTCAAGTTCAGGCCCAGCGCCATGAGTCAGGTTAGACCAACTGCCATGAGCCTGGCTCAGGCCCAGCGCCGTGAGTCTGGTTCAGGCCCACCAACATGAGTCTGGTTCAGGCCCACCATCATGGGATTGGTTCAGGCCCAGTGCCACGAATCTGGTTCAGGCCCTTCGCCATGAGTCTGGATCAGGCCCAGCGCCATGGGTCTGGTTCAGGCCCACTGCCATGAGTCTGGTTTAGGTCCACCTCTAAGAGTCAGGTTCAGGCACATACCATGAGTCTGGTACAGGCCCACCGCCATGAGTCTGGTACAGGCCCTTCGCCATGAGTCTGGATCAGGCCCAGCGCCATGAGTCTGGTACAGGCCCACCGCCATGAATCTGATACAGGCCTACCACCATGAGTCTGGTTCAGCCCCACCGCCATGAGTCTGGTACAGGCCTTCCACAATGAGTCTGGTTCAGCCCCACCGCCATGAGTCTGGTTCAGGCCCACCACAATGGGTCTTGCTCAGGCGCATCGCCATGAGTCTGGTTCAGGCCCTCCAATGTGAATCTGGTTCAGGCCCACCACCATGAGTCTGGTTAAGGCCCATCGCCAGGAGTCCGGTTCAGGCCCAGCACCATGAGTCTGGTTCAAGCCCATCACCAGGAGTCTGGTTCAGGCCAAGCACCATGGATCTGGTTCAGGCCCAGCAGCATGAGCCTGGTTCAGGCCCACCGCCATGAGTCTGGTTCAGACAGACCACCATGAGTGTGGTTCAGGCCCACCTCCATGACCTTGGTCCAGGCCCAGCGGCATGGGTCTGGTTCAGGCCCAGCGCCATGAGTCTGGATCAGGCGCAGCGCCATGAGACTGGTTCAGGCCCACCACCATGAGTGTGGTTCAGGCCCAGCACCATGAGTCTGGTTCAGGCCCACCACCATGGCTCTGGTTCAGGCCCACTGCAATGAGTCTGTTTCAGGCCCATCGCTCTCGCTTTCAGGACCATTCCCCCCACCTTTTCTCAGTTCCAACCCTCAGACTCAGCACCACCTTCTTGACCTGCAATCTTCTTCCCAACCTCCCTGCCCCCACCTCCTCTCTGGCCTATCACCCTCACCTTAAACTCCTTCCACCTATCTTATTCCAAACGCCCCTCCCCCAAGTCCCTCCTCGCTACCTTTTATCTTAGCCTGCTTGGCACACGCTGCTTATTCCTGAAGAAGGGCTTATGCCCGATACGTCAATTCTGCTGCTCCTTTAATGCTGCCTGACCTGCTGCGCTTTTCCAGCAACACATTTTTAAGCCCATCGCTAAGAATCTGGTTCAAGCACACCATCATGTGTCTGGTTCAGGCCCATCTCCATAGTTCTGGTTCTGGCCCATCACCATGAGTCTGGTTCAGGCCCATTGCCATGAGTCTGGTACAAGCCCATCACCATGAAACTGGTTCAGGCACACTGCCATGAGTCTTGTTCAGGTACACTGCCATGCATCTGGTTCAGGCCCACCACCATGGGTCTGGTTCAGGCCCACCACCATGGGCTTGGTTCAGGCCCACCGCCATGAGTCTGAATCAGGCCCACCACTATGAGTATAGTTCAGGCCCATCGCCATGCGTCTGGTTCAGGCCCACTACCATGAGTCTGTTTCAGGCCCAGAGCCATGAATCTGATTCAGGCCCACTGTCATGGATCTGGTTCAGGCCCAGCGCCACGAGTCTGGTTCAGGCCCAACACAATTAGTCTAGTTCAGGCCCACCACCATGGGTCCGGTTCAGACCCACCGCCATGAGTCTGTTTCAGGTACACCACTAAGAGTCAGGATCAGGCCCACCACCATGAGTCTGGTACAGGCCCAGCGCCATGGGTCTGGTTCAGGCCCACCACCATGGGTCTGGGAGAGGCCTACCACCATGAGTCTGGTTCAGGCCCACCACCATGAGTCTGATTCAGGCCCATCACTACAAATCTGGTTCAGGGCCAGCACCATGAGTCTGGTTCAGGCCCATTGCCAGGTGTCTGGTTCAGGCACACCAGTATGGGTCAGGTTCAGGCCCACAACCATGGGTCTTCTTTAGGCGCATCGCCATGAGTCTGATTCAGGCCCAGCACCATGAGTCTGGTTCAGGCCCATCGCCAGGAGTCTGGTTCAGGCCCAGAGCCATGAGCCTGGTTCAGGCCCACCGCCATGAGTCTGGTTCAGGTCCACCACCATGGGTCTGGTTCAGGTCCACCACTGTGAATCTGGTTCAGGCCCACCACCATGCGTCTAGTACAGGCCTACCGCCATGAGTCTGGTTCAGGCCCACCACCATGAGTCTGGTTCATGCCCATCGCCATGAGTCTGGATCAGGTCCAGAACCATGAGTCTGGTTCAGGCCCATCACCAGGAGTCTGGTTCAGGGCCAGCACCATGGGTCTAGTTCAGGCCCAGTGCCATGAGCCTGGTTCAGGCACAACCCCCCTGAGTCTGGTTCAGACACACTACCATGAGTCTGGTTCAGGCCCACCTGCATGAGTCTGGTTCAGGCCCACCACTATGGGTCTGATTCAGGCCCACCACCATGAGTGGTTCAAGCCCACTGCAATGAGTCTGGTTCAGGCCCATCGCCATGAGTCTGGTTCAGGCCCACCTCCATGGGTCTGGTTCAGGCCCATTGCCATGAGTCTGGTTCAGGCCCAGCGCCATGAGTCTGGTTCAGGCCACCATCATAAGTCTGGTTCAGGGCCCCTGCCAGGAGTCTGGTTCAGGCCCACTACCATGTGTCTAGTTCAGGCCCACAACCATGAGTCTGGTTCAGGCCCAGCGCCATGTGCCTGGTTTAGGCACACAGCCATGACTCTGGTTCACGCTTGGCATCATGAGTCTGGTTTAGGCCCAGCACCATGAGTCTGGTTCAGGCCCAGCACCATGAGTCTAGTTCAGGTCCAAAACGATGGGTTGGGTTCAGGCCCAGCGCCATGAGTCTGGATCAGGCGCAGCCCCATGAGTCTGGTTCAGGTCCACCACCATAGCTCAAGTTCAGGCCCAACACAATGAGTCTGGTTCTGGCCCATGCCATGAGTCTGGTTCAGGCCCAGAACCATGGGTATGGATCAGGCCCAGAGCAATGAGCCTGGCTCAGGCCCACCACTATGGGTATGGTTCAGGCCCAGCGCCATGAGTCTGGTTCAGGCCCACCACCATGAATCTGGTTCAGGCCCATCGCCATGAGTCTGGTTCATGCCCAGAACCATGGGTATGGATCAGGCCCAGCGCCATGAGTCTGGTTCAGGCCCACCACCATGAATCTGGTTCAGGCCCATCGCCATGAATCTGGTTCAGGCACACTGCCATGATTCTTGTTCAGGTACACTGCCATGCGTCTTTTTCAGGCCCACCACCATGGGTCTGGTTCAGGCCCACCACCATGGGCTTGGTTCAGAACAACCGCCATGGGTCTGGTTCAGGCCCATCACCATGAGTCTGGTTCAGGCCCATCGCCATGCGTCTGGTTCAGGCCCAGAGCCATGAATCTGATTCAGGCCCACTGTCATGGGTCTGGTTCAGGCCCAGCGCCACGAGTCTGGTTCAGGCCCAACACAATTAGTCTAGTTCAGGCCCACCACCATGGGTCCGGTTCAGACCCACCGCCATGAGTCTGTTTCAGGTACACCACTAAGAGTCAGGATCAGGCCCACCACCATGAGTCTGGTACAGGCCCAGCGCCATGGGTCTGGTTCAGGCCCACCACCATGGGTCTGGGAGAGGCCTACCACCATGAGTCTGGTTCAGGCCCACCACCATGAGTCTGATTCAGGCCCATCACTACAAATCTGGTTCAGGGCCAGCACCATGAGTCTGGTTCAGGCCCATTGCCAGGTGTCTGGTTCAGGCACACCAGTATGGGTCAGGTTCAGGCCCACAACCATGGGTCTTCTTTAGGCGCATCGCCATGAGTCTGATTCAGGCCCAGCACCATGAGTCTGGTTCAGGCCCATCGCCAGGAGTCTGGTTCAGGCCCAGAGCCATGAGCCTGGTTCAGGCCCACCGCCATGAGTCTGGTTCAGGTCCACCACCATGGGTCTGGTTCAGGTCCACCACTGTGAATCTGGTTCAGGCCCACCACCATGAGTCTGGTTCATGCCCATCGCCATGAGTCTGGATCAGGTCCAGAACCATGAGTCTGGTTCAGGCCCATCACCAGGAGTCTGGTTCAGGGTCAGCACCATGGGTCTAGTTCAGGCCCAGTGCCATGAGCCTGGTTCAGGCACAACCCCCCTGAGTCTGGTTCAGACACACTACCATGAGTCTGGTTCAGGCCCACCTGCATGAGTCTGGTTCAGGCCCACCACTATGGGTCTGATTCAGGCCCACCACCTTGAGTGGTTCAAGCCCACTGCAATGAGTCTGGTTCAGGCCCATCGCCATGAGTCTGGTTCAGGCCCACCTCCATGGGTCTGGTTCAGGCCCATTGCCATGAGTCTGGTTCAGGCCCAGCGCCATGAGTCTGGTTCAGGCCACCATCATAAGTCTGGTGCAGGGCCCCTGCCAGGAGTCTGGTTCAGGCCCACTACCATGTGTCTAGTTCAGGCCCACAACCATGAGTCTGGTTCAGGCCCAGCGCCATGTGCCTGGTTTAGGCACACAGCCATGACTCTGGTTCACGCTTGGCATCATGAGTCTGGTTTAGGCCCAGCACCATGAGTCTGGTTCAGGCCCAGCACCATGAGTCTAGTTCAGATCCAAAACGATGGGTTGGGTTCAGGCCCAGCGCCATGAGTCTGGATCAGGCGCAGCCCCATGAGTCTGGTTCAGGTCCACCACCATAGCTCAAGTTCAGGCCCAACACAATGAGTCTGGTTCTGGCCCATGCCATGAGTCTGGTTCAGGCCCAGAACCATGGGTATGGATCAGGCCCAGAGCAATGAGCCTGGCTCAGGCCCACCACTATGGGTATGGTTCAGGCCCAGCGCCATGAGTCTGGTTCAGGCCCACCACCATGAATCTGGTTCAGGCCCATCGCCATGAGTCTGGTTCATGCCCAGAACCATGGGTATGGATCAGGCACAGCGCCATGAGTCTGGTTCAGGCCCACCACCATGAATCTGGTTCAGGCCAATCGCCATGAATCTGGTTCAGGCACACTGCCATGATTCTTGTTCAGGTACACTGCCATGCGTCTTTTTCAGGCCCACCACCATGGGTCTGGTTCAGGCCCACCACCATGGGCTTGGTTCAGAACAACCGCCATGGGTCTGGTTCAGGCCCATCACCATGAGTCTGGTTCAGGCCCATCGCCATGCGTCTGGTTCAGGCCCAGAGCCATGAATCTGATTCAGGCCCACTGTCATGGGTCTGGTTCAGGCCCAGCGCCACGAGTCTGGTTCAGGCCCAACACAATTAGTCTAGTTCAGGCCCACCACCATGGGTCCGGTTCAGACCCACCGCCATGAGTCTGTTTCAGGTACACCACTATGAGTCAGGATCAGGCCCACCACCATGAGTCTGGTACAGGCCCAGCGCCATGGGTCTGGTTCAGGCCCACCACCATGGGTCTGGGAGAGGCCTACCACCATGAGTCTGGTTCAGGCCCACCACCATGAGTCTGATTCAGGCCCATCACTACAAATCTGGTTCAGGGCCAGCACCATGAGTCTGGTTCAGGCCCATTGCCAGGTGTCTGGTTCAGGCACACCAGTATGGGTCAGGTTCAGGCCCACAACCATGGGTCTTCTTTAGGCGCATCGCCATGAGTCTGATTCAGGCCCAGCACCATGAGTCTGGTTCAGGCCCATCGCCAGGAGTCTGGTTCAGGCCCACTGTCATGGGTCTGGTTCAGGACCAGCACCACAAGTCTGGTTCACGCCCACCACCATGGGTCTGGTTCAGGCACATCACTATGAGTCTGGTTCAGACAAAGCACCATGGGTCTGGATCAGGCCCACCACCATGAGGCTGTTTCAGGCCCATCGCTATGAGTCTGGTTCAGGCCCAGCACTATGAGTCTGGTTCAGGCCCACCACCATGGGTCTGATTCAGGTCCACCACCATGAATCTGGTTCAGGCCCACCACCATGCATCTGGTACAGGCCTATCACCGTGGGTCTGGATCAGGGCCAGAACTATGAAACTGGTTCAGGCGCATCGCCATGAGTCTGGTTCAGGCCCACCACCATGGGTCTGGTTCAGGCCCATCACCATGAGTCTGGTTCAGACACACCACCATGAGTGTGGTTCAGGCCCACCTCCATGACCCTGGTCCAGGCCCAGCGGCATGGGTCTGGTTCAGGCCCAGAGCCATGAGTCTGGTTCAGGCCCACAACCATGGGTCTAATACAGGCCTACTACCATGAATCTGGTTCAGGCCCACCACCATAGGTCTGGTTCAGGCCGACAACCATGAGTCTGGTTCAGGTCCACCACTAAGAGTCAGGTTCAGGCCCACCACCATGGGTCTTCTTCAGGCGCATCGCCATGACTCTGGTTCAGGCCCACAACCATGGGTCTGTTTCAGGCCAACCACCATGCGTCTGGTACAGGACTACCACCATGAGTCTGCTTCAGACCCACCTCCATGAGTCTGGTACAGGCCCACCACAATGGGTCAGGTTCAGCCCGACCACCATGAGTCTGGTTCAGGCCCACCGCAATGAGTCTGGTTCAGGCCCATCGCCATGAGTCTGCTTCAGGCCCACCTCCATGGAGCTTCGAAATCGACGTTTCGGGCAAAAGCCTGATGAAGGGCTTTTGCCCGAAACGTCGATTTCGAAGCTCCTTGGATGCTGCCTGAACTGCTGTGCTCTTCCAGCACCACTAATCCAGAATCTGGTTTCCAGCATCTGCAGTCATTATTTTTACCTTTTTCCACCTCCATGTGTCTGCTTCAGGCCCACGGTCATGAGTCTGGTTCAGGCCCAGCGCCTTGAGTCTGGTTCAGGCCCACCATCATAAGTCTGGTTCAGGTCCCCTGCCAGGAGTCTGGTTCAGGTCCACCACTAAGAGTCAGGTTCAGGCCCACCACCATGGGTCTGGTTCAGGTCCACCACCATGAATCTGGTTCAGGTCCACCACCATGCGCCTGGTACAGGTGTACCACCATGAGTCTGGTTCAGGCCCATCAGTATGAGTCTGGATCAGGCCCAGCACCATGAGTCTGGTTCAGGCCCAGCACCATGAGTCTGGTTCAGGCCCACCACCATGGGTCTAATACAGGCCTACTACCATGAGTCTGGTTCAGGCCCATCACTATGAATCTGGTTCAGGCCCAGCACCATGAGTCTGGTTCAGACCCATCACTATGAATCTGGTTCAGGCCCACCACCATGGGTCTGGTTCAGGCCTACTACCATGAGTCTGGTTCAGGCCCATCACTATGAATCTGGTTCAGGCCCAGCACCGTGAGTCTGGTTCAGGCCCACCACCATGGGTCTGGTTCAGGCCCACCACCATGGGTCTGGTTCAGGCCTACTACCATGAGTCTGGTTCAGGCCCAGTGCCATGAGCCTAGTTCAGGCCCACTGCCATGAGTCTGGTTCAGGCCCAGCACCATGAGTCTGGTTCAGGACCATCGCCAGGAGTCTGGTTCAGGCCCAGCACCATGAGCCTGGTTCAGGCCCACCGCCATGAGTCTGGATCAGACACACCACCATGAGTCTGGTTCAGGCTCACCTCCATGAGTTTGGTACAGGCCCACCACGATGGGACAGGTTCAGGCCCACCGCAATGAGTCAGATTCAGGGTCACCATCATGAGTCTGGTTCAGGCCCATTGCTATGAGTCTGGTTCAGGCCCTGCACCATGAGTCTGGTTCAGGCCCATCGCCAGCAGTCTGGTTCAGGCCCAGCACCATGAGCCTGGTTCAGGCCCACCGCCATGAGTCTGGCTCAGACACACCACCGTGAATCTGGTTCAGGCCCACCACCATGTGTCTGGTACAGGCCTACCACCATGAGTCTGCTTCTGGCCCACCTCCATGAGTCTGGTACAGGCCCACCACAATGGGTCAGGTTCAGGCCTACCACCATGAGTCTGGTTCAGGCCCACCGCAATGAGTCTGGTTCAGGCCCATCGCCATGAGTCTGCTTCAGGCCCACCTCCATGGAGCTTCGAAATCGACATTTCAGGCAAAAGCCTGATGAAGGGCTTTTGCCCGAAACATCGATTTCGAAGCTCCTTGGATGCTGCCTGAACTGCTGTGCTCTTCCAGCACCACTAATCCAGAATCTGGTTTCCAGCATCTGCAGTCATCGTTTTTACCTTTATCCACCTCCATGTGTCTGCTTCAGGCCCACGGCCATGAGTCTGGTTCAGGCGCAGCGCCTAGAGTCTGGTTCAGGCCCACCATCATAAGTCTGGTTAAGGTCCCCTGCCAGGAGTCTGGTACAGGCCAACACAATGAGTCTGGTTCAGGCCCATTGCCAGCAATCTGGTTCAGGCCTACCACCATCAGTCTGTTTCAGGCACACCACCATGAGCCTGGTTCAGGTCCATCACTAAGAGTCAGGTTCAGGCCCACCACCATGAGTCTGGTTCAGGCCCACCGCCATAAGTCTGGTTCAGGCCCAACACCATGGGTCTGGTTCAGGCCTACCACCGTGCTTCTGGTTCAGGACCACCACCATGGGTCTGGTTCAGGCCTACCACCGTGAGTCTGGTTCAGGCCCACCACCATGCGTCTGGTTCAGGGCCATCGCTATGAGTCTGGTTCAGGCACAGCACCATGAGTCTGGTTCAGGCCCATCGCCAGAAGTCTGTTTCAGGCCCAGCACCATGAGCCTGGTTCAGGCCCCCTGCCCTGATTCTGGTTCAGACACACCACCATGAGTCTGGTTCAGGCCCACCTCCATGAGTCTGGTACAAGCCCTTCACGATGGGTCAGGTTCAGGCCTACCACCATGAGCCTGCTGCCTGAACTGCTGTGCTCTTCCAGCACCACTAATCCAGAATCTGGTTTCCAGCATCTGCAGTCATTATTTTTACCTTTTTCCACCTCCAGGGGTCTGCTTCAGGCCCACGGCCATGAGTCTGGTTCAGGCCCAGTGCCTTGAGTCTGGTTCAGGCCCACCATCATAAGTCTGGTTCAGGTCCCCTGCCAGGAGTCTGGTTCAGGTCCACCACTAAGAGTCAGGTTCAGGCCCACCACCATGGGTCTGGTTCAGGTCCACCACCATGAATCTGGTTCAGGTCCACCACCATGCGCCTGGTACAGGTGTACTACCATGAGTCTGGTTCATGCCCATCAGTATGAGTCTGGATCAGGCCCAGCACCATGAGTCTGGTTCAGGCCCACCACCATGAGTCTGGTTCAGGCCTTCTACCATGAGTCTGGTTCAGGCCCATCACTATGAATCTGGTTCAGGCCCAGCACCATGAGTCTGGTTCAGACCCATCACTATGAATCTGGTTCAGGCCCAGCACCGTGAGTCTGGTTCAGGCCCACTACCATGGGTCTAGTTCAGGCCCACCACCATGGGTCTGGTTCAGGCGTACTACCATGAGTCTGGTTCAGGCCCAGTGCCATGAACCTGGTTCAGGCCCACCGCCATGAGTCTGGTTCAGGCCCAGCACCATGAGCCTGGTTCAGGCCCACTGCCATGAGTCTGGTTCAGACCCATCGCTATGCGTCTGGTTCAGGCCCAGCACCATGAGTCTGTTTGAGACCCATCGCCAGGGGTCTGTTTCAGGCCCATCGCCAGCAGTCTGGTTCAGGCCCAGCACCATGAGCCTGGTTCAGGCCCACCGCCATGAGTCTGGCTCAGACACACCACCGTGAATCTGATTCAGGCCCACCACCATGTGTCTGGTACAGGCCTACCACCATGAGTCTGCTTCTGGCCCACCTCCATGAGTCTGGTACAGGCCCACCACAATGGGTCAGGTTCAGGCCTACCACCATGAGTCTGGTTCAGGCCCACCGCAATGAGTCTGGTTCAGGCCCATCGCCATGAGTCTGCTTCAGGCCCACCTCCATGGAGCTTCGAAATCGACATTTCAGGCAAAAGCCTGATGAAGGGCTTTTGCCCGAAACATCGATTTCGAAGCTCATTGGATGCTGCCTGAACTGCTGTGCTCTTCCAGCACCACTAATCCAGAATCTGGTTTCCAGCATCTGCAGTCATCGTTTTTACCTTTATCCACCTCCATGTGTCTGCTTCAGGCCCACGGCCATGAGTCTGGTTCAGGCGCAGCGCCTAGAGTCTGGTTCAGGCCCACCATCATAAGTCTGGTTAAGGTCCCCTGCCAGGAGTCTGGTACAGGCCAACACAATGAGTCTGGTTCAGGCCCATTGCCAGCAATCTGGTTCAGGCCTATCACCATGAGTCTAGTTCAGGTCCAACACAAAGAGTCAGATTCAGGCCCACCACCATGAGTCTGGTTCAGGCCCACCGCCATGAGTTTGGTTCAGGCCCACCACCATGGGTCTCGTTCAGGCCTACCACCATCAGTCTGTTTCAGGCACACCACCATGAGCCTGGTTCAGGTCCATCACTAAGAGTCAGGTTCAGGCCCACCACCATGAGTCTGGTTCAGGCCCACCGCCATAAGTCTGGTTCAGGCCCAACACCATGGGTCTGGTTCAGGCCTACCACCGTGCTTCTGGTTCAGGACCACCACCATGGGTCTGGTTCAGGCCTACCACCGTGAGTCTGGTTCAGGCCCACCACCATGCGTCTGGTTCAGGGCCATCGCTATGAGTCTGGTTCAGGCACAGCACCATGAGTCTGGTTCAGGCCCATCGCCAGAAGTCTGTTTCAGGCCCAGCACCATGAGCCTGGTTCAGGCCCCCTGCCCTGATTCTGGTTCAGACACACCACCATGAGTCTGGTTCAGGCCCACCTCCATGAGTCTGGTACAAGCCCTTCACGATGGGTCAGGTTCAGGCCTACCACCATGAGCCTGCTGCCTGAACTGCTGTGCTCTTCCAGCACCACTAATCCAGAATCTGGTTTCCAGCATCTGCAGTCATTATTTTTACCTTTTTCCACCTCCAGGGGTCTGCTTCAGGCCCACGGCCATGAGTCTGGTTCAGGCCCAGTGCCTTGAGTCTGGTTCAGGCCCACCATCATAAGTCTGGTTCAGGTCCCCTGCCAGGAGTCTGGTTCAGGTCCACCACTAAGAGTCAGGTTCAGGCCCACCACCATGGGTCTGGTTCAGGTCCACCACCATGAATCTGGTTCAGGTCCACCACCATGCGCCTGGTACAGGTGTACCACCATGAGTCTGGTTCATGCCCATCAGTATGAGTCTGGATCAGGCCCAGCACCATGAGTCTGGTTCAGGCCCACCACCATGAGTCTGGTTCAGGCCTTCTACCATGAGTCTGGTTCAGGCCCATCACTATGAATCTGGTTCAGGCCCAGCACCATGAGTCTGGTTCAGACCCATCACCATGAATCTGGTTCAGGCCCAGCACCGTGAGTCTGGTTCAGGCCCACTACCATGGGTCTAGTTCAGGCCCACCACCATGGGTCTGGTTCAGGCGTACTACCATGAGTCTGGTTCAGGCCCAGTGCCATGAACCTGGTTCAGGCCCACCGCCATGAGTCTGGTTCAGGCCCAGCACCATGAGCCTGGTTCAGGCCCACTGCCATGAGTCTGGTTCAGACCCATCGCTATGCGTCTGGTTCAGGCCCAGCACCATGAGTCTGTTTGAGACCCATCGCCAGGGGTCTGTTTCAGGGCCAGCACCATGGCTCTGGTTCAGGCCCAGTGCCATGAGCCTGGTTCAGACCCATCGTTATGAGTCTGGTTCAGACACACCACCATGGGTCTGGTTCAGGCACACCACCATGAGCCTGGTTCTGGCCCACCACCATGGGTGTAATACAGGCCTACTACCATGAGTCTGGTTCAGGCCCACCACCATGTGTCTGGTTCAGGGCCACCACACGAGCCTGGTTCAGGCCCAGTGCCAAGAGCCTGGTTCAGGCCAACCTTCATGAGTCTGGTTCAGGCCCAGCACCATGAATCTGGTTCAGGCCCACCACCATGGGTCTGGTTCAGGTCTATCACCATGAGTCTGGTTCAGGTCCATCACTAAGAGTCAGGTTCAGGCCCACCACCATGGGTCTGGTTCAGGTCTACCACCATGACTCTGGTTCAGGACCAGCACCATGGGTCTAATACAGGCCTACTAATATGAATCTGGTTCAGGCCCAGCACCATGAGTCAGGTTCAGGCCCATCAGCATGAGTCTGGTTCTGGCCCACCATCATGGGTCTAGTTCAGGTCCACCACCGTGAATCTGGTTCAGGCCCACCATCATGGGTCTGGTTCAGGTCTATCGCCATGAGTCTGGTTCAGGTCCATCACTAAGAGTCAGGTTCAGGCCTACCACCATGACTCTGGTTCAGGCCCAGTGCCATGAGCCTGGTTCAGGCCCACCGCCATGAGTCTGGTTCAGGTCCATCACTAAGAGTCAGGTTCAGGCTCACCACCATGAGTCTGGTTCAGGCCCACCACCATGGGTCTGGTTCAGGCCTACCACCATGAGTCTGGTTCAGGCCCAGTGCCATGAGCCTGGTTCAGGCCCACTGCCATGAGTCTGGTTCAGGCCA
This sequence comes from Chiloscyllium plagiosum, assembly GCF_037043375.1. NCBI lineage: Eukaryota > Metazoa > Chordata > Chondrichthyes > Orectolobiformes > Hemiscylliidae > Chiloscyllium > Chiloscyllium plagiosum. The sequence goes on from NW_028270140.1 coordinate 98,355,843, forward strand.
AGAACCATGAGTCTGGTTCAGGACCATCGCCAGGATTCTGGTTCAGGCCCAGCACCATGAGCCTGGTTCAGGCCCACCGCCATGAGTCTGGTTCCGACACACCACCATGAATCTGGTTCAGGCCCACCTCCATGAGTTTGGTACAGGCCCACCACGATGGGTCAGGTTCAGGCCCACCAGCATGAGTCTGGTTCAGGGTCACCTCCATGAGTCTGGTACAGGCCCATCGCTATGAGTCTGGTTCAGGCCCTGCACCATGAGTCTGGTTCAGGCCCACCGCAATGAGTCGGGTTCAGGCCCATCGCCATGAGTCTGCTTCAGGCCCACCTCCATGGAGCTTCGAAATCGACATTTCAGGCAAAAGCCTGATGAAGGATCTGGATCAGGCCCAGAGCCTGAGCCAGGCTCAGGCGAACCACCATGGGTCTAGTTCAGGCCTATCACCATGAGTCTAGTTCAGCCCCACCGACATGAGTCTGGTTCAGGCCCACCACCATTGGTCTGGTTTAGGCCCACCACCATGCGTCTGGTTCAGGCCCACCACCATGGGTCTCGTTCAGGCCTACCACCATGGGTCTGGTTCAGGCCTATCACCATGAGTCTGGTTCAGGTCCATCACTAAGAGTCAGCTTCAGGCCCACCAGCATGAGTCTGGTTCTGGCACACCACCATGGGTCTAGTTCAGGTCCACCACCATGAGTCTGGTTCAGACCCATCGCTATGAGTCTGGTTCATGCCCAGCACCATGAGTCTGGTTCAGGCCCATCGCGAGGAGTCTGGTTTAGGGCCAGCACCATGGGTCTGGTTCAGGCCCAGTGCCAAGAGCCTGGTTCAGGCCCACCTTCATGAGTCTGGTTCAGGCCCAGCACCATGAGTCTGGTTCAGGCCCACCACCATGGGTCTAATACAGGCCTACTACCATGAATCTGGTTCAGGCCCAGCACCATGAGTCAGCTTCAGGCCCACCAGCATGAGTCTGGTTCTGGCCCACCACCATGGGTCGAGTTCAGGTCCACCACCATGAGTCTGGTTCAGACCCATCGCTATGAGTCTGGTTCAGGCCCAGCACCATGAGCCTGGTTCAGGCCCCCTGCCCTGATTCTGGTTCAGACACACCACCATGAGTCTGGTTCAGGCCCACCTCCATGAGTCTGGTACAAGCCCTTCACGATGGGTCAGGTTCAGGCCTACCACCGTGAGCCTGCTGCCTGAACTGCTGTGCTCTTCCAGCACCACTAATCCAGAATCTGGTTTCCAGCATCTGCAGTCATTATTTTTACCTTTTTCCACCTCCAGGGGTCTGCTTCAGGCCCACGGCCATGAGTCTGGTTCAGGCCCAGTGCCTTGAGTCTGGTTCAGGCCCACCATCATAAGTCTGGTTCAGGTCCCCTGCCAGGAGTCTGGTTCAGGTCCACCACTAAGAGTCAGGTTCAGGCCCACCACCATGGGTCTGGTTCAGGTCCACCACCATGAATCTGGTTCAGGTCCACCACCATGCGCCTGGTACAGGTGTACCACCATGAGTCTGGTTCATGCCCATCAGTATGAGTCTGGATCAGGCCCAGCACCATGAGTCTGGTTCAGGCCCACCACCATGAGTCTGGTTCAGGCCTTCTACCATGAGTCTGGTTCAGGCCCATCACTATGAATCTGGTTCAGGCCCAGCACCGTGAGTCTGGTTCAGGCCCACTACCATGGGTCTAGTTCAGGCCCACCACCATGGGTCTGGTTCAGGCGTACTACCATGAGTCTGGTTCAGGCCCAGTGCCATGAACCTGGTTCAGGCCCACCGCCATGAGTCTGGTTCAGGCCCAGCACCATGAGCCTGGTTCAGGCCCACTGCCATGAGTCTGGTTCAGACCCATCGCTATGCGTCTGGTTCAGGCCCAGCACCATGAGTCTGTTTGAGACCCATCGCCAGGGGTCTGTTTCAGGGCCAGCACCATGGCTCTGGTTCAGGCCCAGTGCCATGAGCCTGGTTCAGACCCATCGTTATGAGTCTGGTTCAGACACACCACCATGGGTCTGGTTCAGGCACACCACCATGAGCCTGGTTCTGGCCCACCACCATGGGTGTAATACAGGCCTACTACCATGAGTCTGGTTCAGGCCCACCACCATGTGTCTGGTTCAGGGCCACCACACGAGCCTGGTTCAGGCCCAGTGCCAAGAGCCTGGTTCAGGCCAACCTTCATGAGTCTGGTTCAGGCCCAGCACCATGAATCTGGTTCAGGCCCACCACCATGGGTCTGGTTCAGGTCTATCACCATGAGTCTGGTTCAGGTCCATCACTAAGAGTCAGGTTCAGGCCCACCACCATGGGTCTGGTTCAGGTCTACCACCATGACTCTGGTTCAGGACCAGCACCATGGGTCTAATACAGGCCTACTAATATGAATCTGGTTCAGGCCCAGCACCATGAGTCAGGTTCAGGCCCATCAGCATGAGTCTGGTTCTGGCCCACCATCATGGGTCTAGTTCATGTCCACCACCGTGAATCTGGTTCAGGCCCACCATCATGGGTCTGGTTCAGGTCTATCGCCATGAGTCTGGTTCAGGTCCATCACTAAGAGTCAGGTTCAGGCCTACCACCATGACTCTGGTTCAGGCCCAGTGCCATGAGCCTGGTTCAGGCCCACCGCCATGAGTCTGGTTCAGGTCCATCACTAAGAGTCAGGTTCAGGCTCACCACCATGAGTCTGGTTCAGGCCCACCACCATGGGTCTGGTTCAGGCCTACCACCATGAGTCTGGTTCAGGCCCAGTGCCATGAGCCTGGTTCAGGCCCACTGCCATGAGTCTGGTTCAGGCCAAGAACCATGAGTCTGGTTCAGGACCATCGCCAGGATTCTGGTTCAGGCCCAGCACCATGAGCCTGGTTCAGGCCCACCGCCATGAGTCTGGTTCCGACACACCACCATGAATCTGGTTCAGGCCCACCTCCATGAGTTTGGTACAGGCCCACCACGATGGGTCAGGTTCAGGCCCACCAGCATGAGTCTGGTTCAGGGTCACCTCCATGAGTCTGGTACAGGCCCATCGCTATGAGTCTGGTTCAGGCCCTGCACCATGAGTCTGGTTCAGGCCCACCGCCATGAGTCTGCTTCAGGCCCACCTCCATGGAGCTTCGAAATCGACATTTCAGGCAAAAGCCTGATGAAGGATCTGGATCAGGCCCAGAGCCTGAGCCAGGCTCAGGCGAACCACCATGGGTCTAGTTCAGGCCTATCACCATGAGTCTAGTTCAGCCCCACCGACATGAGTCTGGTTCAGGCCCACCACCATTGGTCTGGTTTAGGCCCACCACCATGCGTCTGGTTCAGGCCCACCACCATGGGTCTCGTTCAGGCCTACCACCATGGGTCTGGTTCAGGCCTATCACCATGAGTCTGGTTCAGGTCCATCACTAAGAGTCAGCTTCAGGCCCACCAGCATGAGTCTGGTTCTGGCACACCACCATGGGTCTAGTTCAGGTCCACCACCATGAGTCTGGTTCAGACCCATCGCTATGAGTCTGGTTCATGCCCAGCACCATGAGTCTGGTTCAGGCCCATCGCGAGGAGTCTGGTTTAGGGCCAGCACCATGGGTCTGGTTCAGGCCCAGTGCCAAGAGCCTGGTTCAGGCCCACCTTCATGAGTCTGGTTCAGGCCCAGCACCATGAGTCTGGTTCAGGCCCACCACCATGGGTCTAATACAGGCCTACTACCATGAATCTGGTTCAGGCCCAGCACCATGAGTCAGCTTCAGGCCCACCAGCATGAGTCTGGTTCTGGCCCACCACCATGGGTCGAGTTCAGGTCCACCACCATGAGTCTGGTTCAGACCCATCGCTATGAGTCTGGTTCAGGCCCAGCACCATGAGCCTGGTTCAGGCCCCCTGCCCTGATTCTGGTTCAGACACACCACCATGAGTCTGGTTCAGGCCCACCTCCATGAGTCTGGTACAAGCCCTTCACGATGGGTCAGGTTCAGGCCTACCACCGTGAGCCTGCTGCCTGAACTGCTGTGCTCTTCCAGCACCACTAATCCAGAATCTGGTTTCCAGCATCTGCAGTCATTATTTTTACCTTTTTCCACCTCCAGGGGTCTGCTTCAGGCCCACGGCCATGAGTCTGGTTCAGGCCCAGTGCCTTGAGTCTGGTTCAGGCCCACCATCATAAGTCTGGTTCAGGTCCCCTGCCAGGAGTCTGGTTCAGGTCCACCACTAAGAGTCAGGTTCAGGCCCACCACCATGGGTCTGGTTCAGGTCCACCACCATGAATCTGGTTCAGGTCCACCACCATGCGCCTGGTACAGGTGTACCACCATGAGTCTGGTTCATGCCCATCAGTATGAGTCTGGATCAGGCCCAGCACCATGAGTCTGGTTCAGGCCCACCACCATGAGTCTGGTTCAGGCCTTCTACCATGAGTCTGGTTCAGGCCCATCACTATGAATCTGGTTCAGGCCCAGCACCGTGAGTCTGGTTCAGGCCCACTACCATGGGTCTAGTTCAGGCCCACCACCATGGGTCTGGTTCAGGCGTACTACCATGAGTCTGGTTCAGGCCCAGTGCCATGAACCTGGTTCAGGCCCACCGCCATGAGTCTGGTTCAGGCCCAGCACCATGAGCCTGGTTCAGGCCCACTGCCATGAGTCTGGTTCAGACCCATCGCTATGCGTCTGGTTCAGGCCCAGCACCATGAGTCTGTTTGAGACCCATCGCCAGGGGTCTGTTTCAGGGCCAGCACCATGGCTCTGGTTCAGGCCCAGTGCCATGAGCCTGGTTCAGACCCATCGTTATGAGTCTGGTTCAGACACACCACCATGGGTCTGGTTCAGGCACACCACCATGAGCCTGGTTCTGGCCCACCACCATGGGTGTAATACAGGCCTACTACCATGAGTCTGGTTCAGGCCCACCACCATGTGTCTGGTTCAGGGCCACCACACGAGCCTGGTTCAGGCCCAGTGCCAAGAGCCTGGTTCAGGCCAACCTTCATGAGTCTGGTTCAGGCCCAGCACCATGAATCTGGTTCAGGCCCACCACCATGGGTCTGGTTCAGGTCTATCACCATGAGTCTGGTTCAGGTCCATCACTAAGAGTCAGGTTCAGGCCCACCACCATGGGTCTGGTTCAGGTCTACCACCATGACTCTGGTTCAGGACCAGCACCATGGGTCTAATACAGGCCTACTAATATGAATCTGGTTCAGGCCCAGCACCATGAGTCAGGTTCAGGCCCATCAGCATGAGTCTGGTTCTGGCCCACCATCATGGGTCTAGTTCATGTCCACCACCGTGAATCTGGTTCAGGCCCACCATCATGGGTCTGGTTCAGGTCTATCGCCATGAGTCTGGTTCAGGTCCATCACTAAGAGTCAGGTTCAGGCCTACCACCATGACTCTGGTTCAGGCCCAGTGCCATGAGCCTGGTTCAGGCCCACCGCCATGAGTCTGGTTCAGGTCCATCACTAAGAGTCAGGTTCAGGCTCACCACCATGAGTCTGGTTCAGGCCCACCACCATGGGTCTGGTTCAGGCCTACCACCATGAGTCTGGTTCAGGCCCAGTGCCATGAGCCTGGTTCAGGCCCACTGCCATGAGTCTGGTTCAGGCCAAGAACCATGAGTCTGGTTCAGGACCATCGCCAGGATTCTGGTTCAGGCCCAGCACCATGAGCCTGGTTCAGGCCCACCGCCATGAGTCTGGTTCCGACACACCACCATGAATCTGGTTCAGGCCCACCTCCATGAGTTTGGTACAGGCCCACCACGATGGGTCAGGTTCAGGCCCACCAGCATGAGTCTGGTTCAGGGTCACCTCCATGAGTCTGGTTCAGGCCCTGCACCATGAGTCTGGTTCAGGCCCACCGCAATGAGTCGGGTTCAGGCCCATCGCCATGAGTCTGCTTCAGGCCCACCTCCATGGAGCTTCGAAATCGACATTTCAGGCAAAAGCCTGATGAAGGATCTGGATCAGGCCCAGAGCCTGAGCCAGGCTCAGGCGAACCACCATGGGTCTAGTTCAGGCCTATCACCATGAGTCTAGTTCAGGCCCACCGACATGAGTCTGGTTCAGGCCCACTACCATTGGTCTGGTTTAGGCCCACCACCATGCGTCTGGTTCAGGCCCACCACCATGGGTCTCGTTCAGGCCTACCACCATGGGTCTTGTTCAGGCCTATCACCATGAGTCTGGTTCAGGTCCATCACTAAGAGTCAGCTTCAGGCCCACCAGCATGAGTCTGGTTCTGGCACACCACCATGGGTCTAGTTCAGGTCCACCACCATGAGTCTGGTTCAGACCCATCGCTATGAGTCTGGTTCATGCCCAGCACCATGAGTCTGGTTCAGGCCCATCGCGAGGAGTCTGGTTTAGGGCCAGCACCATGGGTCTGGTTCAGGCCCAGTGCCAAGAGCCTGGTTCAGGCCCACCTTCATGAGTCTGGTTCAGGCCCAGCACCATGAGTCTGGTTCAGGCCCACCACCATGGGTCTAATACAGGCCTACTACCATGAATCTGGTTCAGGCCCAGCACCATGAGTCAGCTTCAGGCCCACCAGCATGAGTCTGGTTCTGGCCCACCACCATGGGTCGAGTTCAGGTCCACCACCATGAGTCTGGTTCAGGCCCACCACCATGGGTCTGGTTCAGGCCTACCACCATGAGTCTGGTTCAGGCCCAGTGCCATGAGCCTGGTTCAGGCCCACCACCATGGGTCTAATACAGGCCTAATACCATGAATCTGGTTCAGGCCCAGCATCATGAGTCAGGTTCAGGCCCATCAGCATGTGTCTGGTTCTGGCCCAACACCATGGGTCTAGTTCAGGTCCACCACCGTGAATCTGGTTCAGGCCCACCATCATGGGTCTGGCTCAGGTCTATCGCCATGAGTGTGGTTCAGGTCCATCACTAAGAGTCAGGTTCAGGCTCACCACCATGAGTCTGGTTCAGGCCCACCACCATGGGTCTGGTTCAGGCCCACCACCATGGGTCTGGTTCAGGCCTACTACCATGAGTCTGGTTCTGGCCCAGTGCCATGAGCCTGGTTCAGGCCCACCGCCATGAGTCTGGTTCTGGCCCAGCACCATGAGTCTGGTTCAGGACCATCGCCAGGAGTCTGGTTCAGGCCCAGCACCATGAGTCTGGTTCAGACACACCACCATGAGTCTGGTTCAGGCCCACCTCCATGAGTTTGGTACAGGCCCACCACGATGGGTCAGGTTCAGGCCCACTGCAATGAGTCAGGTTCAGGGTCACCACCATGAGTCTGGTTCAGGCCCATTGCTATGAGTCTGGTTCAGGCCCTGCACCATGAGTCTGGTTCAGGCCCATCGCCAGCAGTCTGGTTCAGGCCAGGCCCCACGAGCCTGGTTCAGGCCCACCGCCATGAGTCTGGTTCAGACACACCACCATGAGTCTGGTTCAGGCCCACTTCCATGAGTCTGGTACAGGCCCACCACGATGGGTCAGGTTCAGGCCTACCACCATGAGTCTGGTTCAGGCCCACCGCAATGAGTCTGGTTCAGGCCCATCGCCATGAGTCTGCTTCAGGCCCACCTCCATGGAGCTTCGAAATCGACATTTCAGGCAAAAGCCTGATGAAGGGCTTTTGCCCGAAACGTCGATTTCGAAGCTCCTTGGAAGTTGCCTGAACTACTGTGCTCTTCCAGCACCACTAATCCAGAATCTGGTTTCCAGCATCTGCAGTCATTGTTTTTACCTTTTTCCACCTCCATGGGTCTGCTTCAGGCCCACAGCCATGAGTCTGGTTCAGGCCCACCATCATAAGTCTGGTTAAGGTCCCCTGCCGGGAGTCTGGTACAGGCCAACACAATGAGTCTGGTTCAGGCCCATTGCCAGCAATCTGGTTCAGGCCCAGCACCATGTGTCTGGATCTGGCCCAGAGCCATTAGCCAGGCTCAGGCAAACCACCATGGGTCTGGTTCAGGCCTATCACCATGAATCTAGTTCAGGTCCATCACAAAGAGTCAGATTCAGGCCCACCACCATGAGTCTAGTTCAGGCCCACTGCCATGAGTCTGGTTCAGGCCCACCAGCATGGGTCTCGTTCAGGCCTACCACCATGAGTCTGGTTCAGGCCCACCACCATGAGTCTGGTTCAGGTCCATCGCTATGAGTCTGGTTTATGCCCACCGCCATGAGTCTGGTTCAGGCCCACCACCATGGGTCTGGTTCAGGCCCACCACCATACGTCTGGTTCAGGCCCACCACCATGGGTCTTGTTCAGGCCTACCACCATGAGCCTGGTTCAGGCACACCACCATGAGTGTGGTTCAGGTCCATCACTAAGAGTCAGGTTCAGGCCCACCACCATGAGTCTGGTTCAGGCCCACCACCATGAGTCTGGTTCAGGCCCACCACCATGAGTCTGGTTCAGGCCCATCGCTATGAGTCTGGTTCAGGCCCTGCACCATGAGTCTGGTTCAGGCCCATCGCCAGCAGTCTGGTTCAGGCCCTGCACCATGAGTCTGGTTCAGTCCCATCGCCAGGAGTCTGGTTCAGACACACCACCATGAGTCTGGTTCAGGCCCACCTCCATGAGTCTGGTACAGGCAAACCACGATGGGTCAGGTTCAGGCCTACCACCATGAGCCTGGTTCAGGCCCACCGCAATGAGTCTGGTTCAGGCCCATCGCCATGAGTCTGCTTCAGGCCCATCTCCATGGATCTTCGAAATCGACGTTTCGGGCAAAAGCCTGATGAAGGGCTTTTGCCCGAAACGTCGATTTCGAAGCTCCTTGGATGCTGCCTGAAGTACTGTGCTCTTCCAGCACCACTAATCCAGAATCTGGTTTCCAGCATCTGCAGTCATTGTTTTTACCTTTTTCCACCTCCATGGGTCTGCTTCAGGCCCACAGCCATGAGTCTGGTTCAGGCCCACCATCATAAGTCTGGTTAAGGTCCCCTGCCGGGAGTCTGGTACAGGCCAATACAATGAGTCTGGTTCAGGCCCATTGCCAGCAATCTGGTTCAGACCCAGCACCATGTGTCTGGATCAGGCCTAGAGCCATTAGCCAGGCTCAGGCAAACCACCATGGGTCTGGTTCAGGCCTATCACCATGAGTCTAGTTCAGGTCCATCACAAAGAGTCAGATTCAGGCCCACCACCATGAGTCTGGTTCAGGCCCACCACCATGGGTCTCGTTCAGGCCTACCACCATGAGTCTGGTTCAGGCCCACCACTATGAGTCTGGTTCAGGTCCATCGCTATGAGTCTGGTTCAGGCCCACCACCATGAGTCTGGTTCAGGCCCACCGCCATGAGTCTGGTTCAGGCCCACCACAATGGGTCTGGTTCAAGCCCACCACCATGGGTGTCGTTCAGGCCTACCACCATGAGTCTGGTTCAGGCACACCACCATGAGTCTGGTTCAGGTCCATCACTAAGAGTCAGGTTCAGGCCCACCACCATGAGTCTGGTTCAGGCCCACCGCCATGAGTCTGGTTCAGGCCCAACACCATGGGTCTGGTTCAGGCCCACCATCTTGCATCTGGTTCAGGCCCACCACCATGAGTCTGGTTCAGGCCCATCGCTATGAGTCTGGTTCAGGCCCTGCACCATGAGTCTGGTTCAGGCCCATCGCCATGAGTCTGCTTCAGGCCCATCTCCATGGATCTTCGAAATCGACGTTTCAGGCCCACCACCATGAGTCTGGTTCAGGCCCACCGCCATGAGTCTGGTTCAGGCCCAACACCATGGGTCTGGTTCAGGCCCACCATCTTGCATCTGGTTCAGGCCCACCACCATGAGTCTGGTTCAGGCCCACCGCCATGAGTCTGGTTCAGGCCCAACACCATGGGTCTGGTTCAGGCCCACCATCTTGCATCTGGTTCAGGCCCACCACCATGAGTCTGGTTCAGGCCCATCGCTATGAGTCTGGTTCAGGCCCAACACCATGGGTCTGGTTCAGGCCCACCATCTTGCATCTGGTTCAGGCCCACCACCATGAGTCTGGTTCAGGCCCATCGCTATGAGTCTGGTTCAGGCCCTGCACCATGTGTCTGGTTCAGGCCCATCGCCAGGAGTCTGTTTCAGGCCCAGCACCATGAGCCTGGTTCAGGCCCCCTGCCCTGATTCTGGTTCAGGCCTACCACCATGAGCCTGGTTCAGGCCCACCTCCATGAGTCTGGTACAAGCCCTCCACAATGGGTCAGGTTCAGGCCTACCACCATGAGCCTGGTTCAGGCCCACCGCAATGAGTCTGGTTCAGGCCCATCGCCATGAGTCTGCTTCAGGCCCACCTCCATCGAGCTTCGAAATCGACGTTTCGCGCAAAAGCCTGATGAAGGGCTTTTACCCGAAACGTCGATTTCGAAGCTCCTTGGATGCTGCCTGAACTGCTGTGCTCTTCCAGCACCACTAATCCAGAATCTGGTTTCCAGCATCTGCAGTCATTATTTTTACCTTTTTCCACCTCCATGGGTCTGCTTCAGGCCCACGGCCATGAGTCTGGTTCAGGCCCAGTGCCTTGAGTCCGGTTCAGGCCCACCATCATAAGTCTGGTTCAGGTTCACCACTAAGAGTCAGGTTCAGGCCCACCACTAAGAGTCAGGTTCAGGCCCACCACCATGGGTCTGGTTCAGGTCCACCACCATGAATCTGGTTCAGGTCCACCACCATACGCCTGGTACAGGTGTACCACCATGAGTCTGGTTCAGGCCCATCAGTATGAGTCTGGATCAGGCCCAGCACCATGAGTCTGGTTCAGGCCCATCGCCTGAAGTCTGGTTCAATGCCTGTACCATGAGTCTGCTTCAGGCCCACCACCATGAGTCTGGTTCAGGCCCATCACTATGAATCTGGTTCAGGCCCAGCACCATGAGTCTGGTTCAGACCCGTCACTATGAATCTGGTTCAGGCCCAGCACCATGGGTCTGGTTCAGGCCCAGAGCCATGAGCCTGGTTCAGGCCTATCTCCATGGGTCTGGTTCAGGCCCACCGCCATGAGTCTGGTTCAGATCCACCACTAAGAGTCAGATTCAGGCCCACCACCATGGGTCTTTTTTCGTCGCATCGCCATGAGTCTGATTTATGTCCACCACCATGAATCTGGTTCAGGCCCACCACCATGAGTCTGATTCAGGCCCATCCCCATGGGTCTGGTTGAGGTCCACCACCGTGAATCTGGTTCAGATCCACCAACATGGGTCTTCTTCAGCCGCATCGCCATGAGTCTGTTTCAGGCCCAGCATCATGTGTCTGGTTCAGGCCCATCACCAGGAGTTTGGTTCAGGGCCAGCACCATGCGTCTGGTTCAGGCCCAGTGCCATGAGCCTGGTTCAGGCCCACCACCATGAGTCTGGTTCAGACACACCACCATGAGTCTGGTTCAGGCCCTGGGCCATGAGTCTGGTTCAGGCCCACTACCGTGAGTCTGGTTCAGGCCCACCACCATAGGTCTAATACACTCCTACTAGCATGAATCTGGTTCAGGCCCAGCACCATGAGACAGGTTCAGGCCTATCGCCAGCAGTCTGGTTCAGGCCCAGCACCTTGGGTCTGGTTCAGGCCCATCACTATGAATCTGGTTCAGGCCTACCAGCACAGGTCGGGTTCAGGCCGACCCCCATGAGTCTGGTTCAGGTCCACCACTAAGAGTAATGTTCAGGCGCATGACCATGGGTTTTCTTCTGGCGCATCGCCATGAGTCTGGTTCAGGCCTACCACCATGGGTCTGGTTCAGGTCCTCCACCGTGAATCTGAGAGTCAGGTTCAGGCCCACCACCGCTAAAAGTCAGGTTCAGGCCCACCACCATGGGTCTTCTTCAGGCGCATCGCCATGAGTCTGGTTCAGGCCCACCACCATGGGTCTGGTTCAGGTTCACCACCATGAATCTGGTTCAGGCCCACCACCATGCGTCTGGTACAGGACTACCACCATGAGTCTGCTTCAGGCCCACCTCCATGAGTCTGGTACAGGCCCACCACAATGAGTCTGGTTCAGGCCCATCGCCAGGAATCTGGTACAGGCCCACCTCCATGAGTCTGGTTCAGGCCCACCTCCATGAGTCTGGTTCAGGCCCTCCTTCATGGAGCTTCGAAATCGACGTTTCGGGCAAAAGCCTGATGAAGGGCTTTTGCCCGAAACGTCGATTTCGAAGCTCCTTGGATGCTGCCTGAACTATTGTGCTCTTCCAGCACCACTAATCCAGAATCTGGTTTCCAGCATCTGCAGTCATTGTTTTTACCTTTTTCCACCTCCATGTGTCTGCTTCAGGCCCACGGCCATGAGTCTGGTTCAGGCCCAGCGCTTTGAGTCTGGTTCAAGCCCACCATCATAAGTCTGGTTCAGGTCCCCTGCCAGGAGTCTGGTACAGGCCCAACACAATGGGTCTGGTTCAGGCCCAGAGCGATGAGCCAGGCTCAGGCACTCCACCATGGGTCTGGTTCAGGCCTATCACCTTGAGTCTGGTTCAGGTCCATCACTAAGAGTCAGGTTCAGGCCCACCGCCATGAGTCTGGTTCAGGCCCTTCGCTATGTGCCTCGTTCAGGCCCAGCACCACGAGTCTGGTTCAGGTCCATCACTAAGAGTCAGGTTCAGGCCCACCAGCATGAGTCTGGTTCTGGCCCACCACCATGGGTCTAGCTCAGGTCCACCACTGTGAATCTGGTTCAGGCCCACCACCATGAGTCTGGTTCAGACCCATCGCTATGCGTCTGGTTCAGGCGTAGCACCATGAGTCTGTTTGAGACCCATCGCCAGGAGTCTGTTTCAGGGCCAGCACCATGGCTCTGGTTCAGGCCCAGTGCCATGAGCCTGGTTCAGACCCATTGTTATGAGTCTGGTTCAGACACACCACCATGAGTCTGGTTCAGGCACACCACTGTGAGCCTGGTTCTGGCCCACCACCATGGGTGTAATACAGGCCTAATACCATGAGTCTGGTTCAGGCCCATCACCATGAGTCTCGTTCAGGGCCACCACACGAGCCTGGTTCAGGCCCAGTGCCAAGAGCCTGGTTCAGGCCCACCTTCATGAGTCTGGTTCAGGCCCAGCACCATGAATCTGGTTCAGGCCCACCACCATGGGTCTAATACAGGCCTACTAATATGAATCTGGTTCAGGCCCAGCACCATGAGTCAGGTTCAGGCCCACCAGCATGAGTCTGGTTCTGGCCCACCATCATGGGTCTAGTTCAGGTCCACCACCGTGAATCTGGTTCAGGCCCACCATCATGGGTCTGGTTCAGGTCTATCGCCATGAGTGTGGTTCAGGTCCATCACTAAGAGTCAGGTTCAGGCCCACCACCATGGGTCTGGTTCAGGCCCACCACCATGGGTCTGGTTCAGGCCTACCACCATGACTCTGGTTCAGGCCCAGTGCCATGAGCCTGGTTCAGGCCCACTGCCATGAGTCTGGTTCAGGCCCAGCACCATGAGTCTGGTTCAGGTCCATCACTAAGAGTCAGGTTCAGGCTCACCACCATGAGTCTGGTTCAGGCCCACCACCATGGGTCTGGTTCAGGCCCACCACCATGGGTCTGGTTCAGCACCAGCACCATGAGTCTGGTTCAGGCCCATCACTAAGAGTCAGGTTCAGGCTCACCACCATGAGTCTGGTTCAGGTCCACCACCATGGGTCTGGTTCAGGCCCCCACCATGGGTCTGGTTCAGGCCTACCACCATGAGTCTGGTTCAGGCCCAGTGCCATGAGCATGGTTCATGCCCACCGCCATGAGTCTGGTTCAGGCCCAGAACCATGAGTCTGGTTCAGGACCATCGCCAGGATTCTGGTTCAGGCCCAGTGCCATGAGCCTGGTTCAGGCCCACCGCCATGAGTCTGGTTCAGGCCCAGCACCATGAGTCTGGTTCAGGCCCATCGCCAGCAGTCTGGTTCAGGCCCAGCACCATGAGCCTGGTTCAGGCCCACCGCCATGAGTCTGGTTCCGACACACCACCATGAATCTGGTTCAGGCCCACCACCATGCGTTTGGTACAGGCCCACCACGATGGGTCAGGTTCAGGCCCACCAGCATGAGTCTGGTTCAGGCCCACCGTAATGAGTCAGGTTCAGGGTCACCTCCATGAGTCTGGTTCAGGCCCATCGCTATGAGTCTGGTTCAGGCCCTGCACCATGAGTCTGGTTCAGGCCCACCGCAATGAGTCTGGTTCAGGCCCATCGCCATGAGTCTGCTTCAGGTCCACCTCCATGGAGCTTCGAAATCGACATTTCAGGCAAAAGCCTGATGAAGGGCTTTTGCCCGAAACGTCGATTTCGAAGCTCCTTGGATGCTGCCTGAACTGCTGTGCTCTTCCAGCACCACTAATCCAGAATCTGGTTTCCAGCATCTGCAGTCATTATTTTTACCTTTTTCCACCTCCATGTGTCTGCTTCAGGCACACGGCCATGAGTCTGGTTCAGACCCAGCGCCTTGAGTCTGGTTCAGGCCCACCATCATAAGTCTGGTTAAGGTCCCCTGCCAGGAGTCTGGAACAGGCCAACACAATGAGTCTGGTTCAGGCCCATTGCCAGGAATCTGGTTCAGGCCTATCACCATGAGTCTAGTTCAGGTCTATCGCAAAGAGTCAGATTCAGGCCCACCACCATGAGTCTGGTTCAGGCCCACCGCCATGAGTCTGGTTCAGGCCCACCACCATGCGTCTGGTTCAGGCCCACCACCATGGGTCTCGTTCAGGCCTACCACCATGAGTCTGGTTCAGGCCCACCACCATGAGTCTGGTTCAGGTCCATTGCTATGAGTCTGGTTCAGGTCTACCACCATGAGTCTGGTTTAGGCCCACCGCCATGAGTCTGGTTCAGGCCCACCACCATGGGTCTGGTTCAGTCCCACCACCGTGCGGCTGGTTCAGGCCCACCACCATGGGTGTCGTTCAGGCCTACCACCATGAGTCTGGTTCAGGCACACCACCATGAGTCTGGTTCAGGTCCATCACTAAGAGTCAGGTTCAGGCCCACCACCATGAGCCTGGTTCAGGCCCACCGCCATGAGTCTGGTTCAGGCCCACCACCATGGATGTGGTTCAGGCCCACCACCGTGCGTCTGGTTCAGGCCCACCACCCTGAGTCTGGTTCAGGCCCACCACCATGTGTCTGGTTCAGGCCCATCGCTATGAGTCTGGTTCAGGACCTGCACCATGAGTCTGGTTCAGGCCCCCTGCCCTGAGTCTGGTTCAGACACACCACCATGAGTCTGGTTCAGGCCCACCTCCATGAGTCTGGCACAAGCCCTCCACAATGAGTCTGGTTCAGGTCTACCACCATGAGTCTGGTTCAGGCCCACCACCATGAGTCTGGTTCAGGCCCATTGCTATGAGTCTGGATCAGACCCAGCACTATGAGTCTGGTTCAGGCCCAGCACCAGGAGTCTTTTTCAAGGCCAGCACCATGTGTCTGGTTCAAGCCCAGTGACATGAGCCTGGTTTAAGGCCAGCACCATGTGTCTGGTTCAAGCCCAGTGCCATGAGCCTGGTTTAAGCCCACCACCATAAGTCTGGTTCAGACACACCACCATGACTCTGGTTCAGGCCCACCTCCATGAGTCTGGTTCAGGCCCATAGCCGTGAGTCTGGTTCAGGCCCACCACCATGGGTCTAATATAGGCCTACTACCATGAGTCTTGTTCAGGTCCACCACCATGAGTCTGGTTCAGGCCCATCACTAAGAATCTGGTTCAGGCCCACCATCATTGGTCTGGTTCAGGCCGACCACCATGAGTCTGGTTCAGGTCCACCACTAAGAGTCAGGTTCAGGCCCACCACCATGCGTCTGATACAGGACTACCACCATGAGTCTGGTTCAGGCCCCCACCATGGGTCTGGATCAGGTCCACCACCGTGAATCTGGTTCAGGCCCATCGCTATGAGTCTGGATCAGGTCCAGCACCATGAGTCCGGTTCAGGCCCACAACCATGGGTCTGGTTCAGGCCCACCGCCATAGGTCTGGTTCAGGTCCACCACCATGAATCTGGTTCAGGCCCACCACCATGGGTCTGGGAGAGTCCTACCACCATGAGTCTGGTTCAGGCTCACCACATTGAGTTTGGTTCAGGCTCTCCGCCAGGGGTCCGGTTCAGGGCCAGCACCATGGCTTATGCCCGAAAGGGCTTATGAAGAAGGGTTTATGCCTGAAACGTCGATTCTCCTGTTCCCTGGATGCTGCCTGACCTGCTGCGCGTTTCCAGCAACACATTTTCAGCTCTGATCTCCAGCATCTGCAGACCTCACTTTCCCCTCTGGTTCAGGCCCAGTGCCATGAGCCTGACTCAGACCCACCACCATGAGTCTGGTTCAGGCCCACCTCCATGAGTCTGGTTCAGACCCACCACCATGGGTCGAATACAGGACTACTACCATGAGTCTGGTTCAGGCCCACCACCATGTGTCTGATTCAGGCCCAGCACCATGAGTCTGGTTCAGGCCCATCACCAGGAGTCTGGTTCAGGCCCAGCACCATGGGTCTGGTTCAGGTTCACCACCGTGAATCTGGTTCAGGCCCACCACCATGAGTCTGGTTCAGGTCCATCAGCAGGAGTCTGGTTCAGGCCCCAGCACCATGTGTCTGGTTCAGGCCCAGAGCCATGAGCCTGGTTCAGGCCAACTACCATGGGTCTGGTTCAGGCACACCGCCATGAGTCTGGTTCAGGTCCACCACTAAGAGTCAGGTTCAGGCCCAGTGCCATGAGCCTGGTTCAGGCTTACCACCATGAGTCTGGTTCAGGCCCGCCACCATGAGTCTGGTTCAGGCCCATTGCTATGAGTCTGGATCAGACCCAGCACTATGAGTCTGGTTTAGGCCCAGCACCAGGAGTCTTTTTCAAGGCCAGCACATGTGTCTGATTCAAGCCCAGTGCCATGAGCCTGGTTTAAGCCCACCACCATAAGTCTGGTTCAGACACACCACCATGACTCTGGTTCAGGCCCACCTCCATGAGTCTGGTTCAGGCCCATAGCCGTGAGTCTGGTTCAGGCCCACCACCATGGGTCTAATATAGGCCTACTACCATGAGTCTGGTTCAGGCCCACCACCATGAGTCTGGTTCAGGCCCATTGCTATGAGTCTGGATCAGACCCAGCACTATGAGTCTGGTTCAGGCCCAGCACCAGGAGTCTTTTTCAAGGCCAGCACATGTGTCTGATTCAAGCCCAGTGCCATGAGCCTGGTTTAAGCCCACCAACATAAGTCTGGTTCAGAAACACCACCATGAGTCTGGTTCAGGCCCATCGTTATGAGTCTGGATCAGGCCCAGCACCATGAGTCCGGTTCAGGCCCACAACCATGCGTCTGGTTCAGGCCCACCACCATAGGTCTGGTTCAGGTCCACCACCATGAATCTGGTTCAGGCCCACCACCATGAGTCTGGGAGAGTCCTATCACCATGAGTCTGGTTCAGGCTCACCACATTGAGTCTGGTTCAGGCTCATCGCCAGGAGTCCGGTTCAGGGCCAGCACCATAGCTTATGCCCGAAAGGGCTTATGAAGAAGGGCTTATGCCCGAAACGTTGATTCTCCTGTTCCCTGGATGCTGCCTGACCTGCTGCGCGTTTCCAGCAACACATTTTCAGCTCTGATCTCCAGCATCTGCAGACTTCACTTTCTCTTCTGGTTCAGGCCCAGTGCCATGAGCCTGGTTCAGACCCACCGCCATGAGTCGAATACAGGCCTACTACCATGAGTCAGGTTCAGGCCCACCACCATGAGTCTGATTCAGGCCCATCACTATGAATCTGGTTCAGGCCCACCATCATGGGTCTGGTTCAGGCCGACCGCCATGAGTCTGGTTCAGGTCCACCACTAAGAGTCCGGTTCAGGCCCACCACCATGAATCTGGTTCAGGCACACCACCATGAATCTGGTTCAGGCCCACCACCATGCGTCTGGTACAGGGCTACCACCATGAGTCTGGTTCAGGCCCCACCATGGGTCTGGTTCAGGTCCACCACCATGAATCAGGTTCAGGCCCACCACCATGCGCCTGGTACAGGCCTACCACCATCAGTCTGGTTCAGGCCCACCACCATCAGTCTGGTTCAGGCCCAGCACCATGAGTCTGGTTCAGGCTCACAACCATGGGTCTGGTTCAGACCCACCGCCATAGGTCTGGTTCAGGTCCACCACCATGAATCTGGTTCAGGCCCACCACCATGGGTCTGGGAGAGGCCTACCACCATGAGTCCGGTTCAGGCCCACCACCATGAGTCTGGTTCAGACTCATCGCTATGCGTCTGGTTCAGGCCCAGCACCATGAGTCTGGTTCAGGCCCATTGCCAGGAGTCTGTTTCAGGGCCAGCACCATGGCTCTGGTTCAGGCCCACCGCCATGAGTCTGGTTCAGACACACCACCATGAGTCTGGTTCAGGCCCACCTCCATGAGTCTGGTTCAGGTCCACCACTGTGAGTCTGTTTCAGGCCCACCACCATGGGTCGAATACAGGCCTACTACCATGAGTCTGGTTCAGGCCCACCACCATGAGTCTGATTCAGGCCCATCACTATGAGTCTGGTTCAGGCCTAGCACCATGAGTCTGGTTCAAGCCCATCACCAGGAGTCTGGTTCAGGCCCACCACCATGGGTCTGGTTCAGGTTCACCACCGCCAACATGGTTCAGGCCCACCACCATGGGTCTGGGAGAGGCCGACCACCATGAGGCCCATTGCTATGAGTCTCGTTCAGGCACACCACCATGAGTCTGGTTCAAGCCCACCTCCATGAGTCTAGTTCAGGCCCACCTCCATGTGTCTGGTTCAGGACCATCGCCAGGAGTCAGGTTCAGGCCCAGCAACATGAGTCTGGTTCAGGCCCACCTCCATGGGTCTGGTTCAGGCCCATCACTATGAATCAGGTTCAGGCCCACCACCATAGGTCTGGTTCAGGCCGACCGCCATGAGTCTGGTTCAGGTTCACCACTAAGAGTCAGGTTCAGGCCCACCTCCATGTGTCTGGTTCAGGACCATCGCCAGGAGTCAGGTTCAGGCCAAGCACCATGAGTCTGGTTCAGGCCCACCTCCATGGGTCTGGTTCAGGCCCATCACTATGAATCTGGTTCAGTCCCACCACCATAGGTCTGGTTCAGGCCGCCGCCATTAGTCTGGTTCAGGTCCACCAGTAAGAGACAGGTTCAGGTTCACCACCATAGGCCTTCCTTAGGAGCATCGCCATGAGTCCGGTTCAGGCCCACCACCATGGGTCTGATTCAGGTCCACCACCGTGAATCTGGTTCAGGCCCACCACCATGCGTCTGGTACAGGACTACCACCATGAGTCTGGTTCAGGCCCACCACCATGAGTCTGGTTCAGGCCCATCGTTCTGAGTCTGAATCAGGCTCAGCACCATGAGTCTGGTTCAGGCCCACAACCATGGGTCTGGTTCAGGTCCACCACCGTGAATCTGGTTCAGGCCAACCACCATGGGTCTGGGAGAGTCCTACCACAATGAGTCTGGTTCAGGCCCACCACCATGAGTCTGGTTCAGGCCCATCAGTATGGGTCTGGTTCAGGCCCACCACCATAGGTCTGGTTCAGGCCGAACGCCATGAGTCTGGTCCAGGTCCACCACTAAGAGTCAGGTTCAGGCCCACCACCATGGGTCTTCTTTAGGTGCATCGCCATGAGTCTGGTTCAGGCCCACCACCATGAGTCTGGTTCAGGCCCATCAGTATGGGTCTGGTTCAGGCCCACCACCATAGGTCTGGTTCAGGCCGAACGCCATGAGTCTGGTCCAAGTCCACCACTAAGAGTCAGGTTCAGGCCCACCACCATGGGTCTTCTTTAGGTGCATCGCCATGAGTCTGGTTCAGGCCCACCACCATGGGTCTGGTTCAGGCCCAGCACAATGAGTCTGGTTCAGGCCCACCTCCATGGGTCTGGTTCATGCCCATCAGTATGAATCTGGTTCAGGCTCTCAACCATGGTCTGGTTCAGGCCTACCGCCATGTGTCTGGTTCAGGTCCACCACTAAGAGTCAGGTTCAGGCCCACCACCATGGGTCTTCTTTAGGTGCATCGCCATCAGCCTGGTTCAGGCCCACCGCCATGAGTCTGGGTCAGACACACCACCATGAGTCTGGTTCAGGCCCACCTCCATGTGTCTGGTTCAGACACACCACCATGAGTCTGTTTCAGGCACATCGCTATGAGTCTGGATCAGGCCCACCACTATGCGTCTGGTACAGGACTACAACCATGAGTCTGGTACAGGTCCACCACCATGAGTCTGGTTCAGGCCCATCGCTATGAGTCTGGATCAGGCCTTGCACCATGAATCTGGTTCAGGCCCAACTCCATGGGTCTAGGTGAGTCCTACAACCATGAGTCTGGTTCAGGCCCACTACCATGAATCCGGTTCAGGCCCATCAGTATGAATCTGGGTCAGGCCGAGCACCTTGAGTCTGTTCAGGCCCATCGCCAGGAGTCCAGTTCAGGCCCACCTCCATGATTCTGGTTCAGGGCCACCACCGTGAGTCTGGTTCAGGCCCATCGCTATGAGTCTGGATCAGGCCCAGCACCATGAATCTGGTTCAGACCCAATTCCATGGGTCTGGGTGAGTCCTACCCACCGTGAGTCTGGTTCAGGCCCACTACCATGAGTCTGGTTCAGGCCCATCAGTATGAGTCTGGTTCAGGCCCATCGCCAGGAGTCCGGTTCAGGGCCAGCACCATGGCTCTGGTTCAGGCCCAATGCCATGAGCCTGGTTCAGGCCCACCGCCATGAGTCTGGTTCAGACACACCACCAGGAGTCTGGTTCAGTACCACCTTCATGAGTCTGGTTCAGGCCCACCACCGTGAGTCTGGTTCAGGTCCACCACCCTGGGTCTAATACAGGCCTACTACCATGAGTCTGGTTCAGGCCCAGCACCATGAGTCTGGTTCAGGCCCATCACTATGAATCTGGTTCAGCTCAGCACCATGACTCTGGTTCAGGTCCATCAGCAGGAGTCTGATTCAGGCCCACCTCCATGGGTCTGGTTCAGGCCCATCACTATGAATCTGGTTCAGGCCCACCGCCATGGATCTGGTTCAGGTTCACCACTAAGAGTCAGGTTCTGGCCCACCACCATGGGTCTTATTTAGGCGCATCGCCATGAGCCTGGTTCAGGCCAACCGCCATGAGTCTGGTTCAGACACACCACCATGAGTCAGGTACAGGCCCACCACCATGGGTCTTCTTTAGGCGCATCGCCCTGAGCCTGGTTCAGACCCACCGCCATGAGTCTGGTTCAGACACACCACCATGGGTCTGGTTCAGACCCAGAGCCATGAGCCTGGTTCAGGCCCACCATCATGGGTCTGGTTCAGGCCCACCGCCATGGGTGTTCTTTAGGCGCATCGCCATGAGTCTGGTTCAAGCCCACCACCATGAGTCTGGTTCAGGCCCACCTCCATGAGTCTGGTTCAGGCCCACCACCGTGAGTCTGGATCAGGCCCACCACCCTGGGTCTAATACAGGCCAAATAACATGAGTCTGGTTCAGTCCCACCACCATGGCTCTGGTTCAGGTCCATCACCATGAAACTGATTCAGGCCCACCACCATTCGTCAGGTACAGGCACACCACCCTGAGTCTGGTTCAGGCCCACCACCATGAGTCTGGTTCAGGCCCATCGCTATGAGTCTGGATCAGGCCCACCACCATGAGTCTGATTCAGGCCCATCGCCATGAGTCTGGTTCATCTCCACCACTGTGAATCTGGTTCAGGTCCACCACCGTGAATCTGTTTCAGGTCCACCACCATGGGTCTGGGAGAGGCCAACCACCATGAGACTTGTTCAGGCCCACCGCCATGAGTCTGGTTCAGACATACCACCATGAGTCTGGTTCAGGCACACCTCCATCAGTCTGGTTCAGGCCCACCACCATGAGTCTGGTTCAGGGCAAGCACTACGAATCTGGTTCAGGCCCAGCACCATGCGTCTGGTTCAGGCCCATCGCCAGGAGTCTGGTTCAGGCCCACCACCATGCGTCTGGTACAGGACTACCATCATGAGTCTGGTTCAGGCCCAGCACTATGAATCTGGTTCAGGCCCAGCACCATGGGTCTGGTTCAGGCCCAGAGCCATGAGTCTGGTTCAGGTTCACCACTAAGAGTCAGGTTCAGGCCTACCACCATGGGTCTTCTTCAGGCGCATCGCCATGAGTCTGTCTCAGGCCCACCACCATGGGTCTTGTTCAGGTCCACCACCATGAATCTGGTTCAGGCGCACCACCATGCGCCTGGTACAGGCTTACGACCATGAGTAAGGTTCAGGCCCACCACCGTGAGTCAGGTTCAGGCCCATCGCTATGAGTCTGGATCCGGCCCAGCACCATGGGTCTGGTTCAGGCCCAGTTGCATGAGCCTGGTTCAGGCGCACCACCATGAGTCTGGTTCAGGCCCACCACCATGAGTCTAATAGAGGCCTACTACTATGAGTCTGGTTCAGGCGCATCGTTATGAGTCTGGATCAGGCCCAGCACCATGAGTCTGGTTCAGGCCCATCGCCAGGAGTCTGGTTCAGGCCAGTAGCTTGCGTCTGGTTCAGGCCGAGTGCATGAGTCTGATTCAGGCGCGCCACCATGAGTCTGATTGAGGCCGACCTTCATGAGTCTGGTTCAGGCCCACCACCCTGAGTCTGGTTCAGCCCCACGACCATGGGTCAAATACAGGCCTACTACCATGAATCTGGTTCAGGCCCACCACCATAGGTCTGGTTCAGGCCGACCGCCATGAGTCTGGTTCAGGTCCACCACTAAGAGTCAGGTTCAGGCCCACCACCATGGGTCTTCTTAGGAGCATCGCCATGAGTCTGGTTCAGGCCCACCACCATGGGTCTGGTTCAGGTCCACCACTGTGAATCTGGTTCAGGCCCACCACCATGCGTCTGGTACAGGCCTACCATCATGAGTCTGGTTCAGGCCCACCACCATGAGTCTGGTTCAGGCCCATCGTTATGAGTCTGGATCAGGCCCAGCACCATGAGTCTGGTTCAGGCCCACAACCATGGGTCTGGTTCAGGTCCACCACTGTGAATCTGGTTCAGGCCAACCACCATGGGTCTGGGAGAGTTCTACCACCATGAGTCTGGTTCAGGCCCACCACCATGAGTCTGGTTCAGGCCCCTCAGTATGGGTCTGGTTCAGGCCCACCACCATGGGTCTGGTTCAGGCCAACCACCATGAGTCTGGTTCAGGTCCACCACTGTGAATCTGGTTCAGGCCCACCACCATAGGTCTGGTTCAGGCCGACCGCCATGAGTCTGGTTCAGGTCCACCACTAAGAGTCAGGTTCAGGCCCACCACCATGGGTCTTCTTAGGAGCATCGCCATGAGTCTGGTTCAGGCCCACCACCATGGGTCTGGTTCAGGTCCACCACTGTGAATCTGGTTCAGGCCCACCACCATGCGTCTGGTACAGGCCTACCATCATGAGTCTGGTTCAGGCCCACCACCATGAGTCTGGTTCAGGCCCATCGTTATGAGTCTGGATCAGGCCCAGCACCATGAGTCTGGTTCAGGCCCACAACCATGGGTCTGGTTCAGGTCCACCACTGTGAATCTGGTTCAGGCCAACCACCATGGGTCTGGGAGAGTTCTACCACCATGAGTCTGGTTCAGGCCCACCACCATGAGTCTGGTTCAGGCCCCTCAGTATGGGTCTGGTTCAGGCCCACCACCATGGGTCTGGTTCAGGCCAACCACCATGAGTCTGGTTCAGGTCCACCACTGTGAATCTGGTTCAGGCCAACCACCATGGGTCTGGGAGAGTTCTACCACCAAGAGTCTGGTTCAGGCCCACCACCATGAGTCTGGTTCAGGCCCATCAGTATGGGTCTGGTTCAGGCCCACCACCATGGGTCTGGTTCAGGCCAACCACCATGAGTCTGGTTCAGGTCCACCACTAAGAGTCAGGTTCAGGCCTACCACCATGGGTCTTCTTCAGGCGCATCGCCATGAGTCTGTTTCAGGCCCACCACCATGGGTCTGTTTCAGGTCCACCACCATGAATCTGGTTCAGGCACAACACCATGCACCTGGTACAGGCCTACGACCATGAGTATGGTTCAGGCTCACTACCGTGAGTCTGGATCAGGCCCAGCACCATGAGTCTGGTTCAGGCCCATCGCCAGGAGTCTGGTTCAGGCCAGTAGCATGTGTCTGGTTCAGGCCGAGTGCATGAGCCTGATTCAGGCGCGCCACCATGAGTCTGATTCAAACACACCACCATGAGTCTGATTCAGGCCGACCTTCATGAGTCTGGTTCAGGCCCACCACCGTGCGTCTGGTTCAGCCCCACGACCATGGGTCAAATACAGGCCTACTACCATGAATCTGGTTCAGGCCCACCACCATAGGTCTGGTTCAGGCCGACCGCCATGAGTCTGGTTCAGGTCCACCACTAAGAGTCAGGTTCAGGCCCATCACCATCGGTCTTCTTAGGAGCATCGCCATGAGTCTGGTTCAGGCCATCCACCATGGGTCTGCTTCAGACCCACCACCGTGAATCTGGTTCAGCCCACCACCATGCGTCTGGTACAGGCCTACGATCATGAGTCTGGTTCAGGCCCACCACCAAGAGTCTGGTTCAGGCCCATCAGTATGAGTCTGGATCAGGCCCAGCACCATGGGTCTGGTTCAGGCCCACAACCATGGGTCTGGTTCAGGTCCACCACCGTGAGTCTGGTTCAGGCCGACCACCATGAGTCTGTTTCAGGCCCAGCACGACGAATCTGGTTCAGGCCCAGCGCCATGCGTCTTGTTCAGGACCAGCACTACGAATCTGGTTCAGGACCACCACCATGCGTCTGATACAGAACTACCATCATGAGTCTGGTTCAGGCCTAGCACTACGAATCTGGTTCAGGCCCAGCACCATGGGTCTGGTTCAGGCCCAAAGCCATGAGCCTGGTTCAGGCCCACCACCATGGGTCTGGTTCAGGCCCATCACCATGAGTCTGGTTCAGATCCACCACTAAGAGTCAGGTTCACGCCTACCACCATGGGTCTTCTTCAGGCGCATCGCCATGAGTCTGTTTCAGGCCCACCACCATGGGTCTGTTTCAGGTCCACCACCATGAATCTGGTTCAGGCACAACACCATGCACCTGGTACAGGCCTACGACCATGAGTATGGTTCAGGCTCACTACCGTGAGTCTGGATCAGGCCCAGCACCATGAGTCTGGTTCAGGCCCATCGCCAGGAGTCTGGTTCAGGCCAGTAGCATGTGTCTGGTTCAGGCCGAGTGCATGAGCCTGATTCAGGCGCGCCACCATGAGTCTGATTCAAACACACCACCATGAGTCTGATTCAGGCCGACCTTCATGAGTCTGGTTCAGGCCCACCACCGTGCGTCTGGTTCAGCCCCACGACCATGGGTCAAATACAGGCCTACTACCATGAATCTGGTTCAGGCCCACCACCATAGGTCTGGTTCAGGCCGACCGCCATGAGTCTGGTTCAGGTCCACCACTAAGAGTCAGGTTCAGGCCCATCACCATCGGTCTTCTTAGGAGCATCGCCATGAGTCTGGTTCAGGCCATCCACCATGGGTCTGCTTCAGACCCACCACCGTGAATCTGGTTCAGCCCACCACCATGCGTCTGGTACAGGCCTACGATCATGAGTCTGGTTCAGGCCCACCACCAAGAGTCTGGTTCAGGCCCATCAGTATGAGTCTGGATCAGGCCCAGCACCATGGGTCTGGTTCAGGCCCACAACCATGGGTCTGGTTCAGGTCCACCACCGTGAGTCTGGTTCAGGCCGACCACCATGAGTCTGTTTCAGGCCCAGCACGACGAATCTGGTTCAGGCCCAGCGCCATGCGTCTTGTTCAGGACCAGCACTACGAATCTGGTTCAGGACCACCACCATGCGTCTGATACAGAACTACCATCATGAGTCTGGTTCAGGCCTAGCACTACGAATCTGGTTCAGGCCCAGCACCATGGGTCTGGTTCAGGCCCAAAGCCATGAGCCTGGTTCAGGCCCACCACCATGGGTCTGGTTCAGGCCCATCACCATGAGTCTGGTTCAGATCCACCACTAAGAGTCAGGTTCACGCCTACCACCATGGGTGTTCTTCAGGCGCATCGCCATCAGTCTGTTTCAGGCCCACCACCATGGGTCTGGTTCAGGTCCACCACCATGAATCTGGTTCAGGCACACCACCATGCGTCTGGTACAGGCCTACTACCATGAGTCTGGTTCAGGCTCACGACCGTGAGTCTGGTTCAGGCCCATCGCTATGATTATGGATCCGGCCCAGCACCATGAGTCTGGTTCAGGCCCATCGCCAGGAGTCTGGTTCAGGGCCAGCACCATGGGTCAGGCTCAAGCCCAGTGCCATGAGACTGGTTCAGGCGCACCACCATGAGTCTGGTTCAGGCGCAACACCATGAGTCTGGTTCTGGCCAACCACCATGAGTCTAATACAGGCCTACTACCATGAGTCTGGTTCAGGCCCATCGCTATGAGTCTGGATCAGGCCCAGCACCATGAGTCTGGTTCAGGCCCATCGGCAGGAGTCTGGTTCAGGGCCAGTACCATTCGTCTGGTTCAGGCCGAGTGCCATGAGCCTGGTTCAGGCCCACCACCTTGAGTCTGATTCAAACACACCACCATGAGTCTGGTTCAGGCCAACCTTCCTGACTCTGGTTCAGGCCCACCACCGTGAGTCTGGTTGAGGCCCACGACTATGGGTCTAATACAGGCCTACTACCATGAATCTGGTTCAGGCCCACCACCATAGGTCTGGTTCAGGCCGACCGCCATGAGTCTGGTTCAGGTCCACCACCATGAGTCTGGTTCAGGCCCACCACCATGGGTCTGGTTCAGGTCCACCACCGTGAATCTGGTTCAGGCCCACCACCATGCGTCTGGTACAGGCCTACCACCATGAGTCTGGTTCAGGCCCACCACCATGAGTCTGGTTCAGGCCCATCGTTATGAGTCTGGATCAGGCCCAGCACCATGAGTCTGGTTCAGGCCCACAACCATGGGTCTGGTTCAGGTCCACCACCGTGAATCTGGTTCAGGCCAACCACCATGGGTCTGGGAGAGTCCTACCACCATGAGTCTGGTTCAGGCCCACCACCATGAGTCTGGTTCAGGCCCACCACCATGGGTCTGGTTCAGGCCGACCGCCATGACTCTGGTTCAGGTCCACCACTAAGAGTCACGTTCAGGCCCACCACCATGGGTCTTCTTTAGGCGCATCGCCATGAGCCTGGTTCAGGCCCACCGCCATGAGTCTGGTTCAGACACACCACCATGAGTCTGGTTCAGGCCCATCACCATGAGTCTGGTTCAGGCCCATCGCTATGAGTCTGGATCAGGCCCAGCACCATGAATCTGGTTCAGGCCCACCTCCATGGGTCTTGTTGAGTCCTACCCACCATGAGTCTGGTTCAGGCCCACTACCATGAGTCTGGTTCAGGCCCATCAGTATGAATCTGGTTCAGGCCCAGCACCATGAGTCTGGTTCAGGCCCATCGCCAGGAGTCCGGTTCAGGGACAGCACCATGGCTCTGGTTCAGACCCAGTGCCATGAGCCTGGTTCAGGCCCACCGCCATGAGTCTGGTTCAGACCCACCACCATGAGTCTGGTTCTTGCCCACCTCCATGATTCTGGTTCAGGCCCACCACGTGAGCCTGGTTCAGGCCCATCACTATGAATCTCGTTCAGGCCGAGCACCATGGGTCTGGTTCAGGCCCATCACCAGGAGTCTGGTTCAGACACACCACCATGGGTCTGGTTCAGACCCAGAGCCATGAGCCTGGTTCAGGCCCACCATCATGAGTCTAGTTCAGGTCCACCACTAAGAGTCAGGTTCAGGCCCACCACCATGGGTGTTCTTTAGTCGCATCGCCATGAGTCTGGTTCAAGCCCACCACCATGTGTCTGGTTCAAGCCCACCACCATGGGTCTGGTTCAGGCCCCCCTACATGAGTCTGGTTCAGGCCCACCACCCCGGGTCTAATACATGCCTACTACCATGAGTCTGGTTCAGGCCCACCACCATGGGTCTGGTTCAGGCCCACCACCATGAGTCTAATACAGGCCTACTACTATGAGTCTGGTTCAGGCGCATCGCTATGAGTCTGGATCAGGCCCAGCACCATGAGTCTGGTTCAGGCCCATCGCCAGGAGTCTGGTTCAGGGCCAGTACCATGCGTCTGGTTCAGGCCGAGTGCCATGAGACTGGTTCAGGCCCACCACCATGAGTTTGATTCAAACACACCACCATGAGTCTGGTTCAGGCCCACCTTCATGAGTCTGGTTCAGGCCCACCACCGTGAGTCTCGTTCAGGCCCACGACCATGGGTCTAATACAGGCCTACTACCATGAATCTGGTTCAGGCCCAGCACCATGAGTCAGGTTTATCCCCATCGCCAGGAGTCTGGTTCAGGCCGAGCACCTTGGGTCTGGTTCAGGCCCAGAGCCATGAGCCTGGTTCAGGCCCACCACCACGGGTCTGGTTCAGGCCCACCGCCATGAGTCTGGTTCAGATCCAAAACCATGAGTCTGGTTCAGGCACATTGCTATGAGTCTGGATCAGGCCCAGCACCATGAGTCTGGTTCAGGGCCACCGCTAGGAGTCTGGTTCAGGGCCAGTACCATGCGTCTGGTTCAGGCCGAGTGCCATGAGTCTGGTTCAGGCCCACCTTCATGAGTCTGGTTCAGGCCCACCACCGTGAGTCTCGATCAGGCCCACGACCATGGGTCTAATACAGGCCTACTACCATGAATCTGGTTCAGGCCCAGCACCATGAGTCTGGTTCAGGCCCAGCACCATGAGTCTGGTTCAGCCCCATCACTATGAATCTGGTTCAGGCCCAGCACCATGAGTCTGGTTCAGGCCCATCACCAGGAGTCTGGTTCAGTCCCAGCACCATGGGTCTGGTTCAGACCCAGAGCCATGAGCCTGGTTCAGGCCCACCATCATGAGTCTGGTTCAGGCCCACCGCCATGAGTCTAGTTCAGGTCCACCACTAAGAGACAGGTTCAGGCCCACCACCATGGGTGTTCTTTAGGCGCATCGCCATGAGTCTGGTTCAAGCCCACCACCATGTGTCTGGTTCAGGCCCACCACCATGGGTCTGGTTCAGGCCCACCTCCATGAGTCTGGTTCAGGCCTACCACCGTGAGTCTGGTTCAGGCCCACCACCCCGGGTCTAATACATGCCTACTACCGTGAGTCTGGTTCAGGCCCACCACCATGGGTCTGGTTCAGGTCCACCGCCGTGAAACAGATTCACGCCGACCACCATTCGTCAGGTACAGGCACACCACCATTCGTCAGGTACAGGCCCACCACCATGAGTCTGGTTCAGGCCCACCGCCATGAGTCTGGTTAAGACACACCACCATGAGTCTGGTTCAGGTCCACCGCCGTGAAACTGATTCATGCCGACCACCATTCGTCAGGTACAGGCACACCACCATGAGTCTGGTTCAGGCCCACCACCATGAGTCTGGTTCAGGCCCATCGCTATGAGTATGGATCAGGCCCAACACCATGAGTCTGGTTCAGGCCCATCGCCATTGAGTCTGATTCAGGCCCATCGCCATTGAGTCTGATTCAGGCCCATCGCCATGAGTCTGGTTCAGGTCCACCACCGTGAATCTGGTTCAGGTCCACCACCATGAATCTGTTTCAGGCCCACCACCATGAGTCTGGTTCAGGCCCATCGCTATGAGTCTGGTTCAGGCCCACCGCCATGAGTCTGGTTAAGACATACCACCATGAGTCTGGTTCAGGCCCACCTCCATGAGTCTGGTTCAGGCCCACCACCATGAGTCTGGTTCAGGCCCAGCACTACGAATCTGGTTCAGGCCCAGCACCATGCGTCTGGTTCAGGCCCATCGCCAGGAGTCTGATTCAGGCCCACCACCATGCGTCTTGTACAGGACTACCATCATGAGTCTGGTTCAGGCACAGCACTACGAATCTGGTTCAGGCCCAACACCATGGGTCTGGTTCAGGCCCAGAGCCATGAGCCTGGTTCAGGTCCACCACTAAGAGTCAGGTTCACGC
Organism: Chiloscyllium plagiosum; assembly: GCF_037043375.1. Lineage (NCBI taxonomy): Eukaryota > Metazoa > Chordata > Chondrichthyes > Orectolobiformes > Hemiscylliidae > Chiloscyllium > Chiloscyllium plagiosum. The sequence continues at coordinate 98,385,820 of NW_028270140.1, forward strand.
CTACCACCATGGGTCTTCTTCAAGCGCATCGCCATGAGTCTGTTTCAGGCCCACCACCATGGGTCTGGTTCAGGTCCACCACCATGAATCTGGTTCAGGCACACCATCATGTGTCTGGTACAGGCCTACCACCATGAGTCTGGTTCAGGCCCACCACACTGAGTCTGGTTCAGGCCCATCGCTATGAGTCTAGATCCGACCCAGCACCATGAGTCTGGTTCAGGCACATCGCCAGGAGTCTGGTTCAGGCGCTCCACCATGAGTCTGGATCCGGCCCAGCACCATGAGTCTGGTTCAGGCCCATCGCCAGGAGTCTGGTTCAGGGGCTCCACCATGAGTCTGGTTCAGGCCCAGTGCCATGAGCCTGGTTCAGGTGCTCCACCATGAGTCTGGTTCAGGCCCAACACCATGAGTCTGGTTCAGGCCCATCGCCATGAGTCTAATACAGGCCTACTACTATGAGTCTGGTTCAGGCGCATCGCTATGAGTCTGGATCAGGCCCAGCACCATGTGTCTGGTTCAGGCCCACCACCATGAGTCTAATACAGGCCTACTACTATGAGATTTGTTCAGGCGCATCACTATGAGTCTGGATCAGGCCCAGCACCATGATTCTGGTGCAGGCCCATCGCCAGGAGTCTGGTTCAGGGCCAGTACCATGCGTCTGGTTCAGGCCGAGTGCCATGAGACTGGTTCAGGCCCACCACCATGAGTCTGGTTCAGGTCCACCACCGTGAAACTGATTCAGGCCCACCCCATTCGTCAGGTATAGGCACACCACAATGAGTCTGGATCAGGCCCACCACCGTGAATCTGGTTCAGGTCCACCACAGTGAATCTGTTTCAGGCCCACCACCATGAGTCTTGTTCAGGCCAACCACCATGTGTCTTGTTCAGGCCCACCGTCATGAGTCTGGTTCAGACACACCACCATGAGTCTGGTTCAGGCCCACCTCTATGAGTCTGGTTCAGGCCCACCACCGTGAGTCTGGTTCAGGCCGACCACCATGAGTCTGTTTCAGGCCCAGCACGATGAATCTGGTTCAGGCCCAGCGCCATGCGTCTGGTTCAGGACCAGCACTACAAATCTGGTTCAGGACCACCACCATGCGTCTGGTACAGAACTACCATCATGAGTCTGGTTCAGGCCCAGCACTACGAATCTGGTTCAGGCCCAACACCATGGGTCTGGTTCAGGCCCAGAGCCATGAGCCTGGTTCAGGCCCACTACCATGGGTCTGGTTCAGGCCCATCACCATGAGTCTGGTTCAGATCCACCACTAAGAGTCAGGTTCACGCCTACCACCATGGGTGTTCTTCAGGCGCATCGCCATCAGTCTGTTTCAGGCCCACCACCATGGGTCTGGTTCAGGTCCACCACCATGAATCTGGTTCAGGCACACCACCATGCGTCTGGTTTAGGCCTACTACCATGAGTCTGGTTCAGGCTCATGACCGTGAGTCTGGTTCAGGCCCATCGCCAGGAGTCTGGTTCAGGGCCAGCACCATGGGTCAGGCTCAAGCCCAGTGCCATGAGACTGGTTCAGGCGCACCACCATAAGTCTGGTTCAGGCCCACCACCATGAGTCTGGTTCTGGCCCACCACCATGAGTCTAATACAGGCCTACTCCCATGAGTCTGGTTCAGGCCCATCGCTATGAGTCTGGATCAGGCCCAGCACCATGAGTCTGGTTCAGGCCCATCGCCAGGAGTCTGGTTCAGGGCCAGTACCATTCGTCTGGTTCAGGCCGAGTGCCATGAGCCTGGTTCAGGCCCACCACCGTGAGTCTGGTTGAGGCCCACGACTATGGGTCTAATACAGGCCTACTACCATGAGCCTGGTTCAGGCCCACCACCACGTGTCTGGTTCAGGCCGACCGCCATGAGTCTGGTTCAGGTCCACCACCATGGGTCAGGTTCAGGCCCACCACCATGGGTCTTCCTTAGGAGCATCGCCATGAGTCTGGTTCAGGCCCACCACCATGGGTCTGGTTCAGGTCCACCACCGTGAATCTGGTTCAGGCCCACCACCATGCGTCTGGTACAGGCCTACCACCATGAGTCTGGTTCAGGCCAACCACCATGGGTCTGGTTCAGGTCCACCACCGTGAATCTGGTTCAGGCCCAGCACCGTGGGTCTGGGAGAGTCCTACCACCATGAGTCTGGTTCAGGCCGACCGCCATGACTCTGGTTCAGGTCCACCACTAAGAGTCAAGTTCAGGCCCACCACCATGGGTCTTCTTTAGGCGCACCGCCATGAGTCTGGTTCAGACACACCACCATGGGTCTGGTTCAGGCCCACCACCATGAGTCTGGTTCAGGCCCATCGCTATGAGTCTGGATCAGGCCCAGCACCATGAATCTGGTTCAGGTCCACCTCCATGGGTCTTGGTGAGTCCTACCCACCATGAGTCTGGTTCAGGCCCACTACCATGAGTCTGGTTCAGGCCCATCAGTATGAATTTGGTTCAGGCCCAGCACCATGAGTCTGGTTCAGGCCCATCGCCAGGTGTCCGGTTCAGGGCCAGCACCATGGCTCTGGTTCAGGCCCAGTGCCATGAGCCTGGTTCAGGCCCACCGCCATGAGTCTGGTTCAGACCCACCACCATGAGTCTGGTTCTTGCCCACCTCCATGAGTCTGGTTCAGGCCCACCACGTGAGCCTGGTTCAGGCCCATCACCAGGAGTCTGGTTCAGTCCCAGCACCATGGGTCTGGTTCAGACCCAGAGCCATGAGCCTGGTTCAGGCCCACCATCATGGGTCTTGTTCAGGCCCACCTCCATGAGTCTGGTTCAGGCCCATCACCAGGAGTCTGGTTCAGTCCTAGCACCATGGGTCTGGTTCAGACCCAGAGCCATGATCCTGGTTCAGGCCCACCATCATGGGTCTGGTTCAGGCCCACCGCCATGAGTCTAGTTCAGGTCCACCACTAAGAGTCAGGTTCAGGCCCACCACCATGGGTGTTCTTTAGGCGCATCGCCATGGGTCTGGTTCAAGCCCACCACCATGTGTCTGGTTCAGGCCCACCACCATGGGTCTGGTTCAGGCCCACCTCCATGAGGCTGGTTCAGGCCCACCACCCAGGGTCTGGTTCAGGCCCAGTACAATGAGTCTGCTTCAGACCCACCTCCATGGGTCTGGTTCAGGCCCACCTCCATGTGTCTGGTTCAGGCCCATTGCCATGGGTCTGGTTCAGGCCCACCTCCATGAGTCTGGTTCAGGCCCACCACCGTGAGTCTGGTTCAGGCCCACCACCCTGGGTCTAATACATGCCTACTACCATGAGTTTGGTTCAGGCCCACCACCATGGGTCTTGTTCAGGTCCACCGCCTTGAAACTGATTCATGCCGACCACCATTCGTCAGGTACAGGCACACCACCATGAGTATGGTTCAGGCCCACCACCATGAGTCTGGTTCAGGCCCACCACCACGGGTCTGGTTCAGGCCCACCTCCATGAGGCTGGTTCAGGCCCACCACCATGGGTCTGGTTCAGGCCCAGTACAATGAGTCTGCTTCAGACCCACCTCCATGGGTCTGGTTCAGGCCCACCACCATGAGTCTGGTTCAGGCCCATCGCTATGAGTCTGGATGAGGCTCAACCCCATGAGTCTGATTCAGGCCCATCGCCATGAGTCTGATTCAGGCCCATCGCCATGAGTCTGGTTCAGGTCCACCACCGTGAATCTGGTTCAGGTCCACCACCATGAATCTGTTTCATGCCCACCACAATGAGTCTGGTTCAGGACAACCGCCATGAGTCTGGTTCAGACACACCACCATGAGTCTGGTTCAGGCCCACCTCCATGAGTCTGGTTCAGGCCCACCACCGTGAGTCAGGTTCAGGCCGACCACCATGAGTCTGGTTCAGGCCCAGCACTACGAATCTGGTTCAGACCCAGCACCATGCGTCTGGTTCAGGCACATCGCCAGGAGTCTGGTTCAGGCCCACCACCATGCGTCTGGTACAGGACTACCATCGTGAGTCTGGTTCAGGCCCAGCACTACGAGCCTGGTTCAGGCCCAACACCATGGGTCTGGTTCAGGCCCACCACCATGAGCCTGGTTCAGGCCCACCACCATGGGTCTGGTTCAGGCCCACCGCCATGAGTCTGGTTCAGGTCCACCACTAAGAGTCAGGTTCACGCCTACCACCATGGGTCTTCTACAGGCGCATCGCCATGAGTCTGTTTCAGGCCCACCACCATGGGTCTGGCTCAGGCCCACCACCATGAGTCTGGTTCAGGCCCACCACCCTGAGTCTGGTTCAGGCCCATCGCTATGAGTCTGGATCCGGCCCAGCACCATGAGTCTGGTTCACACCCATCGCCAGGAGTCTGGTTCAGGCGCTCCACCATGAGTCTGGATCCGGCCCAGCACCATGAGTCTGGTTCAGGCCCATCTCCAGGAGTCTGGTTCAGGCGCTCCACCATGAGTCTGGTTCAGGCCCAGTGCCATGAGCCTGCTTCAGGCGCTCCACCATAAGTCTGGTTCAGGCCCACCACCATGTGTCTGGTTCAGGCCCACCACCATGAGTCTAATACAGGCCTACTACTATGAGTCTGGTTCAGGCGCATCGCTATGAGTCTGGATCAGGCCCAGCACCATGAGTCTGGTTCAGGCCCATCGCCAGGAGTCTGGTTCAGGGCCAGTACCATGGGTCTGGTTCAGGCCCACCGCCATGAGTCTGGTTCAGGTCCACCACTAAGAGTCAGGTTCACGCCTACCACCATGGGTCTTCTACAGGCGCATCGCCATGAGTCTGTTTCAGGCCCACCACCATGGGTCTGGCTCAGGCCCACCACCATGAGTCTGGTTCAGGCCCACCACCCTGAGTCTGGTTCAGGCCCATCGCTATGAGTCTGGATCCGGCCCAGCACCATGAGTCTGGTTCACACCCATCGCCAGGAGTCTGGTTCAGGCGCTCCACCATGAGTCTGGATCCGGCCCAGCACCATGAGTCTGGTTCAGGCCCATCTCCAGGAGTCTGGTTCAGGCGCTCCACCATGAGTCTGGTTCAGGCCCAGTGCCATGAGCCTGCTTCAGGCGCTCCACCATAAGTCTGGTTCAGGCCCACCACCATGTGTCTGGTTCAGGCCCACCACCATGAGTCTGGTTCAGGCGCATCGCTATGAGTCTGGATCAGGCCCAGCACCATGAGTCTGGTTCAGGCCCATCGCCAGGAGTCTGGTTCAGGGCCAGTACCATGCGTCTGGATCAGGCCGAGTGCCATGAGCCTGGTTCAGGCCCACCACGAGATTGATTCAAACACACCACCATAAGTCAGGTTCAGGCCCACCTTCATGAGTCTGGTTCAGGCCCACCACCATGAGTCTCGTTCAGGCCCACGACCATGGGTCTAATACAGGCCTACTACCATGAATCTGGTTCAGGCCCAGCACCATGAGTCAGGTTCAGCCCCATCGCCAGGAGTCTGGTTCAGCCCCAGCACCTTGGGTCTGGTTCAGGCCCAGAGCCATGAGCCTGGTTCAGGCCCACCACCCTGGGTCTGGTTCAGGCCAACCGCCATGAGTCTGGTTCAGGTCCACCACCATGAGTCTGGTTCAGGCCCATTGCTATGAGTCTGGATCAGGCCCAGCACCATGAGTCTGGTTCAGGCCCACAACCATCGGTCTGGTTCAGGTGGTCCACCGTGAATCTGATCCAGGCCCACCACCATGGGTCTTCTTTAGGCGCATCGCCATGAGTCTGGTTTCAGGCCCACCACCATGGGTTTGGTTCAGGTCCACCGCCGTGAAACTGATTCAGGCCCACCACCATTCATCAGGTACAGGGACACCACCATGAGTCTGGTCCAGGCCCACCACCATGAGTCTGGTTCAGGCCCATTGCTATGAGTCTGGATCAGGCCCACCACCATGAGTCTGATTCAGGCCCATCGCCATGAGTCTGGTTCAGGTCCACCACCGTGAATCTGGTTCAGGTCCACCACCGTGAATCTATTTCAGGCCCACCACCATGAGTCTGGTTCAGGCCCATCGCTATGAGTCTGGTTCAGGCCGACCGCCATGAGTCTGGTTCAGACACACCACCATGAGTCTGGTTCAGGCCCACCTCCATGAATCTGGTTCAGGCCCACCACCGTGAGTCTGGTTCAGGCCCAGCACTACGAATCTGGTTCAGGCCCAGCACCATGTGTCTGGTTCAGGCCCACCACCGTGAGTCTGGTTCAGGCCCAGCACTACGAATCTGGTTCAGGCCCCCCACCATGCGTCTGGTACAGGACTACCATCATGAGTCTGGTTCAGGCCCAGCACCATGGGTCTGATTCAGGCCCAGAGCCATGAGCCTGGTTCAGGCCCACCACCATGCGTCTGGTACAGGACTACCATCATGAGTCTGGTTCAGGCCCAGCACTATGAATCCGGTTCAGGCCCAGAACCATGTGTCTGGTTCAGGCCCAGAGCCATGAGCCTGGTTCAGGCCCACCACCATGGGTCTGGTTCAGGCCCACCGCCATGAGTCTTGTTCTGACCCACCTCCATGAGTCTGGATCAGGCCCACCACGTGAGTCTGGTTCAGGCCCATCACTATGCATCTGTTTCAGGCCCAGCACCATGAGTCTGGTTCAGGCCCATCACCAGGAGTCTGGTTCAGGCCCATCACCAGGAGTCCGGTTCAGGCCCAGCACCATGGGTCTGGTTCAGACCCAGAGCCATGAGTCTAGTTCAGGTCCACCACTAAGAGTCAGGTTCAGGCCCACCAACATGGGTGTTCTTTAGGCGCATCGCCATGAGTCTGGTTCAAGCCCACCACCATGGGTCTAGTTCAGGTCCACCACTAAGAGTCAGGTTCACGCCTACCACCATGGGTCTTCTTCAGGCGCATCGCCATTAGTCTGTTTCAGGCCCACCACCATGGGTCTGGTTCAGGTCCACCACCATGAATCTGGTTCAGGCACACCACCATGTGTCTGATTCAAACACACCACCATGAGTCTGGTTCAGGCCAACGTTCATGACTCTGTTTCAGGCCCTCCACCGTGAGTCTGGTTCAGGCCCACGACCATGGGTCTAATACAGGCCTACTACCATGAATCTGGTTCAGGCCCACCACCATAGGTCTGGTTCAGGCCGACCGCCATGAGTCTGGTTCAGGTCCACCACTAAGAGTCAGGTTCAGGCCCACCACCATGGGTCTTCCTTAGGAGCATCGCCATGAGTCTGGTTCAGGCCCACCAACATGGGTCTGGTTCAGGACCACCACCGTGAATCTGGTTCAGGCCCACCACCATGCGTCTGGTACAGGCCTACCACCATGAGTCTGGTTCAGGCCCACCACCATGAGTCTGGTTCAGGCCCATCGTTATGAGTCTGGATCAGGCCCAGCACCATGAGTCTGGTTCAGGCCCACAACCATGGGTCTGGTTCAGGTCCACCACCGTGAATCTGGTTCAGGCCAACCACCATGGGTCTGGGAGAGTCCTACCACCATGAGTCTGGTTCAGGCCCACCACCATGAGTCTGGTTCAGGCCCACCACCATGGGTCTGGTTCAGGCCGACCGCCATGAGTCTGGTTCAGGTCCACCACTAAGACTCAGATTCAGGCCCACCACCATGGGTCTTCTTTAGGCGCATCGCCATGAGTCTGGTTCAGGCCCAGCACCATGGGTCTGGTTCAGGCCCAGCACAATGAGTCTGATTCAGGCCCACCTCCATGGGTCTGGTTCAGGCCCATCACTATGAATCTGGTTCAGGCCCACAACCATGGGTCTGGTTCAGGCCCATCGCCAGGAGTCTGGTTCAGGCCCACCACCATGCGTCTGGTACAGGACTACCATCATGAGTCTGGTTCAGGCCCAGCACTATGAATCTGGTTCAGGCCCAGAACCATGTGTCTGGTTCAGGCCCAGAGCCATGAGCCTGGTTCAGGCCCACCACCATGGGTCTGGTTCAGGCCCACCGCCATGAGTCTTGTTCTGACCCACCTCCATGAGTCTGGATCAGGCCCACCACGTGAGTCTGGTTCAGGCCCATCACCAGGAGTCTGGTTCAGGCCCAGCACCATGGGTCTGGTTCAGACCCAGAGCCATGAGTCTAGTTCAGGTCCACCACTAAGAGTCAGGTTCAGGCCCACCAACATGGGTGTTCTTTGGGCGCATCGCCATGAGTCTGGTTCAAGCCCACCACCATGAGTCTGGTTCAGGCCCACCACCATGGGTCTGGTTCAGGCCCACCTCCATGAGGCTGGTTCAGGCCCACCACCGTGAGTCTGGTTCAGGGCCACCACCCTGGGTCTCATACAGGCCTACTACCATGAGTCTCGTTCAGGCCCACCACCATGGGTCTGGTTCAGGCCCACATCCATGTGTCTGGTTCAGGCCTACTACCATGAGTCTGGTTCAGGCCCACCACCATGGGTCTGGTTCAGGTCCACCGCCTTGAAACTGATTCATGCCGACCACCATTCGTCAGGTACAGGCACACCACCATGAGTGTGGTTTAGGCCCACCACCATGAGTCTGGTTCAGGCCCAGTACAATGAGTCTGCTTTAGATCCACCTCCATGAGTCTGGTTCAGGTCCACCACCATGAGTCTGGTTCAGGCCCATCGCCAGGAGTCTGGATGAGGCTCAACCCCATGAGTCTGATTCAGGCCCATCGCCATGAGTCTGATTCAGGCCCATCGCCATGAGTCTGGTTCAGGTCCACCACCGTGAATCTGGTTCAGGTCCACCACCATGAATCTGTTTCATGCCCACCACAATGAGTCTGGTTCAGGCCCATCGCTATGAGTCTGGTTCAGAACAACCGCCATGAGTCTGGTTCAGACACACCACCATGAGTCTGGTTCAGGCCCACCTCCATGAGTCTGTTTCAGGCCCACCAACGTGAGTGGTTCAGGCCGACCACAATGAGTCTGGTACAGGCCCAGCACTACGAATCTGGTTCAGACCCAGCACCATGCATCTGGTTCAGGCCCATCGCCAGGAGTCTGGTTCAGGCCCACCACCATGTGTCTGGTACAGGACTACCATCATGAGTCTGGTTCAGGCCCAGCACTACGAGCCTGGTTCAGGCCCAACACCATGGGTCTGGTTCATGCCCAGAGCCATGAGCCTGGTTCAGGCCCACCACCATGGGTCTGGTTCAGGCCCACCGCCATGAGTCTGGTTCAGGTCCACCACTAAGAGTCAGGTTCACGCCTACCACCATGGGTCTTCTTCAGGCGCATCGCCATGAGTCCGTTTCAGGCCCACCACCATGGGTCTGGTTCAGGTCCACCACTATGAATCTGGTTCAGGCACACCATCATGTGTCTGGTACAGGCCTACACCATGAGTCTGGTTCAGGCCCACCACCCTGAGTCTGGTTCAGGCCCATCGCTATGAGTCTGGATCCGGCCCAGCACCATGAGTCTGGTTCAGGCCCATCGCCAGGAGTCTGGTTCAGGCGCTCCACCATGAGTCTGGATCCGGCCCAGCACCATGAGTCTGGTTCAGGCCCATCTCCAGGTGTCTGGTTCAGGCGCTCCACCATGAGTCCCGTTCAGGCCCAGTGCCATGAGCCTGCTTCAGGCGCTCCACCATAAGTCTGGTTCAGGCCCACCACCAAGTGTCTAATACAGGCCTACTACTATGAGTCTGGTTCAGGCGCATCGCTATGAGTCTGGATCAGGCCCAGCACCATGTGTCTGGTTCAGGCCCACCACCATGAGTCTAATACAGGCCTACTACTATGAGTCTGGTTCAGGCGCATCGCTATGAGTCTGGATCAGGCCCAGCACCATGAGTCTGGTTCAGGCCCATCGCCAGGAGTCTGGTTCAGGACCAGTACCATGCGTCTGGTTCAGGCCGAGTGCCATGAGCCTGGTTCAGGCCCACCACGAGTTTGATTCAAACACACCACCATGAGTCTGGTTCAGGCCCACCTTCATGAGTCTGGTTCAGGCCCACGACCATGGGTCTAATACAGGGCTACTACCATGAATCTGGTTCAGGCCCAGCACCATGAGTCAGGTTCAGCCCCATCGTCAGGAGTCTGGATCAGGCCCAGCACCATGAGTCTGGTTCAGGCCCACAACCATCGGTCTGGTTCAGGTGGTCCACCGTGAATCTGGTTCAGGCCCACAACCATGGGTCTGGTTCAGATCCACCACTAAGAGTCAGGTCCAGGCCCACCACCATGGGTCTTCTTTAGGCACATCGCCATGAGTCTGGTTTCAGGCCCACCACCATTGGTCTGGTTCAGGTCCACCGCCGTGAAACTGATTCAGGCCCACCACCATTCGTCAGGTACAGGCACACCACCATGAGTCTGGTCCAGGCCCACCACCATGAGTCTGGTTCAGGTCCATCGCCATGAGTCTGGTTCAGGTCCACCACCGTGAATCTGGTTCAGGTCCACCACCGTGAATCTATTTCAGGCCCACCACTATGAGTCTGGTTCTGGCCCATCGCTATGAGTCTGGTTCAGGCCAACCGCCATGAGTCTGGTTCAGACACACCACCATGAGTCTGGTTCAGGCCCACCTCCATGAATCTGGTTCAGGCCCACCCCCGTGAGTCTGGTTCAGGCCCAGCACTACGAATCTGGTTCAGGCCCAGCACCATTCGTCTGGTTCAGGCCCATCGCCAGGAGTCTGGTTCAGGCCCCCCACCATGCGTCTGGTACAGGACTACCATCATGAGTCTGGTTCAGGCCCAGCACCATGGGTCTGATTCAGGCCCAGAGCCATGAGCCTGGTTCAGGCCCACCATCATGGGTCTCGTTCAGGCACACCGCCATGAGTCTGGTTCAGTTCCACCACTAAGAGTCAGGTTCACGCCTACCACCATGGGTCTTCTTCAGGCGCATCGCCATTAGTCTGTTTCAGGCACACCACCATGGGTCTGGTTCTGGTCCACCACCATGAATCTGGTTCAGGCACACCACCATGTGTCTGATTCAAACACACCACCATGAGTCTGGTTCAGGCCAACCTTCATGACTCTGTTTCAGGCCCTCCACCGTGAGTCTGGTTCAGGCCCACGACCATGGGTCTAATACAGGCCTACTACCATGAATCTGGTTCAGGCCCACCACCATAGGTCTGGTTCAGGCCGACCGCCATGAGTCTGGTTCAGGTCCACCACTAAGAGTCAGGTTCAGGCCCACCACCATGGGTCTTCCTTAAGAGCATCGCCATGAGTCTGGTTCAGGCCCACCAACATGGGTCTGGTTCAGGTCCACCACCGTGAATCTGGTTCAGGCCCACCACCATGCGTCTGGTACAGGCCTACCACCATGAGTCTGGTTCAGGCCCACCACCATGAGTCTGGTTCAGGCCCATTGTTATGAGTCTGGATCAGGCCCAGCACCATGAGTCTGGTTCAGGCCCACAACCATGGGTCTGGTTCAGGTCCACCACCGTGAATCTGGTTCAGGCCAACCACCATGGGTCTGGGAGAGTCCTACCACCATGAGTCTGGTTCAGGCCCACCACCATGAGTCTGGTTCAGGCCCACCACCATGGGTCTGGTTCAGGCCGACCGCCATGAGTCTGGTTCAGGTCCACCACTAAGAGTCAGGTTCAGGCCCACCACCATGGGTCTTCTTTAGGCGCATCGCCATGAGTCTGGTTCAGGCCCAGCACCATGGGTCTGGTTCAGGCCCAGCACAATGAGTCTGATTCAGGCCCACCTCCATGGGTCTGGTTCAGGCCCATCACTATGAATCTGGTTCAGGCCCTCAACCATGGGTCTGGTTCAGGCCCATCGCCAGGAGTCTGGTTCAGGCCCACCACCATGCATCTGGTACAGGACTACCATCATGAGTCTGGTTCAGGCCCAGCACTATGAATCTGGTTCAGGCCCAGCACCATGTGTCTGGTTCAGGCCCAGAGCCATGAGCCTGGTTCAGGCCCACCACCATGAATCTAGTTCAGACACACCACCATGCATCTGGTTCAGGCCCACCTCCATGAGTCTGGTTCAGACACACCACCATGAGTCAGGTTCAGGCCCAGCACCATGAGTCTGGTTCAGGCACATCGCCAGGAGTCTAGTTCAGGCCCAGCACCATGGTTCTGGTTCAGGCCCAGAGCCATGAGCCTGGTACAGGCACACCACCATGGGTCTGGTTCAGGCCTACCGCCATGAGTCTGGTTCAGGTCCTCCACTAAGAGTCTGGTTCAGGCCCACCAACATGGGTCTTCTTCAGCAGCATCGCCATGAGTCTGTTTCAGGCCGAGCACCATGAGTCTGTTTCAGACCCATCGCAAGGAGTCTGGTTCAGACACACCACCATGAGTCTGGTTCAGATCCCAGAGCCATGAGTCTGGTTCTGGCCCACCACCGTGAGTCTGGTTCAGACCCACCACCATGGGTCGAATACAGGCCTACTACCATGAATCTGGTTCAGGCCCACCACCATGAGTCTGGTTCAGGCCCACCACCATGGGTCTGGTTCAGGTCCACCACCGTGAATATGGTTCAGGCGCACCACCTTTCGTCATGTACAGGCCTACCACCAGGAGTCTGGTTCAGGCCCACCACCATGAGTCTGGTTCAGGCCCATCGTGATGAGTCTTGATCAGGCCCACCACCATGAGTCTGATTCAGGCCCATCCCCATGAGTCTGGTTCAGGCCCAACACCATGTATCTGGTTCAGGTCCACCACCGTGAATCTGGTTCAGGCCCACCACCATGGGTCTGGGAGAGGCCTATGACCATGAGTCTGGATCAGGCCCACAACCATGAGTCTGGTTCAGGTCCACCACCATGAATCTGGTTCAGGCCCACCACCATGCGTCTGGTACAGGACTACTACCATGAGTCTGGTTCAGGCCCACCACCATGAGTCTGGTTCAAGCCCATCGCTATGAGTCTGGATCAGGCCCAGCACCATGAGTCTGGTTCAGGCCCACAACCATGGGTCTGGTTCAGGTCCACCACCCTGAGTCTGGTTCAAGCCCACAACCATGGGTCTGGGAGAGTCCTACCACCATGAGTCTGGTTCAAGCCCATCAGTATGAGTCTGGTTCAGGCCCAGCACCATGAATCTGGTTCAGGCCCATCGCCAGGAGTTCGGTTCAGGGCCAGCACCTTGGCTCTGGTTCAGGCCCAGTGCCATGAGCCTGGTTCAGGCCACCGCCATGAGCCTGGTTCAGAGACACCACCATGAGTCTGGTTTAGCCCCACCTCCATGAGTCTGGTTCAGGCCCACCACCGAGAGTCTGATTCAGGCCTACCACCGTGGGTCGAATACAGGCCTACTACCATGAGTCTGGTTCAGGCCCACCACCATGAGTCTGGTTCAGGCACATCACTATGAATCTGGTTCAGGCCCAGCACCATGTGTCTGGTTCCGGCCCATCACCAGGAGTCTGGTTCAGGCCCAGCACTATGGGTTTCGTTCAGGCCCAGAGCCATGAACCTGGTTCAGGCCCACAACCATGAGTCTGGTTCAGATCCACCACTAAGAGTCAGGTTCAGGCCCACCACCATGGGTCTTCTTTAGGCGCATCGCCATGAGTCTGGTTCAGGCACACCACCATGGGTCTGGTTCAGGTCCACCACTGTGAATATGGTTCAGGCGCACCACCATTCGTCAGGTACAGGCCTACCACCAGGAGTCTGGTTCAGGCCCACCACCATGAGCCTGGTTCAGGGCCATCGCGATGAGTCTTGATCAGGCCCACCACCATGAGTCTGATTCAGGCGCATCCCCATGAGTCTGGTTCAGGCCCACCACCATGGGTCTGGGAGAGGCCTACGACCATTAGTCGGGTTCAGGCCCAGTGTCATGAGCCTGGTTCAGGCCCACCGCCATGAGTCTTGTTCAGGCCCACCTCCATGAGTCTGGTTCAGGCCCACCACCATGAATCTGGTTCAGACACACCACCATGAGTCTGGTTCAGGCCCACCTCCATGAGTCTGGTTCAGACACACCACCATGAGTCTGTTTCAGGCCCACCTCCATGCATCTGGTTCAGGCCCACCCACCATGAATCTGGTTCAGGCCCAGCACTACGAATCTGGTTCTGGGCCAGCACCATGAGTCTGGTTCAGGCACATCGCCAGGAGTCTAGTTCAGGCCCAGCACCATGGTTCTGCTTCAGGCCCAGAGCCATGAGCCTGGTACAGGCACACCACCATGGGTCTGGTTCAGGCCTACCGCCATGAGTCTGGTTCAGGTCCTCCACTAAGAGTCTGGTTCAGGCCCACCAACATGGGTCTTCTTCAGCAGCATTGCCATGAGTCTGTTTCAGGCCCAGCACCATGAGTCTGTTTCAGAACCATCGCAAGCAGTCTGGTTCAGACACACCACCATGAGTCTGGTTCAGAACCCAGAGCCATGAGTCAGGTTCAGGCCCACCACCATGGGTCTTCGTTAGTCGCATCGCCATGAGTCTGGTTCAGGCCCACCACCATGGGTCTGGTTCAGGTCCACCACCGTGAATATAGTTCAGGTCCACCACCATTCGTCAGGTACAGGCCTACCACCATGAGTCTGGTTCAGGCCCACCACCATGAGTCTGGTTCAGGCCCAGTGCCATGAGCCTGGTTCAGGCCCACCGCCATGAGTCTGGTTCAGGCCCACCACCATGAATCTGGTTCAGGCCCAGCACTAGGAATCTGGTTCAGGCCCAGCACCATGAGTCTGGTTCAGGCACATCGCCAGGAGTCTGGTTCAGACACACCACCATGAGTTTGGTTCAGAATCCAGAGCCATGAGTCTGGTTCAGGCCCACCACCATGGGTCTTCTTTAGTCGCATCGCCATGAGTCTGGTTCAGGCCCACCACCATGGGTCTGGTTCAGGTCCACCACCGTGAATATGGTTCAGGCGCACCACCATTCGTCAGGTACAGGCCTACCACCATGAGTCTGGTTCAGGCCCACCACCATGAGTCTGGTTCAGGCCCAGTGCCATGAGCCTGGTTCAGGCCCACCGCCATGAGTCTGGTTCAGGCCCACCACCATGAATCTGGTTCAGGCCCATCACTATGAGTCTGGTTCAGGCCCACCACCATGGGTCCGGTTCAGGTCCATCACCATGAATCTGGTTCAGGCCCACCGCCATGAATCTGGTTCAGGCCCACCACCATGATCTGGCTCAGACCCTTTGCTATGAGTCTGGATCAGGCCCAGCACCATGAGTCTGGTTCAGGCCCATCGTCAGGAGTCTGGTTCAGGGCCAGCACCATGGGTCCGGTTCAGGCCCAGTGGCATGAGCCTGGTTCAGGTCAACCACCATGGGTCTGCTTTAGACACATCACCATGTGTCTGGTTCAGGCCCACCACCGTGAATCTGGTTCAGGCCCACCACCATGTTCTGGCTCAGACCCTTCGCAATGAGTCTGGATCAGGCCCAGCACCATGAGTCTGGTTCAGGCGTATTGCCAGGAGTCTGGTTCAGGGCCAGCACCATGGGTCTGGTTCAGGCCCAGTGCTATGAGCCTGGTTCAGGCCCACCACCATGAGTCTGGTTCTGACACACCACCATGTGTCTGGTTCAGGCCCACCACCATGAGTCTGGTTCAGGCCCACCTCCATGAGTCTGGTTCAGGCCCACCACTGTGAGTCTGGTTCAGGCCCACCACCATGAGTCTGGTTCAGACACACCACCATGTGTCGGGTTCAGGTCCACCACCATGAGTCTGGTTCAGGCCCACCACCATGTGTCCGGTTCAGGTCCACCACCATGAATCTGGTTCAGGCCCACCACCATGAATCTGGTTCAGGCCCACCACCATGATCTGGCTCAGACCCTTCGCTATGAGTCTGGATCAGGCCCAGTACCATGAGTCTGGTTCAGGCGCATTGCCAGGAGTCTGGTTCAGGCTCAGCACCATGGGTCTGGTTCAGGCCCATCACCGTGAGTCTGGTTCAGGCCCATCACTATGAGTCTGGTTCAGGCCCAGCACCATGTGTCTGGTTCAGGCCCATCACCAGGAGTCTGGTTCAGGCTCAGCATCATGGGTCTGGTTCAGGCCCACCACCGTGATCTGGTTCAGGCCAACCGCCATGAGTCTGGTTCAAGCCCATTGCCATGAGCCTGGTTCAGGCCAACCGCCATGAGTCTGGTTCAGACACACCACCATGAGTCTGGTTCAGGCCCACTTCCATGAGTCTGGTTCAGGCCCACCACCGTGAGTCTAGTTCAGGCCCACCACCATGGGTCTGGTTCAAGCCCAGCACTACGAATCTGGTTCAGGCCCAGCACCATGAGTCTGGTTCAGGTCCATCGCCAGAGTCTGGTTCAGGGCCAGCACCATGGGTCTGGATCAGGCCCAGTGCTATGAGCCTGGTTCAGGCCCACCTCCATGAGTCTGGTTCAGACACACCACCATGTGTCTCGTTCAGGCACACCACCATGAGTCTGGTTCAGGCCCACCTCCATGAGTCTGGTTCAGGCCCACCACCATGAGTCTGGTTCAGACACACCACTATGGGTCTTCTTCAGACGCATCGCCATGAGTCTGGTTCAGGACTACCACCATTGGTCTGGTTCAGGTCCACCACAATGAATCTGGTTCAGGCCAAGCACCATGGGTCTGGTTCAGGCCCAGAGCCATGAGACTGTTTCAGGCCCACCACCATGGGTCTGGTTCAGCCACACCACCATGAGTCTTGTTCAGGTGCACCTCCATGAGTCTGGTTCAGGCCCACCACCGTGAGTCTGGTTCAGGCCCACCACCATGGGTCTAATACAGGCCAACTACCATGTGTCTGGTTCAGACCCATCCCCATGAGTCTGGTTTAGGCCCAGCACTACGAATCTGGTTCAGGCCCAGCACCCAGAGTCTGGTTCAGGCCCGTCGCCAGAGTCTGGTTCAGGGCCAGCACCATGGGTCTGGTTTAGGCCCAGTGCCTTGAGCCTGGTTCAAGCCCACCACCATGTGTCTGGTTCAGGCCCACCACCGTGAGTCTGGTTCTTTCCCACCACCATGGGTCTTCTTCAGGCGCATCGCCATGAGTCTGGTTCAGGCCCACCACCATGGGTCCGGTTCAGGTCCACCACCATGAATCTGGTTCAGGCCCAGAGCCATGCGTCTGGTACAGGCCTACCACCATGAAGCTGTTTCTGGCCCACCACCATGATCTGGTTCAGACCCTTTGCTATGCGTCTGGATCAGGCCCAGCATCATGAGTCTGGTTCAGGCCCATCGCCAGGAGTCTGGTTCAGGGCCCGCACCATGTGTCTGGTTCAGGCCCAGTGGCATGAGCCTGGTTCAGGCCCACCACCATGGGTCTGGTTTAGACACACCACCATGTGTCTGATTCAGGCCCACCACCGTGAGTCTGGTTCAGGCCCATCACCAGGAGTTTGGTTCAGGCCTAGCACCATGGGTCTGGTTCAGGCCTACCACCGTGAGTCTGGTTCAGGCCCACTGCCATGAATCTGGTTCAGGCCCATTGCCATGAGCCAGGTTCAGGCCCACCGCCATGAATCTGCATCAGACACACCACCACCAGGAGTTTAGTTCCGGCCCAGCACCATGGGTCTGGTTCAGGCCTACCACTGTGAGTCTGGTTTAGGCCCACCTCCATGTGTCTGGTTCAGGTCCATCACCATGAATCTGGTTCAGGCCCACCACCATGAATCTAGTTCAAGCCCTTCGGTATGCGTCTGGATCAGGCCCAGCATCATGAGTCTGGTTCAGGCCCATCGCCAGGAGTCTGGTTCAGGGCCAGCACCATGTGTCTGGTTCAGACCCAGTGGCATGAGCCTGGTTCAGGCCCACCACCATGGGTCTGGTTGAGACACACCACCATGTGTCTGATTCAGGCCCACCACTGTGAGTCTGGTTCAGGACCATCACCAGGAGTTTGGTTCAGGCCCAGCACCATGGTTCTGGTTCAGGCCTACCACCGTGAGTCTGGTTCAGGCCCACTGCCATGAATCTGGTTCAGGCCCATTGCCATGAGCCTGGTTCAGGCCCACCGCCATGAATCTGCATCAGACACACCATCACCAGGAGTTTGGTTCAGGCCCAGCACCATGGGTCTGCTTCAGGCCTACCACCGTGAGTCTGGTTCAGGCCCACCTCCATGTGTCTGGTTCAGGCCCACCACCATGGGTCTGGTTTAGACACACCACCATGTGTCTGATTCAGGCCCACCACCGTGAGTCTGGTTCAGGCCCATCACCAGGATTTTGGTTCAGGCCCAGCACCATGGGTCTGGTTCAGGTCCATCGCCAGGAGTCTGGTTCAGGCTCAGCACCATGGGTCTGGTTCAGGCCCACCACCGTGAGTCTGGTTCAGGCCAACCGCCATGAGTCTGGTTCAAGCCCATTGCCATGAGTCTGGTTCAGGCCAACCGCCATGAGTCTGGTTCAGACACACCACCATGAGTCTGGTTCAGGCCCACCTCCATGAGTCTGGTTCAGGCCCACCACCGTGAGTCTGATTCAGGCCCACCACCATGGGTCTGGTTCAGGCCCAGCACTACGAATCTGGTTCAGGCCCAGCACCATGAGCCTGGTTCAGGTCCATCGCCAGAGTCTGGTTCAGGGCCAGCACCATGGGTCTGGTTCAGGCCCAGTGTTATGAGCCTGGTTCATGCCCACCACCATGAGTCTGGTTCAGGCCCACCTCCACGAGTCTGGTTCAGGCCCACCACTGTGAGTCTGGTTCAGGCCCACCACCATGGGTCTGGTTTAGAGACATCACCATGTGACTGGTTCAGGCCCACCACCATGTGTCTGGTACAGGCCTACCACCATGAAGCTGTTTCTGGCCCACCACCATGATCTGGTTCAGACCCTTCGGTATGCGTCTGGATCAGGCTTAGCATCATGAGTCTGGTTCAGGCCCATCGCCAGGAGTCTGGTTCAGGGCCAGCACCATGTGTCTGGTTCAGGCCCAGTGGCATGAGCCTGGTTCAGGCCCACCACCATGGGTCTGGTTTAGACACACCACCATGTGTCTGATTCAGGCCCACCACCGTGAGTCTGGTTCAGGCCCATCACCAGGAGTTTGGTTCAGGCCCAGCACCATGGGCCTGGTTCAGGCCTACCACCGTGAGTCTGGTTCAGGCCCACTGCCATGAATCTGGTTCAGGCCCATTGCCATGAGCCTGGTTCAGGCCCACCGCCATGAATCTGCATCAGACACACCACCACCAGGAGTTTGGTTCAGGCCCAGCACCATGGGTCTGGTTCAGGCCTACCACCGTGAGTCTGGTTCAGGCCCACCTCCATGTGTCTGGTTCAGGTCCATCACCATGAATCTGGTTCAGGCCCACCACCATGAATCTGGTTCAGGCCCTTAGGTATGCGTCTGGATCAGGCCCAGCATCATGAGTCTGGTTCAGTCCCATCGCCAGGAGTCTGGTTCAAGGCCAGCACCATGTGTCTGGTTCAGGCCCAGTGGCATGAGCCTGGTTCAGGCCCACCACCATGGGTCTGGTTGAGACACACCACCATGTGTCTGATTCAGGCCCACCACCGTGAGTCTGGTTCAGGCCCATCACCAGGAGTTTGGTTCAGGCCCAGCACCATGGGTCTGGTTCAGGCCTACCACCGTGAGTCTGGTTCAGGCCCACTGCCATGAATCTGGTTCAGGCCCATTGCCATGAGCCTGGTTCAGGCCCACCGCCATGAATCTGCATCAGACACACCATCACCAGGAGTTTGGTTCAGGCCCAGCACCATGGGTCTGGTTCAGGCCTACCACCGTGAGTCTGGTTCAGGCCCACCTCCATGTGTCTGGTTCAGGCCCACCACCATGGGTCTGGTTTAGACACACCACCATGTGTCTGATTCAGGCCCACCACCGTGAGTCTGGTTCAGGCCCATCACTATTAGTCTGGTTCAGGCCCAGCACCATGGGTCTGGTTCAGGTCCATCGCCAGGAGTCTGGTTCAGGCTCAGCACCATGGGTCTGGTTCAGGCCCACCACCGTGAGTCTGGTTCAGGCCAACCGCCATGAGTCTGGTTCAAGCCCATTGCCATGAGTCTGGTTCAGGCCAACCGCCATGAGTCTGGTTCAGACACACCACCATGAGTCTGGTTCAGGCCCACCTCCATGAGTCTGTTCAGGCCCACCACCGTGAGTCTGGTTCAGGCCCACCACCATGGGTCTGGTTCAGGCCCAGCACTACGAATCTGGTTCAGGCCCAGCGACATGAGTCTGGTTCAGGTCCATCGCCAGTGTCTGGTTCAGGGCCAGCACCATGGGTCTGGTTCAGTCCCAGTGCCATGAGCCTGGTTCAGGCCCACCACCATGAGTCTGGTTCAGACACACTACCATGTGTCTGGTTCAGGCCCCCACCATGAGTCTGGTTCAGGCCCACCTCCATGAGTCTGGTTCAGGCCCACCACTGTGAGTCTGGTTCAGGCCCACCACCATGAGTCTGGTTCAGACACACCACCATGTGTCGGGTTCAGGTCCACCACCATGAATCTGGTTCAGGCCCACCACCATGAATCTGGTTCAGGCCCACCACCATGATCTGGTTCAGACCCTTCGCTATGAGTCTGGATCAGGCCCAGCAACATGAATCTGGTTCAGGCGCATTGCCAGGAGTGTGGTTCAGGGCCAGCACCATGGGTCTGGTTCAGGCCCAGTGGCATGAGCCTGATTCAGGCCCACCACCATGGGTCTGGTTTAGAGACATCACCATGTGTCTGGTTCAGGCCAACCACCATGAGTCTGGTTCAGGCCCATCACTATGAGTCTGGTTCAGGCCCAGCACCATGTGTCTGGTACAGGACCATCGCCAGGAGTCTGGTTCAGGCTCAGCACCATGGGTCTGGTTCAGGTCCATCGCCAGAGTCTGGTTCAGGCCCAGTGCTATGAGCCTGGTTCAGGCCCACCACCATGAGTCTGGTTCAGACACACCACCATGTGTCTGGTTCAGGCCCACCACCATGAGTCTGGTTCAGGCCCACCTCCATGAGTCTGGTTCAGGCCCACCACTGTGAGTCTGGTTCAGGCCCACCACCATGAGTCTGGTGCAGACACACCAACATGTGTCTGGTTCAGGCCCACCACCATGAGTCTGGTTCAGGCCCACCACCGTGAGTCTGGTTCAGGCCCACCTCCTTGTGTCTGGTTCAGGCCCACCACCAAGGGTCTGGTTTAGACACACCACCATGTGTCTGATTCAGGCCCACCACCGTGAGTCTGGTTCAGGCCCATCACTATGAGTCTGGTTCAGGCCCAGCACCATGGGTCTCGTTCAGGTCCATCGCCAGGAGTCTGGTTCAGGCTCAGCACCATGGGTCTGGTTCAGGCCCACCACCGTGAGTCTGGTTCAGGCGAACCGCCATGAGTCTGGTTCAAGCCCATTGCCATGAGTCTGGTTCAGGCCAACCGCCATGAGTCTGGTTCAGACACACCACCATGAGTCTGGTTCAGGCCCACCTCCATGAGTCTGGTTCAGGCCCACCACCGTGAGTCTGGTTCAGGCCCACCACCATGGGTCTGGTTCAGGCCCAGCACTACGAATCTGGTTCAGGCCCAGCGACATGAGTCTGGTTCAGGTCCATCGCCAGTGTCTGGTTCAGGGCCAGCACCATGGGTCTGGTTCAGTCCCAGTGCCATGAGCCTGGTTCAGGCCCACCACCATGGGTCCGGTTCAGGTCCACCACCATGAATCTGTTTCAGGCCCACCACCATGTGTCTGGTACAGGCCTACCACCATGAAGCTGTTTCTGGCCCACCACCATGATCTGGTTCAGACCCTTCGCTATGAGTCTGGATCAGGCCCAGCACCATGAGTCTGGTTCAGGCGCATTGCCAGGAGTCTGGTTCAGGGCCAGCACCATGGGTCTGGTTCAGGCCCAGTGGCATGAGCCTGGATCAGGCCCACCACCATGGGTCTGGTTTAGACACATCACCGTGAGTCTGGTTCAGGCCAACTGCCATGTGTCTGGTTCAAGCCCATCGCCAGGAGTCTGGTTCAGGCTCAGCACCATGGGTCTGGTTCAGGCCCATCACCGTGAGTCTGGTTCAGGCCCCTCACTATGAGTCTGGTTCAGGCCCAGCACCATGTGTCTGTTTCAGGCCCATCGCCAGGAGTCTAGTTCAGGCTCAGCACCATGGGTCTGGTTCAGGCCCACCACCGTGAGTCTGGTTCAGGCCAACCGCCATGAGTCTGGTTCAAGCCCAATGCCATGAGCCTGGTTCAGGCCAACCGCCATGAGTCTGGTTCAGACACACCACCATGAGTCTGGTTCAGGCCCACCTCCATGAGTCTGGTTCAGGCCCACCACCATGGGTCTGGTTCAGGCCCAGCACTACGAATCTGGTTCAGGCCCAGCACCATGAGTCTGGTTCAGGTCCATCGCCAGAGTCTGGTTCAGGGCCAGCACCATGGGTCTGGTTCAGGCCCAGTGCTATGAGCCTGGTTCAGGCCCACCTCCATGAGTCTGGTTCAGACACACCACCATGTGTCTCGTTCAGGCCCACCACCATGAGTCTGGTTCAGGCCCACCTCCATGAGTCTGGTTCAGGCCCACCACTGTGAGTCTGGTTCAGGCCCACCACCATGAGTCTGGTTCAGACACACCACTATAGGTCTTCTTCAGGCGCATCGCCATGAGTCTGGTTCAGGGCCACCACCATTGGTCTGGTTCAGGTCCACCACAATGAATCTGGTTCAGGCCAAGCACCATGGGTCTGGTTCAGGCCCAGAGCCATGAGCCTGTTACAGGCCCACCACCATGGGTCTGGTTCAGCCACACCACCATGAGTCTTGTTCAAGTGCACCTCCATGAGTCTGGTTCAGGCCCACCACCGTGAGTCTGGTTCAGGCCCACCACCATGGGTCTAATACAGGCCTACTACCATGTATCTGGTTCAGACCCATCCCCATGAGTCTGGTTTAGGCCCAGCACTACGAATCTGGTTCAGGCCCAGCACCCAGAGTCTGGTTCAGGCCCGTCGCCAGAGTCTGGTTCAGGACCAGCACCATGGGTCTGGTTTAGGCCCAGTGCCTTGAGCCTGGTTCAAGCCCACCACCATGTGTCTGGTTCAGGCCCACCACCGTGAGTCTGGTTCATTCCCACCACCATGGGTCTTCTTCAGGCGCATCGCCATGAGTCTGGTTCAGGCCCACCACCATGGGTCCGGTTCAGGTCCACCACCATGAATCTGGTTCAGGCCCACCACCATGTGTCTGGTCCAGGCCTACCACCATGAAGCTGTTTCTGGCCCACCACCATGATCTGGTTCAGACCCTTTGCTATGCGTCTGGATCAGGCCCAGCACCATGAGTCTTCTTTAGGCGCATCGACATGAGTTTGGTTCAGGCCCACCACCATGGGTCCGGTTCAGGTCCACCACCATGAATCTGGTTCAGGCCCACCACCATGTGTCTGGTCCAGGCCTACCACCAGGAAGCTGTTTCTGGCCCACCACCATGATCTGGTTCAGACCCTTCGGTATGCGTCTGGATCAGGCCCAGCATCATGAGTCTGGTTCAGGCCCATCGCCAGGAGTCTGGTTCAGGGCCAGCACCATGTGTCTGGTTCAGGCCCAGTGGCATGAGCCTGGTTCAGGCCCACCACCATGGGTCTGGTTTAGACACACCACCATGTGTCTGATTCAGGCCCACCACCGTGAGTCTGGTTCAGGCCCATCACCAGGAGTTTGGTTCAGGCCCAGCACCATGGGCCTGGTTCAGGCCTACCACCGTGAGTCTGGTTCAGGCCCACTGCCATGAATCTGGTTCAGGCCCATTGCCATGAGCCTGGTTCAGGCCCACCGCCATGAATCTGCATCAGACACACCACCACCAGGAGTTTGGTTCAGGCCCAGCACCATGGGTCTGGTTCAGGCCTACCACCGTGAGTCTGGTTCAGGCCCACCTCCATGTGTCTGGTTCAGGTCCATCACCATGAATCTGGTTCAGGCCCACCACCATGAATCTGGTTCAGGCCATTCGGTATGCGTCTGGATCAGGCCCAGCATCATGAGTCTGGTTCAGGCCCATCGCCAGGTGTCTGGTTCAGGGCCAGCACCATGTGTCTGGTTCAGGCCCAGTGGCATGAGCCTGGTTCAGGCCCACCACCATGGGTCTGGTTGAGACACACCACCATGTGTCTGATTCAGGCCCACCACCGTGAGTCTGGTTCAGGCCCATCACCAGGAGTTTGGTTCAGGCCCAGCACCATGGTTCTGGTTCAGGCCTACCACCGTGAGTCTGGTTCAGGCCCACTGCCATGAATCTGGTTCAGGCCCATTGCCATGAGCCTGGTTCAGGCCCACCGCCATTAATCTGCATCAGACACACCATCACCAGGAGTTTGGTTCAGGCCCAGCACCATCGGTCTGGTTCAGGCCTACCACCGTGAGTCTGGTTCAGGCCCACCTCCATGTGTCTGGTTTAGGCCCACCACCATGGGTCTGGTTTAGACATACCACCATGTGTCTGATTCAGGCCCACCACCGTGAGTCTGGTTCAGGCCCATCACCAGGATTTTGGTTCAGGCCCAGCACCATGGGTCTGGTTCAGGTCCATCGCCAGGAGTCTGGTTCAGGCTCAGCACCATGGGTCTGGTTCAGGCCAACCGCCATGAGTCTGGTTCAGACACACTACCATGAGTCTGGTTCAGGCCCACCTCCATGAGTCTGGTTCAGGCCCACCACCGTGAGTCTGATTCAGGCCCACCTCCATGTGTCTGGTTTAGGCCCACCACCATGGGTCTGGTTTAGACACACCACCGTGTGTCTGATTCAGGCCCACCACCGTGAGTCTGGTTCAGGCCCATCACCAGGATTTTGGTTCAGGCCCAGCACCATGGGTCTGGTTCAGGTCCATCGCCAGGAGTCTGGTTCAGGCTCAGCAACATGGGTCTGGTTCAGGCCCACCACCGTGAGTCTGGTTCAGGCCAACCGCCATGAGTCTGGTTCAAGCCCATTGCCATGAGTCTGGTTCAGGCCAACCGCCATGAGTCTGGTTCAGACACACCACCATGGGTCTGGTTCAGGCCCAGCACTACGAATCTGGTTCAGGCCCAGCACCATGAGTCTGGTTCAGGTCCATCGCCAGAGTCTGGTTCAGGGCCAGCACCATGGGTCTGGTTCAGGCCCAGTGCTATGAGCCTGGTTCAGGCCCACCTCCATGAGTCTGGTTCAGACACACCACCATGTGTCTGGTTCATGCCCACCACCATGAGTCTGGTTCAGGCCCACCTCCATGAGTCTGGTTCAGGCCCACCACTGTGAGTCTGGTTCAGGTCCACCACCATGAGTCTGGTTCAGACACACCACCATGTGTCGGGTTCAGGTCCACCACCATGAATCTGGTTCAGGCCCACCACCATGAATCTGGTTCAGGCCCACCACCATGATCTGGTTCAGACCCTTCGCTATGAGTCTGGATCAGGCCCAGCACCATGAATCTGGTTCAGGCGCATTGCCAGGAGTGTGGTTCATGGCCAGCACCATGGGTCTGGTTCAGGCCCAGTGGCATGAGCCTGATTCAGGCCCACCACCATGGGTCTGGTTTAGAGACATCACCATGTGTCTGGTTCAGGCCCACCACCATGTGTCTGGTACAGGCCTACCACCATGAAGCTGTTTCTGGCCCACCACCATGATCTGGTTCAGACCCTTCTGTATGCGTCTGGATCAGGCCCAGCATCATGAGTCTGGTTCAGGCCCATCGCCAGGA
The DNA here is from genome assembly GCF_037043375.1 of Chiloscyllium plagiosum. Lineage (NCBI taxonomy): Eukaryota > Metazoa > Chordata > Chondrichthyes > Orectolobiformes > Hemiscylliidae > Chiloscyllium > Chiloscyllium plagiosum. Next base: position 98,411,395 of record NW_028270140.1, read on the forward strand.
GTCTGGTTCAGGGCCAGCACCATGTGTCTGGTTCAGGCCCAGTGGCATGAGCCTGGTTCAGGCCCACCACTATGGGTCTGGTTTAGACACACCACCATGTGTCTGATTCAGGCCCATCACCGTGAGTCTGGTTCAGGGCCAGCACCATGGGTCTGGTTCAGGCCCAGTGCTATGAGCCTGGTTCAGGCCCACCACCATGAGTCTGGTTCAGACACACTACCATGTGTCTGGTTCAGGCCCCCACCATGAGTCTGGTTCAGGCCCACCTCCATGAGTCTGGTTCAGGTCCATCACCATGTGTCTGGTTCAGGCCCACCACCATGAGTCTGGTTCAGGCCCACCTCCATGAGTCTGGTTCAGGCCCACCACTGTGAGTCTGGTTCAGGCCCACCACCATGAGTCTGGTTCAGACACACCACCATGTGTCGGGTTCAGGTCCACCACCATGAGTCTGGTTCAGGCCCACCACCATGTGTCTGGTTCAGGTCCACCACCATGAATCTGGTTCAGGCCCACCACCATGAATCTGGTTCAGGCCCACCACCATGATCTGGCTCAGACCCTTCGCTATGAGTCTGGATCAGGCCCAGCACCATGAGTCTGGTTCAGGCGCATTGCCAGGAGTCTGGTTCAGGGCCAGCACCATGGGTCTGGTTCAGGTCCAGTGGCATGAGCCTGGATCTGGCCCACCACCATGGGTCTTGTTTAGACACATCACCGTGAGTCTGGTTCAGGCCAACCGCCATGAGTCTGGTTCAAGCCCATCGCCAGGAGTCTGGTTCAGGCTCAGCACCATGGGTCTGGTTCAGGCCCATCACCGTGAGTCTGGTTCAGGCCCATCACTATGAGTCTGGTTCAGGCCCAGCACCATGTGTCTGGTTCAGGCCCATCGCCAGGAGTCTGGTTCAGGCTCATTACCATGGGTCTGGTTCAGGCCCACCACCGTGAGTCTTGTTCAGGCCAACCGCCATGAGTCTGGTTCAAGCCCATTGCCATGAGCCTGGTTCAGGCCAACCGCCATGAGTCTGGTTCAGACACACCACCATGAGTCTGGTTCAGGCCCAGCACTACGAATCTGGTTCAGGCCCAGCACCATGAGTCTGGTTCAGGCCCACCACCATGGGTCTGGTTCAGGCCCAGCACTACGAATCTGGTTCAGGCCCAGCACCATGAGTCTGGTTCAGGTCCATCGCCAGAGTCTGGTTCAGGGCCAGCACCATGGGTCTGGTTCAGGCCCAGTGCTATGAGCCTGGTTCAGGCCCACCTCCATCAATCTGGTTCAGACACACCACCATGTGTCTCGTTCAGGCCCACCACCATGAGTCTGGTTCAGGCCCACCTCCATGAGTCTGGTTCAGGCCCACCACTGTGAGTCTGGTTCAGGCCCACCACCATGAGTCTGGTTCAGACACACCACTATGGGTCTTCTTCAGGCGCATCGCCATGAGTCTGGTTCAGGACCACCACCAATGGTCTGGTTCAGGTCCACCACAATGAATCTGGTTCAGGCCAAGCACCATGGGTCTGGTTCAGGCCCAGAGCCATGAGCCTGTTTCAGGCCCACCTCCATGAGTCTGGTTCAGGCCCACCACCGTGAGTCTGGTTCAGGCCCACCACCATGGGTCTAATACATGCCTACTACCATGTGTCTGGTTCAGACCCACCACCGTGAGTCTGGTTCATTCCCACCACCATGGGTCTTCTTCAGGCGCAACGCCATGAGTCTGGTTCAGGCCCACCACCTTGGGTCCGGTTCAGGTCCACCACCATGAATCTGGTTTAGGCCCAGTGCCTTGAGCCTGGTTCAAGCCCACCACCATGTGTCTGGTTCAGGCCCACCACCGTGAGTCTGGTTCATTCCCACCACCATGGGTCTTCTTCAGGCGCATCGCCATGAGTCTGGTTCAGGCCCACCATCATGGGTCCTGTTCAGGTCCACCACCATGAATCTGGTTCAGGCCCAGAGCCATGTGTCTGGTCCAGGCCTACCACCATGAAGCTGTTTCTGGCCCACCACCATGATCTGGTTCAGACCCTTTGCTATGCGTCTGGATCAGGCCCAGCACCATGTGTCTTCTTTAGGCGCATCGACATGAGTTTGGTTCAGGCCCACCACCATGGGTCCGGTTCAGGTCCACCACCATGAATCTGGTTCAGGCCCACCACCATGTGTCTGGTCCAGGCCTACCACCATGAAGCTGTTTCTGGCCCACCACCATGATCTGGCTCAGACCCTTCGGTATGCGTCTGGATCAGGCCCAGCATCATGAGTCTGGTTCAGGCCCATCGCCAGGAGTCTGGTTCAGGGCCAGCACCATGTGTCTGGTTCAGGCCCAGTGGCATGAGCCTGGTTCAGGCCCACCACCATGGGTCTGGTTTAGACACACCACCATGTGTCTGATTCAGGCCCACCACCGTGAGTCTGGTTCAGGGCCATCACCAGGAGTTTGGTTCAGGCCCAGCACCATGGGCCTGGTTCAGGCCTACCACCGTGAGTCTGGTTCAGGCCCACTGCCATGAATCTGGTTCAGGCCCATTGCCATGAGCCTGGTTCAGGCCCACCGCCATGAATCTGCATCAGACACACCACCACCAGGAGTTTGGTTCAGGCCCAGCACCATGGGTCTGGTTCAGGCCTACCACCGTGAGTCTGGTTCAGGCCCACCTCCATGTGTCTGGTTCAGGTCCATCACCATGAATCTGGTTCAGACCCACCACCATGAATCTGGTTCAGGCCCTTCGGTATGCGTCTGGATCAGGCCCAGCATCATGAGTCTGGTTCAGGCCCATCGCCAGGAGTCTGGTTCAGGGCCAGCACCATGTGTCTGGTTCAGGCCCAGTGGCATGAGCCTGGTTCAGGCCCACCACCATAGGTCTGGTTGAGACACACCACCATGTGTCTGATTCAGGCCCACCACCGTGAGTCTGGTTCAGGGCCAGCACCAGGAGTTTGGTTCAGGCCCAGCACCATGGGCCTGGTTCAGGCCTACCACCGTGAGTCTGGTTCAGGCCCACTGCCATGAATCTGGTTCAGGCCCACTGCCATGAGCCTGGTTCAGGCCCACCGCCATGAATCTGCATCAGACACACCATCACCAGGAGTTTGGTTCAGGCCCAGCACCATGGGTCTGGTTCAGGCCCACCACCATGGGTCTGGTTTAGACATACCACCGTGTGTCTGATTCAGGCCCACCACCGTGAGTCTGGTTCAGGCCCATCACCAGGATTTTGGTTCAGGCCCAGCACCATGGGTCTGGTTCAAGTCCATCGCCAGGAGTCTGGTTCAGGCTCAGCACCATGGGTCTGGTTCAGGCCCACCACCGTGAGTCTGGTTCAGGCCAACCGATATGAGTCTGGTTCAAGCCCATTGCCATGAGTCTGGTTCAGGCCAACCGCCATGAGTCTGGTTCAGACACACCACCATGAGTCTGGTTCAGGCCCACCTCCATGAGTCTGGTTCAGGCCCACCACCGTGAGTCTGATTCAGGCCCACCACCATGGGTCTGGTTCAGGCCCAGCACTACGAATCTGGTTCAGGCCCAGCACCATGAGTCTGGTTCAGGTCCATCGCCAGAGTCTGGTTCAGGCCCAGCACCATGGGTCTGGTTCAGGCCCAGTGCTATGAGCCTGGTTCAGGCCCACCACCATGAGTCTGGTTCAGACACACCACCATGTGTCTGGTTCAGGCCCACCACCATGAGTCTGGTTCAGGCCCACCTCCATGAGTCTGGTTCAGGCCCACCACTGTGAGTCTGGTTCAGGCCCACCACCATGAGTCTGGTTCAGACACACCACCATGTGTCGGGTTCAGGTCCACCACCATGAATCTGGTTCAGGCCCACCACCATGAATCTGGTTCAGGCCCACCACCATGATCTGGTTCAGACCCTTCGCTATGAGTCTGGATCAGGCCCAGCACCATGAATCTGGTTCAGGCGCATTGCCAGGAGTGTGGTTCAGGGCCAGCACCATGGGTCTGGTTCAGGCCCAGTGGCATGAGCCTGATTCAGGCCCACCACCATGGGTCTGGTTTAGAGACATCACCATGTGTCTGGTTCAGGCCCACCACCATGTGTCTGGTACAGGCCTACCACCATGAAGCTGTTTCTGGCCCACCACCATGATCTGGTTCAGACCCTTCGGTATTCGTCTGGATCAGGCCCAGCATCATGAGTCTGGTTCAGGCCCATCGCCAGGAGTCTGGTTCAGGGCCAGCACCATGTGTCTGGTTCAGGCCCAGTGGCATGAGCCTGGTTCAGGCCCACCACCATGGGTCTGGTTTAGACACACCACCATGTGTCTGATTCAGGCCCACCACCGTGAGTCTGGTTCAGGCCCATCAGCAGGAGTTTGGTTCAGGCCCAGCACCATGGGCCTGGTTCAGGCCTACCACCGTGAGTCTGGTTCAGGCCCACTGCCATGAATCTGGTTCAGGCCCATTGCCATGAGCCTGGTTCAGGCCCACCGCCATGAATCTGCATCAGACACACCACCACCAGGAGTTTGGTTCAGGCCCACCACCATGGGTCTGGTTCAGGCCTACCACCGTGAGTCTGGTTCAGGCCCACCTCCATGTGTCTGGTTCAGGTCCATCACCATGAATCTGGTTCAGGCCCACCACCATGAATCTGGTTCAGGCCCTTAGGTATGCGTCTGAATCAGGCCCAGCATCATGAGTCTGGTCCAGGCCCATCGCCAGGAGTCTGGTTCAGGGCCAGCACCATGTGTCTGGTTCAGACCCAGTGGCATGAGCCTGGTTCAGGCCCACCACCATGGGTCTGGTTGAGACACACCACCATGTGTCTGATTCAGGCCCACCACCGTGAGTCTGGTTCAGGCCCATCACCAGGAGTTTGGTTCAGGCCCAGCACCATGGGTCTGGTTCAGGCCTACCACCGTGAGTCTGGTTCAGGCCCACTGCCATGAATCTGGTTCAGGCCCATTGCCATGAGCCTGGTTCAGGCCCACCGCCATGAATCTGCATCAGACACACCATCACCAGGAGTTTGGTTCAGGCCCAGCACCATGGGTCTGGTTCAGGCCTACCACCGTGAGTCTGGTTCAGGCCCACCTCCATGTGTCTGGTTCAGGCCCACCACCATGGGTCTGGTTTAGACACACCACCATGTGTCTGATTCAGGCCCACCACCGTGAGTCTGGTTCAGGCCCATCACTATGAGTCTGGTTCAGGCCCAGCACCATGGGTCTCGTTCAGGTCCATCGCCAGGAGTCTGGTTCAGGCTCAGCACCATGGGTCTGGTTCAGGCCCACCACCGTGAGTCTGGTTCAGGCCAACCCCCATGAGTCTGGTTCAAGCCCATTGCCATGAGTCTGGTTCAGGCCAACCGCCATGAGTCTGGTTCAGACACACCACCATGAGTCTGGTTCAGACACACCTCCATGAGTCTGGTTCAGGCCCACCACCGTGAGTCTGGTTCAGGCCCACCACCATGGGTCTGGTTCAGGCCCAGCACTACGAATCTGGTTCAGGCCCAGCACCATGAGTCTGGTTCAGGTCCATCGCCAGAGTCTGATTCAGGGCCAGCACCATGGGTCTGGTTCAGTCCCAGTGCTATGAGCCTGGTTCAGGCCCACCACCATGAGTCTGGTTCAGACACACCACCATGTGTCTGGTTCAGGCCCACCACCATGAGTCTGGTTCAGGCCCACCTCCATGAGTCTGGTTCAGGCCCACCACTGTGAGTCTGGTTCAGGCCCACCACCATGAGTCTGGTTCAGACACACCACCATGTGTCGGGTTCAGGTCCACCACCATGAATCTGGTTCAGGCCCACCACCATGAATCTGGTTCAGGCCCACCACCATGATCTGGTTCAGACCCTTCGCTATGAGTCTGGATCAGGCCCAGCACCATGAATCTGGTTCAGGCGCATTGCCAGGAGTGTGGTTCAGGGCCACCACCATGGGTCTGGTTCAGGCCCAGTGGCATGAGCCTGATTCAGGCCCACCACCATGGGTCTGGTTTAGAGACATCACTATGAGTCTGGTTCAGGCCCAGCACCATGTGTCTGGTTCAGGCCCATCGCCAGGAGTCTGGTTCAGGCTCAGCACCATGGGTCTGGTTCAGGTCCATCGCCAGAGTCTGGTTCAGGCCCAGTGCTATGAGCCTGGTTCAGGCCCACCACCATGAGTGTGGTTCAGACACACCACCATGTGTCTGGTTCAGGCCCACCACCATGAGTCTGGTTCAGGCCCACCTCCATGAGTCTGGTTCAGGCCCACCACTGTGAGTCTGGTTCAGGCCCACCACCATGAGTCTTGTTCAGACACACCACCATGTGTCGGGTTCAGGTCCACCACCATGAGTCTGGTTCAGGCCCACCACCATGAATCTGGTTCAGGCCTACCACCATGATCTGGTTCAGACCCTTCGCTATGAGTCTGGATCAGGCCCAGCACCATGAATCTGGTTCAGGCGCATTGCCAGGAGTGTGGTTCAGGGCCAGCACCATGGGTCTGGTTCAGGCCCAGTGGCATGAGCCTGATTCAGGCCCACCACCATGGGTCTGGTTTAGAGACATCACCATGTGTCTGGTTCAGGCCAACCACCGTGAGTCTGTTTCAGGCCCATCACTATGAGTCTGGTTCAGGCCCAGCACCATGTGTCTGGTTCAGGCCCATCGCCAGGAGTCTGGTTCAGGCTCAGCACCATGGGTCTGGTTCAGGTCCATCGCCAGAGTCTGGTTCAGGCCCAGTGCTATGAGCCTGGTTCAGGCCCACCACCATGAGTGTGGTTCAGACACACCACCATGTGTCTGGTTCAGGCCCACCACCATAAGTCTGGTTCAGGCCCACCTCCATGAGTCTGGTTCAGGCCCACCACTGTGAGTCTGGTTCAGGCCCACCACCATGAGTCTTGTTCAGACACACCACCATGTGTCGGGTTCAGGTCCACCACCATGAGTCTGGTTCAGGCCCACCACCATGTGTCTGGTTCAGGTCCACCATCATGAATCTGGTTCAGGCCCACCACCATGAATCTGGTTCAGGCCCACCACCATGATCTGGCTCAGACCCTTCGCTATGAGTCTGGATCAGGCCCTGCACCATGAGTCTGGTTCAGGCGCATTGCCAGGAGTCTGGTTCAGGGCCAGCACCATGGGTCTGGTTCAGGCCCAGTGACATGGGCCTGGTTCAGGCCCACCAACATGGGTCTGGTTTAGACACATCACCATGTGTCTGGTTCAGGCCCACCACCGTGAGTCTGGTTCAGGCCCATCACTATGAGTCTGGTTCAGGCCCAGCACCATGTGTCTGGTTCAGGCCCATCGACAGGAGTCTGGTTCAGGCTCAGCACCATGGGTCTGGTTCAGGCCCACCACCGTGAGTCTGGGTCAGGCCAACCACCATGAGTCTGGTTCAGACACACCACTATGGGTCTTCTTCAGGCGCATCGCCATGAGTCTGGTTCAGGACCACCACCATTGGTCTGGTTCAGGTCCACCACCATGAATCTGGTTCAGGCCAAGCACCATGGGTCTGGTTCAGGACCAGAGCCATGAGTCTGTTTCAGGCCCGCCACCATGTGTCTTGTTTAGGCGCATCGACATGAGTTTGGTTCAGGCCCACCACCATGGGTCCGGTTCAGGTCCACCACCATGAATCTGGTTCAGGCCCACCACCATGTGTCTGGTACAGGCCTACCACCATGAAGCTGTTTCTGGCCCACCACCATGATCTGGTTCAGATCCTTCGGTATGCGTCTGGATCAGGCCCAGCATCATGACTCTGGTTCAGGCCCATCGCCAGGAGTCTGGTTCAGGGCCAGCACCATGTGCCTGGTTCAGGCCCAGTGGCATGAGCCTGGTTCAGGCCCACCACCATGGGTCTGGTTTAGACACACCACCATGTGTCTGATTCAGGCCCACCACCGTGAGTCTGGTTCAGGCCCATCACCAGGAGTTTGGTTCAGGCCCACCACCATGGGTCCGGTTCAGGTCCACCACCATGAATCTGTTTCAGGCCCACCACCATGTGTCTGGTACAGGCCTACCACCATGAAGCTGTTTCTGGCCCACCACCATGATCTGGTTCAGACCCTTCGCTATGAGTCTGGATCAGGCCCAGCACCATGAGTCTGGTTCAGGCGCATTGCCAGGAGTCTGGTTCAGGGCCAGCACCATGGGTCTGGTTCAGGCCCAGTGGCATGAGCCTGGATCAGGCCCACCACCATGGGTCTGGTTTAGAAACATCACCATGTGTCTGGTTCAGGCCCACCACCGTGAGTCTGGTTCAGGCCCATCACTATGAGTCTGGTTCAGGCCCAGCACCAGGAGTTTGGTTCAGGCCCAGCACCATGGGTCTGGTTCAGGCCTACCACCGTGAGTCTGTTTCAGGCCCACTGCCATGAATCTGGTTCAGGCCCATTGCCATGAGCCTGGTTCAAGCCCACCGCCATGAATCTGCATCAGACACACCATCACCAGGAGTTTGGTTCAGGCCCAGCACCATGGGTCTGGTTCAGGCCTACCACCGTGAGTCTGGTTCAGGCCCACCTCCATGTGTCTGGTTCAGGCCCACCACCATGGGTCTGGTTTAGACACACCACCATGTGTCTGATTCAGGCCCACCACCGTGAGTCTGGTTCAGGCCCATCACTATGAGTCTGGTTCAGGCCCAGCACCATGGGTCTCGTTCAGGTCCATCGCCAGGAGTCTGGTTCAGGCTCAGCACCATGGGTCTGGTTCAGGCCCACCACCGTGAGTCTGGTTCAGGCCAACCCCCATGAGTCTGGTTCAAGCCCATTGCCATGAGTCTGGTTCAGGCCAACCGCCATGAGTCTGGTTCAGACACACCACCATGAGTCTGGTTCAGGCCCACCTCCATGAGTCTGGTTCAGGCCCACCACTATGGGTCTTCTTCAGGCGAATCGCCATGAGTCTGGTTCAGGACCACCACCATTGGTCTGGTTCAGGTCCACCACCATGAATCTGGTTCAGGCCAAGCACCATGGGTCTGGTTCAGGACCAGAGCCATGAGCCTGTTTCAGGCCCGCCACCATGGTTCTGGTTCAGCCACACCACCATGAGTCTGGTTCAGGTGCACCTCCATGAGACTGGTTCAGGCCCACCACCGTGAGTCTGGTTCAGGCCCACCACCATGGGTCTAATACAGGCCTACTACCATGTGTCTGGTTCAGACCCATCCCCATGAGTCTGGTTTAGGCCCAGCACTACGAATCTGGTTCAGGCCCAGCACCCAGAGTCTGGTTCAGGCCCATCGCCAGAGTCTGGTTCAGGGCCAGCACCATGGGTCTGGTTTAGGCCCAGTGCCTTGAGCCTGGTTCAAGCCCACAACCATGTGTCTGGTTCAGGCCCACCACCGTGAGTCTGGTTCATTCCCACCACCATGGGTCTTCTTCAGGCGCATCGCCATGAGTCTGGTTCAGGCCCACCACCATGGGTCCGGTTCAGGTCCACCACCATGAATCTGGTTCAGGCCCAGAGCCATGTGTCTGGTACAGGCCTACCACCATGAAGCTGTTTCTGGCCCACCACCATGATCTGGTTCAGACCCTTTGCTATGCGTCTGGATCAGGCCCAGCACCATGTGTCTTGTTTAGGCGCATCGACATGAGTTTGGTTCAGGCCCACCACCATGGGTCCGGTTCAGGTCCACCACCATGAATCTGGTTCAGGCCCACCACCATGTGTCTGGTACAGGCCTACCACCATGAAGCTGTTTCTGGCCCACCACCATGATCTGGTTCAGACCCTTCGGTATGCGTCTGGATCAGGCCCAGCATCATGAGTCTGGTTCAGGCCCATCGCCAGGAGTCTGGTTCAGGGCCAGCACCATGTGCCTGGTTCAGGCCCAGTGGCATGAGCCTGGTTCAGGCCCACCACCATGGGTCTGGTTTAGACACACCACCATGTGTCTGATTCAGGCCCACCACCGTGAGTCTGGTTCAGGCCCATCACCAGGAGTTTGGTTCAGGCCCACCACCATGGGTCCGGTTCAGGTCCACCACCATGAATCTGTTTCAGGCCCACCACCATGTGTCTGGTACAGGCCTACCACCATGAAGCTGTTTCTGGCCCACCACCATGATCTGGTTCAGACCCTTCGCTATGAGTCTGGATCAGGCCCAGCACCATGAGTCTGGTTCAGGCGCATTGCCAGGAGTCTGGTTCAGGGCCAGCACCATGGGTCTGGTTCAGGCCCAGTGGCATGAGCCTGGATCAGGCCCACCACCATGGGTCTGGTTTAGAAACATCACCATGTGTCTGGTTCAGGCCCACCACCGTGAGTCTGGTTCAGGCCCATCACTATGAGTCTGGTTCAGGCCCAGCACCAGGAGTTTGGTTCAGGCCCAGCACCATGGGTCTGGTTCAGGCCTACCACCGTGTGTCTGTTTCAGGCCCACTGCCATGAATCTGGTTCAGGCCCATTGCCATGAGCCTGGTTCAGGCCCACCGCCATGAATCTGCATCAGACACACCATCACCAGGAGTTTGGTTCAGGCCCAGCACCATGGGTCTGGTTCAGGCCTACCACCGTGAGTCTGGTTCAGGCCCACCTCCATGTGTCTGGTTCAGGCCCACCACCATGGGTCTGGTTTAGACACACCACCATGTGTCTGATTCAGGCCCACCACCGTGAGTCTGGTTCAGGCCCATCACTATGAGTCTGGTTCAGGCCCAGCACCATGGGTCTCGTTCAGGTCCATCGCCAGGAGTCTGGTTCAGGCTCAGCACCATGGGTCTGGTTCAGGCCCACCACCGTGAGTCTGGTTCAGGCCAACCCCCATGAGTCTGGTTCAAGCCCATTGCCATGAGTCTGGTTCAGGCCAACCGCCATGAGTCTGGTTCAGACACACCACCATGAGTCTGGTTCAGGCCCACCTCCATGAGTCTGGTTCAGGCCCACCACTATGGGTCTTCTTCAGGCGAATCGCCATGAGTCTGGTTCAGGACCACCACCATTGGTCTGGTTCAGGTCCACCACCATGAATCTGGTTCAGGCCAAGCACCATGGGTCTGGTTCAGGACCAGAGCCATGAGCCTGTTTCAGGCCCGCCACCATGGTTCTGGTTCAGCCACACCACCATGAGTCTGGTTCAGGTGCACCTCCATGAGACTGGTTCAGGCCCACCACCGTGAGTCTGGTTCAGGCCCACCACCATGGGTCTAATACAGGCCTACTACCATGTGTCTGGTTCAGACCCATCCCCATGAGTCTGGTTTAGGCCCAGCACTACGAATCTGGTTCAGGCCCAGCACCCAGAGTCTGGTTCAGGCCCATCGCCAGAGTCTGGTTCAGGGCCAGCACCATGGGTCTGGTTTAGGCCCAGTGCCTTGAGCCTGGTTCAAGCCCACAACCATGTGTCTGGTTCAGGCCCACCACCGTGAGTCTGGTTCATTCCCACCACCATGGGTCTTCTTCAGGCGCATCGCCATGAGTCTGGTTCAGGCCCACCACCATGGGTCCGGTTCAGGTCCACCACCATGAATCTGGTTCAGGCCCAGAGCCATGTGTCTGGTACAGGCCTACCACCATGAAGCTGTTTCTGGCCCACCACCATGATCTGGTTCAGACCCTTTGCTATGCGTCTGGATCAGGCCCAGCACCATGTGTCTTGTTTAGGCGCATCGACATGAGTTTGTTTCAGGCCCACCACCATGGGTCCGGTTCAGGTCCACCACCATGAATCTGGTTCAGACCCACCACCATGTGTCTGGTACAGGCCTACCACCATGAAGCTGTTTCTGGCCCACCACCATGATCTGGTTCAGACCCTTCGGTATGCGTCTGGATCAGGCCCAGCATCATGAGTCTGGTTCAGGCCCATCGCCAGGAGTCTGGTTCAGGGCCAGCACCATGTGCCTGGTTCAGGCCCAGTGGCATGAGCCTGGTTCAGGCCCACCACCATGGGTCTGGTTTAGACACACCACCATGTGTCTGATTCAGGCCCACCACCGTGAGTCTGGTTCAGGCCCATCACCAGGAGTTTGGTTCAGGCCCACCACCATGGGTCCGGTTCAGGTCCACCATCATGAATCTGTTTCAGGCCCACCACCATGTGTCTGGTACAGGCCTACCACCATGAAGCTGTTTCTGGCCCACCACCATGATCTGGTTCAGACCCTTCGCTATGAGTCTGGATAAGGCCCAGCACCATGAGTCTGGTTCAGGCGCATTGCCAGGAGTCTGGTTCAGGGCCAGCACCATGGGTCTGGTTCAGGCCCAGTGGCATGAGCCTGGATCAGGCCCACCACCATGGGTCTGGTTTAGAAACATCACCATGTGTCTGGTTCAGGCCCACCACCGTGAGTCTGGTTCAGGCCCATCACTATGAGTCTGGTTCAGGCCCAGCACCAGGAGTTTGGTTCAGGCCCAGCACCATGGGTCTGGTTCAGGCCCACCACCGTGTGTCTGTTTCAGGCCCACTGCCATGAATCTGGTTCAGGCCCATTGCCATGAGCCTGGTTCAGGCCCACCGCCATGAATCTGCATCAGACACACCATCACCAGGAGTTTGGTTCAGGCCCAGCACCATGGGTCTGGTTCAGGCCTACCACCGTGAGTCTGGTTCAGGCCCACCTCCATGTGTCTGGTTCAGGCCCACCACCATGGGTCTGGTTTAGACACACCACCATGTGTCTGATTCAGGCCCACCACCGTGAGTCTGGTTCAGGCCCATCACTATGAGTCTGGTTCAGGCCCAGCACCATGGGTCTCGTTCAGGTCCATCGCCAGGAGTCTGGTTCAGGCTCAGCACCATGGGTCTGGTTCAGGCCCACCACCGTGAGTCTGGTTCAGGCCAACCCCCATGAGTCTGGTTCAAGCCCATTGCCATGAGTCTGGTTCAGGCCAACCGCCATGAGTCTGGTTCAGACACACCACCATGAGTCTGGTTCAGGCCCACCTCCATGAGTCTGGTTCAGGCCCACCACCGTGAGTCTGGTTCAGGCCCACCACCATGGGTCTGGTTCAGGCACAGCACTACGAATCTGGTTCAGGCCCAGCACCATGAGTCTGGTTCAGGTCCATCGCCAGAGTCTGGTTCAGGGCCAGCACCATGGGTCTGGTTCAGTCCCAGTGCTATGAGCCTGGTTCAGGCCCACCACCATGAGTCTGGTTCAGTCACACCACCATGTGTCTGGTTCAGGCCCACCACCATGAGTCTGGTTCAGGCCCACCTCCATGAGTCTGGTTCAGGCCCACCACTGTGAGTCTGGTTCAGGCCCACCACCATGAGTCTGGTTCAGACACACCACCATGTGTCGGTTTCAGGTCCACCACCATGAATCTGGTTCAGGCCCACCACCATGAATCTGGTTCAGGCCCACCACCATGATCTGGTTCAGACCCTTCGCTATGAGTCTGGATCAGGCCCAGCACCATGAATCTGGTTCAGGCGCATTGCCAGGAGTGTGGTTCAGGGCCAGCACCATGGGTCTGGTTCAGGCCCAGTGGCATGAGCCTGATTCAGGCCCACCACCATGGGTCTGGTTGAGAGACATCACCATGTGTCTGGTTCAGGCCAACCACCGTGAGTCTGTTTCAGGCCCATCACTATGAGTCTGGTTCAGGCCCAGCACTACGAATCTGGTTCAGGCCCAGCACCATGAGTCTGGTTCAGGTCCATCGCCAGAGTCTGGTTCAGGCCCAGCACCATGGGTCTGGTTCAGGCCCAGTGCTATGAGCCTGGTTCAGGCCCACCACCATGAGTGTGGTTCAGACACACCACCATGTGTCTGGTTCAGGCCCACCACCATGAGTCTGGTTCAGGCCCACCTCCATGAGTCTGGTTCAGGCCCACCACTGTGAGTCTGGTTCAGGCCCACCACCATGAGTCTTGTTCAGACACACCACCATGTGTCGGGTTCAGTTCCACCACCATGAGTCTGGTTCAGGCCCACCACCATGTGTCTGGTTCAGGTCCACCATCATGAATCTGGTTCAGGCCCACCACCATGAATCTGGTTCAGGCCCACCACCATGAACTCGCTCAGACCCTTCGCTATGAGTCTGGATCAGGCCCAGCACCATGAGTCTGGTTCAGGCGCATTGCCAGGAGTCTGGTTCAGGGCCAGCACCATGGGTCTGGTTCAGGCCCAGTGGCATGAGCCTGGATCAGGCCCACCACCATGGGTCTGGTTTAGACACATCACCATGTGTCTGGTTCAGGCCCACCATCGTGAGTCTGGTTCAGGCCCATCACTATGAGTCTGGTTCAGGCCCAGCACCATGTGTCTGGTTCAGGCCCATCGCCAGGAGTCTGGTTCAGGCTCAGCACCATGGGTCTGGTTCAGGCTCACCACCGTGAGTCTGGGTCAGGCCAACCACCATGAGTCTGGTTCAAGCCCATTGCCATGAGCCTGTTTCAGGCCAACCGCCATGAGTCTGGTTCTGACACACCACCATGAGTCTGGTTCAGGCCCACCTCCATGAGTCTGGTTCAGGCCCACCACCATGAGTCTGGTTCAGACACACCACTATGGGTCTTCTTCAGGCGCATCGCCATGAGTCTGGTTCAGGACCACCACCATTGGTCTGGTTCAGGTCCACCACCATGAATCTGGTTCAGGCCAAGCACCATGGGTCTGGTTCAGGACCAGAGCCATGAGCCTGTTTCAGGCCCGCCACCATGGTTCTGGTTCAGCCACACCACCATGAGTCTGGTTCAGGTGCACCTCCATGAGACTGGTTCAGGCCCACCACCGTGAGTCTGGTTCAGGCCCACCACCATGGGTCTAATACAGGCCTACTACCATGTGTCTGGTTCAGACCCATCCCCATGAGTCTGGTTTAGGCCCAGCACTACGAATCTGGTTCAGGCCCAGCACCCAGAGTCTGGTTCAGGCCCATCGCCAGAGTCTGGTTCAGGGCCAGCACCATGAGTCTGGTTTAGGCCCAGTGCCTTGAGCCTGGTTCAAGCCCACCACCATGTGTCTGGTTCAGGCCCACCACCGTGAGTCTGGTTCATTCCCACCACCATGGGTCTTCTTCAGGCGCATCGCCATGAGTCTGGTTCAGGCCCACCACCATGGGTCCGGTTCAGGTCCACCACCATGAATCTGGTTCAGGCCCAGAGCCATGTGTCTGGTACAGGCCTACCACCATGAAGCTGTATCTGGCCCACCACCATGATCTGGTTCAGACCCTTTGCTATGCGTCTGGATCAGGCCCAGCACCATGTGTCTTGTTTAGGCGCATCGACATGAGTTTGGTTCAGGCCCACCACCATGGGTCCGGTTCAGGTCCACCACCATGAATCTGGTTCAGGCCCACCACCATGTGTCTGGTACAGGCCTACCACCATGAAGCTGTTTCTGGCCCACCACCATGATCTGGTTCAGACCCTTCGGTATGCGTCTGGATCAGGCCCAGCATCATGAGTCTGGTTCAGGCCCATCGCCAGGAGTCTGGTTCAGGGCCAGCACCATGTGCCTGGTTCAGGCCCAGTGGCATGAGCCTGGTTCAGGCCCACCACCATGGGTCTGGTTTAGACACACCACCATGTGTCTGATTCAGGCCCACCACCGTGAGTCTGGTTCAGGCCCATCACCAGGAGTTTGGTTCAGGCCCACCACCATGTGTCCGGTTCAGGTCCACCACCATGAATCTGTTTCAGGCCCACCACCATGTGTCTGGTACAGGCCTACCACCATGAAGCTGTTTCTGGCCCACCACCATGATCTGGTTCAGACCCTTCGCTATGAGTCTGGATCAGGCCCAGCACCATGAGTCTGGTTCAGGCGCATTGCCAGGAGTCTGGTTCAGGGCCAGCACCATGGGTCTGGTTCAGGCCCAGTGGCATGAGCCTGGATCAGGCCCACCACCATGGGTCTGGTTTAGACACATCACCATGTGTCTGGTTCAGGCCCACCACCGTGAGTCTGGTTCAGGCCCATCACTATGAGTCTGGTTCAGGCCCAGCACCATGTGTCTGGTTCAGGCCCATCGCCAGGAGTCTGGTTTAGGCTCAGCACCATGGGTCTGGTTCAGGCCCACCACCGTGAGTTCGGTTCAGGCCAAGCGCCATGAGTCTGGTTCAAGCCCATTGCCATGAGTCTGGTTCAGGCCCACCGCCATGAGTCTGGTTCAGACACACCACCATGAGTCTGGTTCAGGCCCACCACCATGAGTCTGGTTCAGGCCCACAATCGTGAGTCTGGTTCAGGCCCACCACCATGGGTCTGGTTCAGGCCCAGCACTACGAATCTGGTTCAGGCCCAGCACCATGAGTCTGGTTCAGGTCCATCGCCAGAGTCTGGTTCAGGCCCAGTGCTATGAGCCTGGTTCAGGGCCACCACCATGAGTCTGGTTCAGACACACCACCATGTGTCTGGTTCAGGCCCACCACCATGAGTCTGGTTCAGGCCCACCTCCATGAGTCTGGTTCAGGCCCACCACTGTGAGTCTGATTCAGGCCCACCACCATGAGTCTGGTTCAGACATACCACCATGTGTCGGGTTCAGGTCCACCACCATGAGTCTGGTTCAGGCCCACCTCCTCGAGTCTGGTTCAGGCCCACCACTGTGAGTCTGGTTCAGGCCCACCACCATGAGTCTGGTTCAGGCGCCGCACTACGAATCTGGTTCAGGCCCACCACCATGAGTCTGGTTCAGGCCCATCGCCATGAGTCTGGTTCAGGCCCTGCACTACGAATCTGGTTCTGGCCCACCACCATGAGTTTGGTTCAGGCCCATCACCAGAGTCTGGTTCAGGGCCAGCACCATGGGTCTGGTTCAGGCCCAGTGCCATGAGCCTGGTTCTGGCCCACCACAATGAGTCTGGTTAAGACACACCACCATGTGTCTGGTTCAGGCCCACTATGATGGGTCTAGTTCAGTCCTAACACCATGAGTCTGGTTCAGTCCCATCGCCATGAGTCTGGTTCAGGTCCACCATCATGGGTCTGGTTCAGGCCCAGCACTACGAATCTGGTTCAGGCCCACCACCATGAGACTGGTTCAGGCCCATCGCCAGAGTCTGGTTCAGGGCCAGCATCATGGGTCTGGTTCAGGCCAAATGCCATGAGTCTGTTTCAGGCCCATCTCCATGATTCTGGTTCAGGCCCACTACCATGAGTCTGTTTCAAGCCCAGAGCCACGACTCTGGTTCAGGCCCACTGTCATGGGTCTGGTTCATGCCCACCGCCATGAGTCTGGTACAGGCCAGCCAGCATGGTTCTGGTCCAGACCCAGTGCCATGAGTCTGGTTCAGGCCCACCGCCATGGGTCTGGTTCAGGCCCACAACCATGAGACTGGTTCAGGCACACCAACATGGGTCTGGTTCAGGCCCACCACCATGAGTCTGTTTCAGGCCCACCACCATGAGTATGGTTCAGGCCCAGCACCATGGGTCTGGTTCAGGCCCATCTCCATAAGTCTGGTTCAGGCTCGCAACAACAAGTCTGTTTCAAGCCCAGAGCCATGACTCTGGTTCAGGCCCACTGTATGGGTCTGGTTCATGCCCACCACCATAAGTCTGGTTCAGGCCCACCACCATGGGTCTGATTCAGGCCCACCACCATGAGTCTGGTTCAAGCCCAACGCCATGGTTTGTGTTCAGGCCCACCACCATCGGTCTGGCTCAGGCCCACCACCATGGGTCTGGTTCAGGCCCACTGCCATGAGTCTGATTCAGGCCCAGTGCTATGAGCCTGGTTCAGGCCCACCACTATGAGACTGGTTCAGACACACCACCATGTGTCTGGTTCAGGCACACCACCATGAGTTTGGTTCAGGCCCACCTCCATGAGTCTGGTTCAGGCCCACCACTGTGAGTCTGGTTCAGGCCCACCACCATGAGTCTGGTTCAGACACACCACCATGTGTCGGGTTCAGGTCCACCACCATGAGTCTGGTTCAGGCCCACCACCATGTGTCTGGTTCAGGTACACCACCATGAATCTGGTTCAGGCCCACCACCATGAATCTGGTTCAGGCCCACCACCATGATCTGGCTCAGACCCTTCGCTATGAGTCTGGATCAGGCCCAGCACCATGAGTCTGGTTCAGGCGCATTGCCAGGAGTCTGGTTCAGGGCCAGCACCATGGGTCTGGTTCAGGCCCAGTGGCATGAGCCTGGTTCAGGCCCACCACCATGGGTCTGGTTTAGACACATCACCATGTGTCTGGTTCAGGCCCACCACCGTGAGTCTGGTTCAGACACACCACCATGAGCCTGGTTCAGGCCCACCACCATGGGTCTGGTTTAGACACATCACCATGTGTCTGGTTCAGGCCCACCACCATGTGTCTGGTTCAGGCACACCACCATGAGTTTGGTTCAGGCCCACCTCCATGAGTCTGGTTCAGGCCCACCACTGTGAGTCTGGTTCAGGCCCACCACCATGAGTCTGGTTCAGACACACCACCATGTGTCGGGTTCAGGTCCACCACCATGAGTCTGGTTCAGGCCCACCACCATGAATCTGGTTCAGGCCCACCACCATGATCTGGCTCAGACCCTTCGCTATGAGTCTGGATCAGGCCCAGCACCATGAGTCTGGTTCAGGCGCATTGCCAGGAGTCTGGTTCAGGGCCAGCACCATGGGTCTGGTTCAGGCCCAGTGGCATGAGCCTGGTTCAGGCCCACCACCATGGGTCTGGTTTAGACACATCACCATGTGTCTGGTTCAGGCCCACCACCGTGAGTCTGGTTCAGACACACCACCATGAGCCTGGTTCAGGCCCACCACCATGGGTCTGGTTTAGACACATCACCATGTGTCTGGTTCAGGCCCACCACCATGTGTCTGGTTCAGGCACACCACCATGAGTTTGGTTCAGGCCCACCTCCATGAGTCTGGTTCAGGCCCACCACTGTGAGTCTGGTTCAGGCCCACCACCATGAGTCTGGTTCAGACACACCACCATGTGTCGGGTTCAGGTCCACCACCATGAGTCTGGTTCAGGCCCACCACCATGAATCTGGTTCAGGCCCACCACCATGATCTGGCTCAGACCCTTCGCTATGAGTCTGGATCAGGCCCAGCACCATGAGTCTGGTTCAGGCGCATTGCCAGGAGTCTGGTTCAGGGCCAGCACCATGGGTCTGGTTCAGGCCCAGTGGCATGAGCCTGGTTCAGGCCCACCACCATGGGTCTGGTTTAGACACATCACCATGTGTCTGGTTCAGGCCCACCACCGTGAGTCTGGTTCAGGCCCATCACTATGAGTCTGGTTCAGGCCCAGCACCAAGTGTCTGGTTCAGGCCCATCGCCAGGAGTCTGGTTCAGGCTCAGCACCATGGGTCTGGTTCAGGCACACCTCCGTGAGTCTGGGTCAGGCCAACCGCCATGAGTCTGGTTCAAGCCCATTGCCATGAGCCTGGTTTAGGCCCACCGCCATGAATCTGGTTCAAGCCCATTGCCATGAGCCTGGTTCAGGCCCACCGCCATGAATCTGGTTCAGGCCCACCACCGTGAGTCTGGTTCAGGCCCAGCACCATGAGTCTGGTTCAGGTCCATCGCCAGAGTCTGGTTCAGGGCCAGCACCATGGGTCTGGTTCAGGCCCAGTGCTATGAGCCTGGTTCAGGCCCACCACCATGAGTCTGGTTCAGACACACCACCATGTGTCTGGTTCAGGCCCACCACCATGAGTCAGGTTCAGGCCCACCTCCATGAGTCTGGTTCAGGCCCACCACTGTGAGTCTGGTTCAGGCCCACCACCATGAGTCTGGTTCAGACACACCACTATGGGTCTTCTTCAGGCGCATCGCCATGAGTCTGGTTCAGGACCACCACCATTGGTCTGGTTCAGGGCCACCACCGTGAATCTGGTTCAGGCCAAGCACCATGGGTCTGGTTCAGGCCCAGAGCCATGAGCCTGTTTCAGGCCCACCACCATGGGTCTGGTTCAGCCACACCACCATGAGTCTGGTTCAGGTGCACCTCTGAGTCTGGTTCAGGCCCACCACCGTGAGTCTGGTTCAGGCCCACCACCATGGGTCTAATACAGGCCTACTACCATGTGTCTGGTTCAGACCCATCCCCATGAGTCTGGTTTAGGCCCAGCACTACGAATCTGGTTCAGGCCTAGCACCCAGAGTCTGGTTCAGGCCCATCGCCAGAGTCTGGTTCAGGGCCAGCACCATGGGTCTGGTTTAGGCCCAGTGCCTTGAGCCTGGTTCAAGCCCACCACCATGTGTCTGGTTCAGGCCTACCACCGTGAGTCTGGTTCATTCCCACCACCATGGGTCTTCTTCAGGCGCATCGCCATGTGTCTGGTTCAGGCCCACCACCATGGGTCCGGTTCAGGTCCACCACCATGAATCTGGTTCAGGCCCAGAGCCATGTGTCTGGTACAGGCCTACCACCATGAAGCTGTTTCTGGCCCACCACAATGATCTGGTTCAGACCCTTTGCTATGCGTCTGGATCAGGCCCACCATCATGAGTCTTCTTTAGGCGCATCGACATGAGTTTGGTTCAGGCCCACCACCATGGGTCTGGTTCAGGCCCACCTCCATGAGTCTGGTTCAGGCCCACCACTGTGAGTCTGGTTCAGGCCCACCACCATGAGGCTGGTTCAGACACACCACCATGTGTCGGGTTCAGGTCCACCACCATGAGTCTGGTTCAGGCCCACCACCATGTGTCTGGTTCAGGTCCACCACCATGAATCTGGTTCAGGCCCACCACCATGAATCTGGTTCAGGCCCACCACCATGATATGGCTCAGACCCTTCGCTATGAGTCTGGATCAGGCCCAGCACCATGAGTCTGGTTCAGGCGCATTGCCAGGAGTCTGGTTCAGGGCCAGCACCATGGGTTGGTTCAGGCCAACCACCATGAGTCTGGTTCAAGCCCATTGCCATGAGCCTGTTTCAGGCCAACCGCCATGAGTCTAGTTCTGACACACCACCATGAGTCTGGTTCAGGCCCACCACCGTGAGTCTGGTTCAGGCCCATCACTATGAGTCTGGTTCAGGCCCAGCACCATGGGTCTGGTTCAGGCCCACCACCGTGAGTCTGGGTCAGGCCAACCACCATGAGTCTGGTTCAAGCCCATTGCCATGAGCCTGGTTCAGGCCCACCGCCATGAATCTGGTTCAAGCCCATTGCCATAAGCCTGGTTCAGGCCCACCGCCATGAATCTGGTTCAGGCCCACCACCGTGAGTCTGGGTCAGGCCCACCACCATGGGTCTGGTTCAGGCCCAGCACTACGAATCTGGTTCAGGCCCAGCACCATGAATCTGGTTCAAGCCCATTGCCATGAGCCAGGTTCAGGCCCACCGCCATGAATCTGGTTCAGGCCCACCACCGTGAGTCTGGGTCAGGCCCACCACCATGGGTCTGGTTCAGGCCCAGCACTACGAATCTGGTTCAGGCCCAGCACCATGAGTCTGGTTCAGGTCCATCGCCAGAGTCTGGTTCAGGGCCAGCACCATGGGTCTGGTTCAGGCCCAGTGCTATGAGCCTGGTTCAGGCCCACCACCATGAGTCTGGTTCAGACACACCACCATGTGTCTGGTTCAGGCCCACCACCATGAGTCTGGTTCAGGCCCACCTCCATGAGTCTGGTTCAGGCCCACCACCATGAGTCTGGTTCAGACACACCACTATGTGTCTTCATCAGGCGCATCGCCATGAGTCTGGTTCAGGACCACCACCATTGGTCTGGTTCAGGTCCACCACCATGAATCTGGTTCAGGCCAAGCACCATGGGTCTGGTTCAGGCCCAGAGCCATGAGCTTGTTTCAGGCCCACCACCATGGGTCTGGTTCAGCCACACCACCATGAGTCTGGTTCAGGTGCACCTCCGAGTCTGGTTCAGGCCCACCACCGTGAGTCTGGTTCAGGCCCACCACCATGGGTCTAATACAGGCCTACTACCATGTGTCTGGTTCAGACCCATCCCCATGAGTCTGGTTTAGGCCCAGCACTACGAATCTGGTTCAGGCCCAGCACCCAGAGTCTGGTTCAGGCCCATCGCCAGAGTCTGGTTCAGGGCCAGCACCATGGGTCTGGTTTAGGCCCAGTGCCTTGAGCCTGGTTCAAGCCCACCACCATGTGTCTGGTTCAGGCCCACCACCGTGAGTCTGGTTCATTCCCACCACCATGGGTCTTCTTCAGGCGCATCGCCATGAGTCTGGTTCAGGCCCACCACCATGGGTCCGGTTCAGGTCCACCACCATGAATCTGGTTCAGGCCCAGAGCCATGTGTCTGGTACAGGCCTACCACCATGAAGCTGTTTCTGGCCCACCACAATGATCTGGTTCAGACCCTTTGCTATGCGTCTGGATCAGGCCCACAACCATGAGTCTTCTTTAGGCGCATCGACATGAGTTTGGTTCAGGCCCACCACCATGGGTCTGGTTCAGGCCCACCTCCATGAGTCTGGTTCAGGCCCACCACTGTGAGTCTGGTTCAGGCCCACCACCATGAGGCTGGTTCAGACACACCACCATGTGTCGGGTTCAGGTCCACCACCATGAGTCTGGTTCAGGCCCACCACCATGTGTCTGGTTCAGGTACACCACCATGAATCTGGTTCAGGCCCACCACCATGAATCTGGTTCAGGCCCACCACCATGATCTGGCTCAGACCCTTCGTTATGAGTCTGGATCAGGCCCAGCACCATGAGTCTGGTTCAGGCGCATTGCCAGGAGTCTGGTTCAGGCTCAGCACCATGGGTCTGGTTCAGGCCCACCACCGTGAGTCTGGGTCAGGCCAACCGCCATGAGTCTGGTTCAAGCCCATTGCCATGAGCCTGGTTCAGGCCCACCGCCATGAATCTGGTTCAAGCCTATTGCCATGAGCCAGGTTCAGGCCCACCGCCATGAATCTGGTTCAGGCCCACCACCGTGAGTCTGGGTCAGGCCCACCACCATGGGTCTGGTTCAGGCCCAGCACTACGAATCTGGTTCAGGCCCAGCACCATGAGTCTGGTTCAGGTCCATCGCCAGAGTCTGGTTCAGGGCCAGCACCATGGGTCTGGTTCAGGCCCAGTGCTATGAGCCTGGTTCAGGCCCACCACCATGAGTCTGGTTCAGGCCCACCTCCATGAGTCTGGTTCAGGCCCACCACCATGAGTCTGGTTCAGACACACCACTATGTGTCTTCTTCAGGCGCATCGCCATGAGTCTGGTTCAGGACCACCACCATTGGTCTGGTTCAGGTCCACCACCATGAATCTGGTTCAGGCCAAGCACCATGGGTCTGGTTCAGGCCCAGATCCATGAGCTTGTTTCAGGCCCACCACCATGGGTCTGGTTCAGCCACACCACCATGAGTCTGGTTCAGGTGCACCTCCATGAGTCTGGTTCAGGCCCACCACCGTGAGTCTGGTTAAGGCCCACCACCATGGGTCTAATACAGGCCTACTACCATGTGTCTGGTTCAGACCCATCCCCATGAGTCTGGTTTAGGCCCAGCACTACGAATCTGGTTCAGGCCCAGCACCCAGAGTCTGGTTCAGGCCCATCGCCAGAGTGCGAAGAAGGGCCTGAAGAAGGGCCTGTGCCCGAAACGTCGAATCTCCTGTTCCCTGGATGCTGCCTGACCTGCTGTGCTATTCCAGCAATAAAGTTTCAACTTCAAGCCCACCACCATGTGTCTGGTTCAGGCCCACCACTGTGAGTCTGGTTCATTCCCACCACCATGGGTCCGGTTCAGGTCCACCACCATGAATCTGGTTCAGGCCCAGAGCCATGTGTCTGGTACAGGCCTACCACCATGAAGCTCTTTCTGGCCCACCACCATGATCTGGTTCAGACCCTTTGCTATGCGTCTGGATCAGGCCCAGCACCATGAGTCTTCTTTAGGCGCATCGACATGAGTTTGGTTCAGGCGCACCACCATGGGTCCGGTTCAGGTCCACCACCATGAATCTGGTTCAGGCCCACCACCGTGAGTCTGGGTCAGGCCCACCACCATGGGTCTGGTTCAGGCCCAGCACTACGAATCTGGTTCAGGCCCAGCACCATGAGTCTGGTTCAGGTCCATCGCCAGAGTCTGGTTCAGGGCCAGCACCATGGGTCTGGTTCAGGCCCAGTGCTATGAGCCTGGTTCAGGCCCACCACCATGAGTCTGGTTCAGACACACCACCATGTGTCTGGTTCAGGCCCACCACCATGAGTCTGGTTCAGGCCCACCTCCATGAGTCTGGTTCAGGCCCACCACCATGAGTCTGGTTCAGACACACCACTATGTGTCTTCTTCAGGCGCATCGCCATGAGTCTGGTTCAGGACCACCACCATTGGTCTGGTTCAGGTCCACCACCATGAATCTGGTTCAGGCCAAGCACCATGGGTCTGGTTCAGGCCCAGATCCATGAGCTTGTTTCAGGCCCAGCACCATGGGTCTGGTTCAGCCACACCACCATGAGTCTGGTTCAGGTGCACCTCCATGAGTCTGGTTCAGGCCCACCACCGTGAGTCTGGTTAAGGCCCACCACCATGGGTCTAATACAGGCCTAATACCATGTGTCTGGTTCAGACCCATCCCCATGAGTCTGGTTTAGGCCCAGCACTACGAATCTGGTTCAGGCCCAGCACCCAGAGTCTGGTTCAGGCCCATCGCCAGAGTGCGAAGAAGGGCCTGAAGAAGGGCCTGTGCCCGAAACGTCGAATCTCCTGTTCCCTGGATGCTGCCTGACCTGCTGTGCTGTTCCAGCAATAAAGTTTCAACTTCAAGCCCACCACCATGTGTCTGGTTCAGGCCCACCACTGTGAGTCTGGTTCATTCCCACCACCATGGGTCTTCTTAAGGCGCATCGCCATGAGTCTGGTTCAGGCCCACCACCATGGGTCCGGTTCAGGTCCACCACCATGAATCTGGTTCAGGCCCAGAGCCATGTGTCTGGTACAGGCCTACCACCATGAAGCTGTTTCTGGCCCACCACCATGATCTGGTTCAGACCCTTTGCTATGCGTCTGGATCAGGCCCAGCACCATGAGTCTTCTTTAGGCGCATCGACATGAGTTTGGTTCAGGCGCACCACCATGGGTCCGGTTCAGGTCCACCACCATGAATCTGGTTCAGGCCCACCACCATGTGTCTGGTACAGGCCTACCACCATGAAGCTGTTTCTGGCCCACCACCATGATCTGGTTCAGACCCTTCGGTATGCGTCTGGATCAGGCCCAGCATCATGAGTCTGGTTCAGGCCCATCGCCAGGAGTCTGGTTCAGGGCCAGCACCATGTGTCTGGTTCAGGCCCAGTGGCATGAGCCTGGTTCAGGCCCACCACCATGGGTCTGGTTTAGACACACCACCATGTGTCAGATTCAGGCCCACCACCGTGAGTCTGGTTCAGGCCCATCACCAGGAGTTTGGTTCAGGCCCAGCACTATGGGTCTGGTTCAGGCCTACCACCGTGAGTCTGGTTCAGGCCCACTGCCATGAATCTGGTTCAGGCCCATTGCCATGAGCCTGGTTCAGGCCCACCGCCATGAATCTGCATCAGACAGACCACCACGAGTCTGGTTCAGGCCCACCTCCATGTGTCTGGTTCAGGCCCACCACCGTGAGTCTGGTTCAGGCCCACCACCATGGGTCCGGTTCAGGTCCATCACCATGAATCTGGTTCAGGCCCACCACCATGAATCTGGTTCAGGCCCACCACCATGATCTGGCTCAGACTCTTCGCTATGAGTCTGGATCAGGCCCAGCGCCAGGAGTCTGGTTCAGGGCCAGCACCATGGGTCTGGTTCAGGCCCAGTGGCATGAGCCTGGTTCAGGCCCACCACCATGGGTCTGGTTTAGACACATCACCATGTGTCTGGTTCAGGCCCACCACCGTGAATCTGGTTCAGGCCCACCACCATGATCTGGCTCAGACCCTTCGCTATGTGTCTGGATCAGGCCCAGCACCATGAGTCTGGTTCAGGCCCATCGCCAGGAGTCTGGTTCAGGGCCAGCACCATGGGTCTGGTTCAGGCCCAGTGGCATGAGCCTGGTTCAGGCCCACCACCATGGGTCTGGTTTAGACACATCACCATGTGTCTGGTTCAGGCCCACCACCGTGAATCTGGTTCAGGCCCACCACCATGATCTGGCTCAGACCCTTCGCTATGAGTCTGGATCAGGCCCAGCACCATGAGTCTGGTTCAGGCCCATCGCCAGGAGTCTGGTTCAGGGCCAGCACCATGGGTCTGGTTCAGGCCCAGTGGCATGAGCCTGGTTCAGGCCCACCACCATGGGTCTGTTTCAGACACACCACCATGTGTCTGGTTCAGGCCCACCACCGTGAGTCTAGTTCATTCCCACCACCATTAATCTGGTTCAGGCCCAGAGCCATGTGTCTGGTACAGGCCTACCACCATGAAGCTGTTTCTGGCCCACCACCATGATCTGGTTCAGACCCATTGCTATGCGTCTGGATCAGGCCCAGCACCATGAGTCTTCTTTAGGCGCATCGACATGAGTTTGGTTCAGGCCCACCAACATGGGTCCGGTTCAGATCCACCACCATGAATCTGGTTCAGGCCCACCACCATGTGTCTGGTACAGGCCTACCACCATGAAGCTGGATCTGGTTCAGACCCTTTCGGTATGCGTCTGGATCAGGCCCAACATCATGAGTCTGGTTCAGGCCCATCGCCAGGAGTCTGGTTCAGGGCCAGCACCATGTGTCTGGTTCAGACCCAGTGGCATGAGCCTGGTTCAGGCCCACCACCATGGGTCTGGTTTAAACACACCACCATGTGTCTGATTCAGGCCCACCACCGTGAGTCTGGTTCAGGCCCATCACCAGGAGTTTGGTTCAGGCCCAGCACCATGGGTCTGGTTCAGGCCTACCACCGTGAGTCTGGTTCAGGCCCACTGCCATGAATCTGGTTCAGGCCCATCGCCATGAGCCTGGTTCAGGCCCACCGCCATGAATCTGCATCAGACACACCACCACGAGTCTGGTTCAGGCCCACCTCCATGTGTCTGCTTCAGGCCCACCACCGTGAGTCTGGTTCAGGCCCACCACCATGGGTCCGGTTCAGGTCCATCACCATGAATCTGGTTCAGGCCCACCGCCATGAATCTGCATCAGACACACCACCACGAGTCTGGTTCAGGCCCACCTCCATGTGTCTGCTTCAGGCCCACCACCGTGAGTCTGGTTCAGGCCCACCACCATGGGTCCGGTTCAGGTCCATCACCATGAATCTGGTTCAGGCCCACCACCATGGGTCTGGTTCAGGCCCAGTGGCATGAGCCTGGTTCAGGCCCACCACCATGGGTCTGGTTTAGACACATCACCATGTGTCTGGTTCAGGCCCACCACCGTGAATCTGGTTCAGGCCCACCACCATGATCTGGCTCAGACCCTTCGCTATGAGTCTGGATCAGGCCCAGCACCATGAGTCTGGTTCAGGCGCATTGCCAGGAGTCTGGTTCAGGGCCAGCACCATGTGTCTGGTTCAGGCCCAGTGGCATGAGCCTGGTTCAGGCCCACCACCATGGGTCTGGTTTAGACACATCACCATGTGTCTGGTTCAGGCCCACCACCATGAATCTGGTTCAGGCCCACCACCATGATCTGGCTCAGACCCTTCGCTATGAGTCTGGATCAGGCCCAGCACCATGAGTCTGGTTCAGGCCCATCGCCAGGAGTCTGGTTCAGGGCCAGCACCATGGGTCTGGTTCAGGCCCAGTGGCATGAGCCTGGTTCAGGCCCACCACCATGGGTCTGGTTCAGACACACCACCATGTGTCTGGTTCAGGCCCACCTCCATGAGTCTGGTTCAGGCCCACCACCGTGAGTCTGGTTCAGGCCCACCACCATGGGTCTGGTTCAGGCCCAGCACTACGAATCTGGTTCAGGCCCAGCACCATGCGTCTGTTTCAGGTCCATCGCCAGAGTCTGGTTCAGGGCCAGCACCATGGGTCTGGTTCAGGCCCAGTGCTATGAGCCTGGTTCAGGCCCACCACCATGAGTCTGGTTCAGACACACCACCATGTGTCTGGTTCAGGCCCACCACCATGAGTCTGGTTCAGGCCCACCTCCATGAGTCTGGTTCAGGCCCACCACTGTGAGTCTGGTTCAGGCCCACCACCATGAGTCTGGTTCAGACACACCACCATGTGTCTGGTTCAGGTCCACCACCATGAATCTGGTTCAGGCCCACCACCATGAATCTGGTTCAGGCCCACCACCATGATCTGGTTCAGACCCTTCGCTATGAGTCTGGATCAGGTCCAGCACCATGAATCTGGTTCAGGCCCATCGCCAGGAGTGTGGTTCAGGGCCAGCACCATGGGTCTGGTTCAGGCCCAGTGGCATGAGCCTGGTTCAGGCCCACCACTATGGGTCTGGTTTAGACACATCACCATGTGTCTGGTTCAGGCCCACCACCATGAGTCTGGTTCAGGCCCATCACTATGAGTCTGGTTCAGGCCCAGCACCATGTGTCTGGTTCAGGCCCATCGCCAGGAGTCTGGTTCAGGCTCAGCACCATGGGTCTGGTTCTGGCCCACCACCGTGAGTCTGATTCAGGCCCACTGCCATGAGTCTGGTTCAAGCCCATTGCTATGAGCCTGGTTCAGGGCCACCACCATGAGTCTGGTTCAGACACACCACCATGTGTCTGGTTCAGGCCCACCACCATGAGTCTGGTTCAGGCCCACCTCCATGAGTCTGGTTCAGGCCCACCACTGTGAGTCTGGTTCAGGCCCACCACCATGAGTCTGGTTCAGACACACCACCATGTGTCGGGTTCAGGTCCACCACCATGAGTCTGGTTCAGGCCCACCTCCTCGAGTCTGGTTCAGGCCCACCACTGTGAGTCTGGTTCAGGTCCACCACCATGAGTCTGGTTCAGGCCCATCGCCAGAGTCTGGTTCAGGGCCAGCACCATGGGTCTGGTTCAGGCCCACTGCCATGAGTCTGTTTCAGGCCCATCTCCATGATTCTGGTTCAGTCCCACCACCATGAGTCTGTTTCAAGCCCAGAGCCATGACTCTGGTTCACGCCCACTGTCATGGGTCTGGTTCATGCCCACCACCATGAGTCTGGTACAGGCCCACCAGCATGGTTCTGGTCCAGACCCAGTGCCATGAGTCTGGTTCAGGCCCACCGCCATGTGTCTGGTTCAGGCCCACCACCATGAGTCTGGTTCAGGCACACCAACATGGGTCTGGTTCAGGCCCACCACCATGAGTCTTGTTCAGGCCCAGCACCATGGGTCTGGTTCAGGCCCGCAACCATAAGTCTGTTTCAAGCCCAGAGCCATGACTCTGGTTCAGGCCCACTGTCTGGGTCTGGTTCATGCCCACCACCATAAGTCTGGTTCAGGCCCACCACCATGGGTCTGGTTCAGGCCCACCACCATGAGTCTGGTTCAAGCCCAACGCCATGGTTTGTGTTCAGGCCCACCACCATCGGTCTGGCTCAGGCCCACCACCATGGTTCTGGTTCAGGCCCACTGCCATGAGTCTGGTTCAGGCCCAGCACCATGAGTCTGGTTCAGGACCACTGCCATGGGTCTGGTTCAGGCCCATTACAATGGGTCTGGTTCAGGCCCAGCGCCATGAGTCTTGTTCAGGCCCACCACCGTGAGTCTGGTTCAGGCCCACCCCCATGGATCTGGTTCAGTCCCAGCGCCATGTGTCTGGTTCAGGCCAAGCGCCATGAGCCTGGTTCAGGCCCGATGGTGCTGGGCCTTATCCGTCACATGTCTACCCTGCGCTCTCTAGCTGCTGCCGATGTCATCGCCATGACCGAACTCTTCAACAACAGGTAGAGAAAATAAAGGAGACAAAAAAGACAAAGTAAAACTGAGAAATGAGAAAAATAAAGAAATAAATAAAAAGAAAACTGGACTCAAATCATGGCACAATTTGGATGTCGGAAATAACCGTGATATCTGAAAAATGCTTTTTAAATTCAGACAGGCAAGCTACTCCCACCTGAAGACATATCTCAGCAGTTTGCCGGAGACAAGGTGTTCAATTTCAGGTTGCTGTTCATTTATTTGAAAAGTCTTTTCCTGGAAACATAGATGGCACACAAGATGAATCAGAGCTCCTGTGAGCAATTTTTGCAATGAAGGAAATATAGAAATTCTTTCTGCGTTTAGAATAAGCAGAAAATCTATGACAGTAGATAAAGCGCAATTACAAAACTACAGCTTCGTAAAATATCTAGCACCATCGCAATGATACTCACTCAGATCAAGGAGCTGTCCAGGAAGAACTGGAAATAAGGTTGTAATTAGTGCCATTACATGAAATGAAGTTGTTGAGTTCAGCCATTATACTGAGAAAATCGAAGGCATGTGATAGATGCAGTTTGATGAGTGAAGAAGATCCAATTAAGGAGAAACACATAAAATGTTAACATTTTAATTGGTACTTGTACTACTGGAAAAAAATGTCAGTGAATAAACTGTCAACATTACAGCTTCTGATTTATGATGAAACTAGTTTGACATAAATGTAGATTTGGTGAGACATAAAATAATTATAACTTGTTTAGAATTACATGCTGATGAACCTGTAAACCTTTGGCGATTTCAAGGCAAATACAATAATGTGATTAATATGTCCCTAAACTAAAACTATCAAAGTTTATAACAAAACAAAGTGACCATTTTATAACATTTTTAACAGGCAGAATGTTGCAAATTGGAGTGTAATCAAAAAACATTTGAGATAAAGCCACAGAAAATATATTAGGCCAGAAGACATAAATTTTAAGGAGTATTTTAAAAGAGGGAAGAGGCAAATTGAAGGAAAGGTTTAGGGAGGAAATTCCAGAGCATACAACTTAGGCATCAGGATGTATGACTGCCAATCATAGTATAATGAAATCAAGAATGTGTAAAATGCTAGAGTTGAAGGAGCACAGAAATTTCAGAGGGTTGTGATTACAGAGATTACAGCAGGATAAAACTATGATTTCAACCAAGAATGAGGACTTTCCAATCGACATTACTGTCATGTTAGGAACTAATGAAGATCATTGAGAATGGGACTGAATTGAATTAGGTGTGAAATAGAATAGGAACATTATGTAACCAGTCTCTTGGGCAGGTGAAAATATAGCTAAAGTTAATTGTTTGGCAAACGCAATTGTACACTTTCATAACAAAGTGTATAATGCTTACAAAAATTAAACAAAGCCACATTTGAGCTCAACTGGAGCTATCAGAATCTTTCAGGTTGTTGGATGTGAAATGAAATTTTACAATCAGCTAGTTCAAAGTTTGTGAGAAGATTTGTAGCTCGGGTGCTTGTTGTTGTGGTTGTGTTCGCCGAGCTGGGAATTTGTGTTGCAGACATTTCGTCCCCTGTCTAGGTGACATCCTCAGTGCTTGGGAGCGTCCTGTGAAGCGCTTCTGTGATCTTTCCTCCGGCATTTATAATGGTTTGAATCTGCTGCTTCCGGTTGTCAGTTCCAGCTGTCCACTGCAGTGGTCGGTATATTGGGTCCAGGTCGATGTGCTTATTGATTGAATCTGTGGATGAGTGCCACGCCTCTAGGAATTCCCTGGCTGTTCTCTGTTTGGCTTGTCCTATAATAGTAGTGTTGTCCCAGTCGAATTCATGTTGCTTATCATCATGTTGCATGTGCAAAATCCCATGCAAGGACTGCACAAAACACTACATAGGACAAACAGGAAGACAGCTAACGATCCACATCCATGAACACCAACTAGCCACGAAACGACATGACCAGCTATCCTTAGTAGCCACACACGCAGATGACAAGCAACATAAGTCGACTGGGACAACACTACTATTATAGGACAAGCCAAACAGAGAACAGCCTGGGAATTCCTAGAGGCATGGCACTCATCCACAGATTCAATCAATAAGCACATCGACCTGGACCCAATATACCGGCCACTGCAACTGACAGCTGGAACTGACAACCGGAAGCGGCAGATTCAACCCACTACAAATGCCAGAGGAAAGATCACAGAAGCGCTTCACAGAAGGCTCCCAAGCCCTGAGGATGTCACCTAGACAGGGGACGAAACGTCTGCAACACAAATTCCCAGCTTGGCGAACAGAACCACAACAATCAGCTAGCCCCAACACAGTTTCTTCTGAACAAAGGTATTTTCAGTTTTGCCACATTAATCCTATTGGGTATCTTGACCAACCTTTTTAAGAGAATACACTATGGACATACAAATCTAAGTTTTGCATTTTGATTGCATTATCACCAACTGAGCCACTAGTGGCTAAGCCTGAACTTGTGAGAAATTCTTTCATTTAAGTCACAGATAGTGATTTTTGAACATCTGTGACTTAAACTTTTGAACATATTCCTTCAGTTAGTGCAAGAATGATGATACTCAGTTTTTTCTCACTCAAAAGGTAGATCAAATTAATTACTTCTATCTGTTATATTGAATCATTTCCAAGA
The DNA here is from genome assembly GCF_037043375.1 of Chiloscyllium plagiosum. Lineage (NCBI taxonomy): Eukaryota > Metazoa > Chordata > Chondrichthyes > Orectolobiformes > Hemiscylliidae > Chiloscyllium > Chiloscyllium plagiosum. The sequence continues at coordinate 98,443,692 of NW_028270140.1, forward strand.
ATGTAAATTTTTTTATACTTGGTGTTATTATGCAAATTATCTTTAGCAAAAATAAGACAATATATGTGAATAGATCAACAGCTCCATTATACAAATGTGTGATTTTAGCTTCAAGCAGTACTACTTATAGGGAGGAAAGTAGTAGCAAATTTCAGAGTTCATATTTTAAATTTACAATAAGTAATTACAAAAGAAGAGTTCATCAGGCTACTCAATTATTATGCATTTAGACAACTAAATGCATTTTTAAAAAATGTTCACATTATGCAGCTCTGTAGAAATTATAAAGAGCGTAAAAAATAGGAGCAGAAATATGCTATCTTGTTTCATCGAGTCATAGCCATACAGCTTGGAAACAGACTCTTCCATCCAGCATTTCTGTGCTGACCAGACATCCCAATCTGAACTAATTCCATTTGCTAACTTTACGCCCATATCTCTCTAAACCTTTCCTATTCATAAACCCATTCAGATGCCTTTTAAATGTTGCAATTGTACCAGCTCCCAACACCTTGTTCCAAATGTACACCACCCTCTGCGTGAAAAAGTTCAAGTCCTTTTTAAATCTTTCCTCTTTCACATTAAACCTATGCCTTCCAGTTTTGGACTCTCCCATCCCAGGAGAAAGACTTTGGCGTTTCACCCTATCCATGCCCCTCGTGATTTTATAAACTTCCATAAGATCACCCTTCAGCCTCTGACTCTCCAGGGAAAAAAGCCCCGATCTATTCTGTCTCTCCCTCTCCCTCAAACCCTCCAACCACGGCGATATCCTTGTAAATTGTTTCTGAACCCTCTCAAGTTTAACAACATCCTTTCTATAGAGAGATGACCAGAACTGTATGCAGTATTCTAAAAGTGGCCCCACCAATGTCCTGTACAGCTGTAGCGTAAGGTCCCACTGCCTATATTCAATGTTCTGACCAATGGAAGCAACAAGATCATGGCTGCTATGATTGTGGCCTTAATAGACAGGCAGGAGGCTGGAAGAACACAGCAAGCCAGGCAGCATCAGGAGGTGGAGAAGTCAATATTTCGGGTGTAACTCTTCTTCAGGACTGGTTTACACCCAAAACGTCGACTTCTCCACTTTCTGATGCTGCCTGGCTTGCTGTGTTCTTCCAGCCTCCTGCCTGTCTATTTTTGATTCCAGCATCTACATTTTTTTGTTTCTAACCATGATTGTGGCCTTAACCTCACTTCCCTGCTTATCCTTCATAATCCATGACCCTCCTGTCAATTAAAAATCTGTCAAGCTCAGTCTCGAATACATTCTATGACACAGCTTCCATTGCTTGCTGTGAGAGGGAATTCTAAAAACTAATAACCCTCTCAGAGAAGAATTTCCCCTTCCTCGCAGTCTTGTCTGGGAGATAGCATATTATGGAGATGATGTTTCCCCTAGTAGGACAGACTGGGACCCATGACACAGCCTCAGAGTGAAGGGATGACCCTTTAGAATTGAAATGAGGAGGAATTTCTTCAGTCAGAGGGTAGGGAATCTGTGTGGAATTCATTGTCGGACAAGGTTGTGGAAGCCAAATCATTGAGTTTATTTAAGATAGAGAATGACAGATTCTTGATTGGTAAGTGGATCAAAGGTTATTGGATGAAGGCAGGAGAATGGGGTTGAGAAACATATCAGCCAAGACTGAATGGTTGAGCCGACTCAGTGGGTTTAATGACCTAATTCAGCTCCTAAAACTCATGGTCTTATGGTCTATGGTCTTATGCCCCCTCATTCTAAAATTCCCCATGTGCTCTGTCAAGCCCTCTCAGAATCTTATATCTTTAAACAAGGTGATGTTTAATTCTTCTAATCTCTAATTTCTTTAAGCCTGACCTAACCCTCCCTCATTAGACAATCGTCTATTTACCTTTGACTTGCTGTAACTGCTTACTGACCTCTTGTCATTCATGAAAAGGACACCCATCTGTTTCTACCTTGCAAACTTGTAACTATCCAAAATACACATGTCCCATTTTCTCAGAATCCCCAAGTTTATTGACATACGGTGGCTCCTGGTTGAGAAAAAACACAAACTAAATAATCATCTTTGTTGTTAAGTGTGCTCCCAGTTATCTGGTGAATTGTTTGATAGAAAATGAGTTTCATTTTGAAAAAGAAAAGAAAATAGCAATTAATTTCCACTTCTAAGTTTCCCCAAAGTGCTTCTGCATTACAAAATATATCATCCAACTGTTGCCTATTCTTCAAGATTAAACCATATCTATTTGTGTTTGCATGAGTATATGTAAGTGAGTTGCATTACCATACGAATATCATATATATGAGTTGAATGCCATAACACTTGCCCTTCACTCCTCCCTAGAACATCTTGATACCAAGAACAGCTACGTAAGAACCCTACTCATTGACTGCAGTTCAGGCTCCAACTAAACTTAGTGATCTCGGACTAAGCCCCACTCTCTGCAACTGGATTCTCAGTTTCCTGACCCACAGGCCACAATCAATGAAGATTGGGGACAATATTTCATCCTCACTAGCACTCAACACTGGAGCGTCCCAGAGGTGCTTACTCAGTTCCCTACTGTACTCACTGTATACTCATGACTGCGTTGCCAAATACCAGACTAATGCGATTTACAGGTTCGCTGATGACACCGCCATAGTCAGTCGAATCTCAGATGGCGATGAAACAGACTACAAACGGAAGGTTGAAGACCTGGAAAACTGGTACACTGAGAACAACCTAGCTCTCATTGCTGGCAAAACCAAGGAATGCATTATTGCCTTTCAGCTGGATGTTACTCCTGCTCCCCTATACGTTAACAGCATAGTGGTGGAACGAGTGGAGAGTGTCAAGCTCCTGGGAATGGTCATCAACAACAAGCTTTCTTGGACTCTTCATGTGGACACATTGGTTACAAAGGCCCAACAATGTCTCTTCTTCCTCAGGCAGCTGAGGAAATTTGGCATGATGGCGAATACTCTTGCCAACTTTTATAAGTGCGCCATTGAGAGCATTCTGTCTGGATGCATCACTACCTGGTATGGCAACTGTACCATTCAAGATTGGAGACGGTTACAGAGAGTGTTGAACTTGGCCCGGACAATCACAAAGGCCAACCTCCCATCTACAGAATCCATCTACCAGGCCCACTGTCAAGGAAAGGCCACCAGCATTCTCAAAGATCCATCCCACCCTGGCAATATTCCTCTACAACGTCTACCATTGGGCAGGAAGTACAGAAGCCTGAACACACGCACCAGCCATTTTCATAACAGTTTCTACCCTACTGTTGTTAGAATACTGAATGGACTCACAAACTTTTTACATTTGCCTGTACCTGTGTTTTTGTTTTTGCCACTGTTTACCTATTATTTACTTATCTATGCTACTTAACTCTAATCTGTCTGTATTGCTCGCAAGACAAAGCTTTTCACTGTGCCTCGGTACACGTGGCAATAAATACAATTCAAATCAAAACAGAGTTGTTTGGCCTTTAAGAGGGCTGAGAATTTAGAGTTGAAAAATGTGGCACTGGAAAAGCACAGTAGATCAGGCAGAATCTGAGGAGCAGGAGAGTTGACGTTTCGGGCATAAGTCCTTCATCAGGAATGTGGAGGGGGAAGGGGTCTGAGAGAAAAATAGTGGGGCGAGGGTGGGGTTGGGGGAAGGTAGGCGGGAAGGCAATAAATGAATGCAGGTGGGAAGCAATTGTGATAGGTCAGTGGGGAAATCGGAGCGGATAGGTGGGAAGGAAGATGGACAGTTAGGACAGGTCAAGAGGACAGTGCTGAGTTGAAGGGTTGGATCTGGGATGAGGTGGGGGGAGGGAAGCTTTGGAAACTAGTGAAGTCAGTGTTGATGCCGTGTGGTTAGAGCCTGATGGGTTTGTTGTGGGCACAATCTTCAGGGAGTCAGAGGCAAAGCTGGGGAGCAAAGGGGTGCCATAATGCCATAGAGATTACAGCATGGAAATTGGCCCTTCGGTCCAACTCATTCATGCTGACCAGATATCCTAAATTAATCTAGTCCCATTTTCTAGCATTTGGCCCATATCCCTCTAAACCCTTCCTATTCATTTGCCCATCAGATACCTTTTAAATGTTATAATTGTACCAGCCTCTATCACATCCTCTGGCAGCTCATTCCATATGTGCACCACCATCTGCGTGAAAAAGTTGCTCCTTAGGCCCCTTTTAAATTCTCCAAAAGCTTTTCACTCCCTTTAGCTACAATCCTTCTGAAATCCCATTCCCCACAACAGTAACCCCAAGACAAAAGATCATAAAGTACTTACTCTCCCACTGCTGGATCCCGCAGTGAGTAAGTCATGACTGGTAGACTTTAGAATCCAGAAGCTGCTGGCCTTTGATTGGCTGGTGGCTTCAGGTGACGTGGAATATCCGAGTTGAGGCTCATGATTTACTGAGATTCTTGTCGATGCTCATCTGGCAACTCTTAATGTGCTCATGGAGAGTGACTTCATATCTTGATGAAATGCTTCAGGGTAAAATTGTAAGTACCCACAAATACTGAGTTCATAATCTGTTGAACTCTTTATCACAGAGGGCTAGAGTGATTGGGTCATTAAATATATGCAAGGTTGAGATAGGCAGATTTTTAATAAGTAACAGAACCAAGGCTTATGGGGCAAAGGCAGGAATGGGGAATTGAGGATAATCAGATCAGACATGATCTCATTGGATGGTGGAGCAAACTCGATGGGCTAATTGCCCACTTCTCTGCTCTTGCATCTTATGGTCGTATGTAGTATTGTTCTAAACTTTACAAGTGTACTTCTAAAAATGCAACCTTTTTCATGAAGACTGTATTTATCACTGTTTTGAAAATATTGTTTAACTGTATTCTCAGGAAGATAACCTTAAAACTACATTTATTTTATGTATTTCTGTCAAGTAAGTAATCAATACCACACTTCACCTACTCCTTTTATAACCTTTGAGCTTATCGTTTCTATTTCTGTGCCATATGCCTGAGAAATGTAGGTCAGTTGCAGAAGGATTGAAGCATGCAGCTGCAGGTTGGTCAATATATTCAGGCACAATGCCCAGTAGAGGTCAGGGATCAGTATACCCATTGAATCCTTCTGATTTTTACTATTTTGAAGGGTATTTGTATAAAATATTTGGTGTTAGAAAACCAACATCAGCAATTGCTGCATTAAAGCTCATGACTTTGCTGTGTTGAGCAATCCAGAGCTTGTATCTGAGGTTAATTTTTCTCGAAAAAATAAAAGAGCTGTAACAGAACCACCTCTATATTTAAGTATTTATGATAGAAAATAAGCATAGATTTTGCGAACTGTTGTGGCTTTGACACAATCTCACAATTTGTCTGTGATTTTCGGTTGGATGCTGACCTAACCGTATGTGATACTGACCCCACCTCATCCCACTTTTCAGTGTAGAATGGATTATGACAATATTTACAAGTTTGATTAATCTTGGTGCATGCAACTAAAGATTAGCAAAACAATTGTTGGTGCAACAGTCATACATTTCTTGAGATATATTTATCTCAATTCAATTTAAATTCTACATGAAGTACAGAATAAAGTGATTGTAACTCTTATTATTTCAAAATATACAGCAGAAGAATGCGCTCCATGTGTACATAATAGGGTCATCTGAAAATACTTCTCATTAATATAATGTGCGGAGATATATAAATCTAAATACAAAAAGAAACGTCTGCAAAGCCATGTTGTACTACATGGGAGTAAATCAAGCTTATTGAAAAGTCACTGTCATCTAAAACATATGCCTATTTCATATCATATTTACCAAGCTCAGGGTTTATCCAATTAATCTGATTGTCTGTTTATTGAGCTAATGCTGCAGGTAGCTACGTTACACCAAGGAACATAGTCAGTGGCAATTAATAAAAAATAAGGCTTTGCTCTTCAGAATCCAATTTAGTTTCTTGAACAAAAAGCTCTTGGGGTATGAAATACTGCTAGTGTTGCAATTTATTGTTTATTTCAAGTCACATGTACAATCCCTGTTGTATGCCGAGGGATGAAAAATCACTGACTGAACAGAGTGTATTATTTCATCATATGAGCATGCTTCATGTACATTACAGATGACAAAATGTAATCTTCAGTTCCATACTGTAAAAATATAAATTTGAAAAAGATTTTTGATGTATGTGAAGAGTGACATTTAATTTAAATTGCAAGAATCTCTACATAGTGAAATTTCTGAAGCCTAATTTACACTCATTAAATCATAGCTTAATTTCTTTAGAAAATGCAATCACAGCAAGGATGATTGTGTTTTTCTGTTCAGGTCTCTGAAAATATTTTATTTAAGAAACGTTGAATAGCTCTTTATCAATATCCAATTCCCTGACAGACAGAATTAGCAGTTGCAATTATTTGCTTGGCATACAATATGAACAATTCTGACCAATTCAGTTTTTTAAATCACTTTGTGAACAAAATAAAATGTTAGATTTATTCCCCTTTTGAATTTCAGAAACAATAATATTTTAAAACTCTGTAGTATACATTTTAAAAGGAATTTTTCCACATTTTTAATGAAGGAACATCTGCTTCATCATAAAACAATACTATCTATTGTACCAAAAACAGAAATTGATGGAAATGCTCAGCAGTTCTGGCAGCATCTGTGGGGAGAAAGTAGAATTAATGTTTCGAGTCCAGTGATCTAGTTCTGAAGAGCATTCAATGGGTCTTAAATGTTAACTCTGTTTCTGGAATGAAATTGTGGTGATTCGAATGAGGTCAGCCAGGTGGATTGCATAGAATATGAGTTCCCTGATTGGGGCTGTTAATCTGGTCCAATCAGGGAGCCTTGGCTGACAGATATAAACAGGAGGGTCTGGCCACCCGGGTGTTTTCCTATCTTCCTGGTGGTGGAATTTGAATAAAGATTCGTGCACTTTGTGTCTTTCACTGTGTCTCCCACCTGCACACACACACCATGGGTGCTGGGGATAAAATAAGCACTACCGCACTTAGGTGGTAGTGTGGGGGTTAATAAAAAAAAGGAGATAAAAAAAGAAAAAAAAAAGAAAAAAAAATAAACAGGAGGGTCAGATATTCTGACACTCTGAAAGCTAGTTCTGAAGGAACTGGACCAATATCAAGAACTTTCCACATATAAATAAAGGGTGACTTGGTGACGGGATCCTGACCTCTGTAGAGTTATTTCAGAATGCTGGCTTTTACTTCAAAGGGAATGAGTTTAAAAATAGGGAAGTCTGTCTAAAACTGTAGAAGGCACTAGTTAGATCATACCTGGGAATACTGTGAACAGTTTTGGGCCTCTTATCCTATCTAGCATTGGAAGCACTCCTAAGAGGGTTCACTAAGCTGATACTAGGTGTGGAGGAATTGTCCTCTTCCATCAGGCAGAAGATACAGGAGCTTGAACACACACGCACACACCAACAGGTTCAAGAATAGCTTCTTCCCTGCCATAAACCCATGAATGGATCTCTCTAACTTCAAATAATATTGATCTTGTTAATGTTGATCTTGCTTTATGCACCAACTGTAGCTGTAACCTGTATGCCCTGGCTCTGTCTCAGCACCCTATGATTTGTATGTTCTTGTTTGCTATGATCTGCTGTACTGTTTGTAAAACAAAGTTCTTTACTTCATGAGACCTACAATAAATTAAATCAGGTCAAATGAGGAGAATTTGAGGAGGTTAAACCGGTATACTCATTAGAGTTAGGAGAATGAGTTACAATGTAATTGAAATATGCAAGATTGTTTGGGGGTTTGACAGAATTGATGTGGAGTGGTTGTTTCCTTTTGTGTGAGAGTCTAGAACCAGAGGTAATACTCTCGGAAGGAAGAGTCAGCCATTTAAGACAAAGGTGAGGAGGAACTTCTTCTCTCAGAGGGCAATGCATGCGTAGAATTCTTTACTGCAAAAGGCCATCGAGGCTGAATCATTAAGTATATTTCATAGCTGAGACAGAGAGGTTTTTAATCAGCAAGGGAATCAAAAGTTATGGGAAAGGCCAGGTCCGTGGAATTGAGACATGAGCCATGATCTGCTTGAATGGAGTAACAGACCTGATGGACTATATGTCCTGCTTCTTCTCCTACATCTTTAGGTTTTATGGTCGGAGCTGACTGTGACATGTATCCAAGACTTTTTAGCCTTCTGGTGTTTCCAATGGTTTGGAATGTTACAGCATCCCAGTCTGTTAGAAATCAATTTAATCAATATTTTAGTCATTTTTGATCAGTTTCAGAATTGATCTAATTTCGCAGAACTGACGTCTTTTGCAGTGCAACTTTATTGGGTTCTCAGAGTCTAAAGACCTTTTGCTGGAGAGCTCCAAAATTTAGCAAGGTGCAGTTACAATTATCTTGTACCTGTTCAGAGATACAGGCAGCATTTAGTTTATATGCTACTTATTCATTTTCATGATTAGGGCATGCAGTCCAAATCTATATGCACTCTTCACATAGAAAATATAAAATAGAAGCAGGATTGGCTATTCAGCCCTTCAAGACTGCTCTACTATTTAATAGGATCATAACTAGCAATCCAACTCAGTGTCCTGCCCTAACTCTCTCCCCATGCCCTCTGATCACTCAGCCCTAAGTACCATCTATCTTCTTCTTGGAAACAATCAATATTTGGGCTTCAATTGCTTTCTATGGCAGAAACTTCAACAGACTCATCACTTTCAGGGTGAGAACTTCCCCTCATCTCAGTCTTAAATGGTCTACCCCATATGCTTAAATTGTGACCCTGGGTTGGAACATTATGTGTTTGGGCACTCACTACAATGCCCAAGTCTGTGTAAGACAAGTACTATTCATAAACAGCCCATATCTCTTAAACAGAAGGTACATTCAGACTCTATCCAGAATTGACACCCTTCGAATGATGCCTTGAGGACTTTCAGGAAAGCCCTAGGAGGATGCAACGGGAAAAAGATCATGCCTCCATAACTGTGAATGCTGCACCAGAATCGTTGACTTTAAATGTGTCATAGGCATAGTGTCATACAGTCATACAGCATGGAAACAGGCCCTTCGGGTCGACTTGTTCATGCTGACTAGAAGTCCCAATCTGACCTAGTCCCATTTGACAGCATTTGGCCCATTTCCCTCTGTATGTGAATATAAGAGGTACGGTTAATAGGTTTGCAAGTGACGGCAAAATAAGTGGTTGTGGTGGCCGATGAGGAATGTTACGTCAGAGTACAACGGGACCTTAATCAGGTGGGCCATTGGACTGAGGAATGGCAGATGGAGATAAATGTGAGGTGTTGCATTTTGGTAAGACAAACCAAGGAGAAAGTGAGGTCTGCAGATGCTGGAGATCAGAGCTGAAAATGTATTGCTGGAAAAGCTCAGCAGGTCAGGCAGCATCCAAGGAGCAGGAGAATTGACGTTTCGGGCATTAGCCCTTCTTCAGGAATGAAGAAGGGCTCATGCCCGAATCGTCAATTCTCCTGCTCCTTGGATGCTGCCTGACCTGCTGCGCTTTTCCAGCAACACATTTTCAGGTAAGACAAACCAACCCAGGGCATTTACAATAAATGGTAGGGCCCTGGAGAGGGTTGCAGAACAAAGAGATCTTAGGGTGCAGGTGCACAGTTCCTTCTTTCGCTGGCTTTCACTGGCCAAGCATTTACTATAGAAGTTAAGATGTCTTGTTGCAGCTATTCAAGACATTGGTGAGGCCACTTTTAGAATACTGCGTATAATTCTGGTCACCCTTCTATAGGAAGGATGTTGTTAAACTTGAGAGGGTGCAGAAAAAGATGTTGCCAGGTCTGAAGGTTTTGAGGTATAGGGAGAGGCCGAATAGCCTGGGGCTTTATATCCTGGAGTGTCAGAGGCTGAGGGGTAACTTTATTGATGTCTATGAAATCATGAGGGGCATGGATTGGGTGAATAGCTAAGCTTTTTTCCCCAGGGAAGGGAAGTCCAAAACTAGAGACATAGGTTTAAGGTGAGGGGAAAAGATTTAAAAGGGACCTGAGGGGTAACTTTCTCATTCAGAGCATGGTGTACGTATGGAATGAGCTGCCAGGGGAAGTAGTGGTGGCTCGTACAGTTACAGCATTGAAAAGGTAGCTGGATGGGGTGAACAGATGAGAGTTATTTTCTTTCCTCAGATGGCTAAATAGTTGTTTTGACAGGTACTGAGTGGGAGCCAATAGCTATTCAGTCACTACCAACTACCTTGTGGTAAAGACTGGATGCAACATTACAACAAGTTTAGTGACCTCACACAAGTTGTCAAGGTCTGGGAATGCATCCTTGCGTAGCACATATTACCAACTCAATACCAGCATCAGACATGCTTCATTCTTTTACACACAATATACTCATCTAACAACAATCTATATCAAGCACTACTTAACTCTAACATTAATATGCTCAATCTTACCCTCACACATTACAGACTGATGCAATGTGGTAGACATTTCAATCAAACATGTCGCAACACATTCAGTACAATGGTTTCCTCTCTTTGAGATTGGAAAGCCACAGTTTCAAAGTTTTAGAATCCCATAAAGGTTAACAAAATGCAGATGATAAGGAAAAATTATAAAATAAGAGGATAAACTATCCAGGAGTGATAATGAGCCATAGGACTCAAAGAAGCTGTCCAATACAAAGAGATAATTGTTAGTATATAGTTTGTGGGCTACCACTCCAGAAGTCTCCACGAGCTACTGCTGGTACAGGGATTAAACCCACATCATCAGTTTCATTCTGCATTAGACTGAAACTATATAGCCAACTGTGAGTAACTAAAGTAGGTATTGCTGCTTTAGTGATCAAGACTGGAGACAAGAGAAAAGATCATGGAAAATGTGAATATAGATGCTTAAAGAGAATATAAATGTTCATTTGTGTCTGACTTCACAGTGGAAGATGCAAAATACATAATTAAATTGGAGGGTAACTGAGGGAAGAACTTAAAGTAATGAACTTCAGCAGAGAAAGTCTGCCAGATAAACTTAAGGAAACAAAAGCTAACAAATCTGTGATAACCTACATCTTAGATTTCTGGAAGAGATAGCTGCAGAGGCAGTAGATACACTGAGTAAGACTTTTTAAAAATTCCCTAGAATCTAGAGTATCCCTACCAGTTTGGAAATTATTAAGTCAAGAAAACAGAAGCAAGAAAAAAGAACTACAGGATAGGTGGATTGAAATGTGTTGTTGGAAAAATGTTGAAATCTGGTTTTAGGGAGATTTTAATATTGCAGAAAAGTGAGATATGTTGTTTACACCTTTGTTCTTTTACTCATTTTGCAAACACAAGGAGAACCAAATTTCAGACAATCACAACAATGTAAAATAGAGGAAAAATTGTGGGCAAGACGATTGTAATTGGCTGAGGCATTGTCCAAAAGAAAGTACTGCGGAACTATAGGCTCCCCAAGCTCCTTACAACCCATAAGGTGCAAGACTTGAAAATACTGTTTTTTTTGCAGAGAATGAGTTCCTTGTATGAATGCATGCCACTTCAAGAATGAGCCTGAAATTGGAGCCATAAATAGATTGTGTAGTTATTTTTGCACATTGTTAGTGTTGTGTAATCACAGAATTACATCGAACAGTGGACATGATACTTTGATTTTTCAAGCATTTTGCCTTTTAGAAGTTGGTATGATAAGCCTTCTAAAAAATTACTTTCATTGCAAGTATAATCCTCCTTAAGTGAGGAAATCAAAACTGTAGAGAGTATTCTCAGTACAATCTCAACCATTACCTGGACCCACTGTAAAAAGTTGTGTCTAACATTATACTCCATCACTGATGCAAGAAAGGCCATCATCCCTTTAGCCATCCTATTTACTTATCATTGTTGAATGTTAGCATTTGTTAAAATGTTCATATTTTTCATTAAAATGTGGAACCGAGTATGTTAATTAGTGACTAACAGAACACCACTAACACCAGGAAACTTATCCAATTTCTACCAATCAACTCATTAGGAGTTCACAGGAGAACATGATTGAGTTTCTCATCATATCACAGCCTTGACTCTGACATCCTGATTCATCAGAAACTGCTGGCCACTCAGAGGCTGGCAGCTTCTGGATCCTAGAGTCTACCGATCCTGGCCTATTCCTTGGGGGATCCAGAAGCAACAAAGACAGTACTTCTCATATTCTTCTTCCAATGTCGAGTTGCAGGGAGAGAGAATTGGGGATCAGAGACAAGAGCAGACAGACTGTTTTCAGAGACCACCCTCTTGCCTCGCACCATTGCCTTTGATTGCCTCCATACTATGGCAATTAAAGCTCCTAAATGGAGCAGGAAGAGGGCTCTAATTTCAATGTCAGGAAATCTGCCACAGTTCCCTCCTGGGCCACAGGTAATTGTGGAGATTGTGAAGTGATGCTCTTAAGAAACCATTTCTTGTCCACTTAAGGGCCTTAATTAGTAACAAATCTAGGAAGTTTCCCATCGACCTTCTTTATGAGAATTTCATAAGTTACACTCCAGATCCAACTAGATTAATTATTTTTCCTTATTGTCAACTCTCTCGCCATCTTCAAAAGCTAGAAAATCACATGCAGGATCTTTAAATGGTGAATCAGACTCATTGTCTTCAACAGCTACTCTTAAGGAAGCTTGCAAGATGTGAAAAAGTTCTCAAATATCCAAGAGATGCAATGGAACCCAGACTAAGGTACAGCCTGCCATGTGTTCATGAAAATTTATACTCAGCTGAAGCTGTCAGATATTTTTTAAAACAGCATTGTTGTTGTGATAAAGGCCACCAAGAATTCTTAATTTTATTAGTGAACACCATAGGAACATAGGACTAGGAGTGGGCCAATCAGACCCATAAAATTCCAGTATTCATGACTGATCTGTAATTTAACTCCATACACCTGCCTTTGTTCCATTTCCTTTAATACCTTTGCGTAAGAAAAAAATTATCTTTCTCAGATTTAAGAATAACAACTAATCTAGCATCAACTGCCATTGCTAGAAGAGAGTTCCAAATCTCTAGCACCCTTTATGTGTAGAAGTGCTTCATTAGAGTTTAGAAGGCTGAAGGGAGATCTAATAGAAACTTACAAGATAATGCATGGCTTAGAAAGGGTGGATCCTGGGAATTTGTGTCCGTCAGGCAGGGATACTAGGGCCCCTGGGCACAGCTTTAGAATTAGAGGGGGTCACTTTAAGAGGGGGCCCCTAGTTCTAGAATCCCCAACCAGTGGAAATAGGCTATCTTTATCTACTTGAAGACTTTGATCAGATCCTCCCTTAACCTTCTAAATTATAGAGGGAACAGGACTAATTGCTAATAATTTTGATGCATAACTTAACCCCAGAAAGTCCAGGCATAATTTTTGTAAATTAAAGTTAAACTGCCTCCAAAGCCACGAAGATGTGGTGCCCAGATCTGCTCACAGTACTCTACGTTGGGTCTACCCGGGGTTTTGTATAGCTGCATCATTACTTCCATGTCCTTATATGTGTGTCCTCTAGTTGTACGGGCTAGCATTGCATTTGCCTTCCCGATTTTTTTCTGCACCTTGTCATAACATTTTAAAGATCTGTGCAACTGAACCTCCAACTTTCTTCTAACATCCACTGTATTTAACCTCACACCATCTAGAAAGTATTTTGAATTCTCCTTTCTCAGTTCAAAATGGATAACCTCACACTTGCTTACATTGAAATCCATCATCTGCGGTTTTGCCCACCTGTCTAGTCTATCCATATCCTTTAGTAACACCAGTCCTTTGTTAGACATTGAAAGTTAATGAGACAACACGAAGTTCCAGAGATTGTTATAATTATACTAGCAACACCTTGCATCAGAGAACATCACATACTAAAGAGCATTGGGAGCACTGTATGAAAGGAGATAGCATATTGTTTAATAGCAAATACCATAAACAGAAAACATTACTTTGCATTCCCTATTTTTGAGTTATGAGGTAATCCTGCAGTGCTTTTTTTTTGTTTAGCAGTTTAGGAGTAATTTTTCAAGCTTTTATGTTCTGATGAGTTTCACTGGGATGCAGATTTGCTGGCCAATATAAATGAAGCAGGGGCTGCCTCAATCACAGCTACCTTCTCACCACAAAGTTATAGCTTGATCCATTTCTCTATACTTTAGTCTATTCTTGTAAATTTCTATATCTCAGTCTCTAAGGCCATAAACCTTTTCTTAGGTTTATTGCTCAATAACAAGTTATCATAACTGGTTGCCCTCTAAAGATATCTTGCTTTCTGCTACAAGATAATTTCAAAGCAAAGCATCTCATCCCTTCATTCCCATGTTGGCTTCTGCCAGATAATACTCCATTAGTGATGTTTTTAATATAAACTTTCATATTTCTGGTGATGCCTGCTGATCTTTTTTGTTCCTTCAAGTATTCTCTTTGATATTGGCTTACCTGAGTAGATGCCTTTAATTGTTTTACCCAAAGTTGCCATTTTACAGCTAAACACGTTTCTTCTGAGAAATTATATCTGACTGCTATATAGAGTTTATTGTTTCTGTGTAGATTTCCTGCTAATCCTTATATCTGTACATTTATTTGAGTACTGTACATGCACACTGATCCCTGAAAGATACAATGTGGTGCTTTTTCTAACAATGAATTATTGCAGCATTTCACAACAAACCTTATTTAATTTCAAACACGGAGAGCACCTGATGAAACTTGTTAGACACTTCCAGTTTTGCTACTCAACAGAGACTATGTGCCTGGATATAGTTTACATAGGATACACAGCACAGAAACAGGCTATTTGGCCCACCATTCTTTGTTCCCTTTTATGTTGCATTTAAGCCTCCTCCCATTTCAACTGCACCATGGAAATCCAAACTGGACATGATAGTGAAATATCTGCCCTGTTTAACACGCCACACGACCTGCCGTGAAAAAGTGAGCCGTCTTCCAAACTCAGGCGAAGGAAAACAGTTGCTGGCATCCATCGACAAGTGTAAATGTGGTGCCTAGGGGTGTGTTCCTCATTAAAAATGTTAACCAGCCTATGACCTTCTCATGACAACCATGCAAAATTGTTAATACCAATGTAATGTTTTTACGTGGGTGGCTGTGTTTGACACATTTCTAATTCTTCACTCACTTTGTTATTTCTATACATTAACAATAACTGAAATACAGCATTCCATTCCTTTGCTCCGTTTCAGTTCAATTTGAAAGGTCAGAAAATATTTTTCAATATTATATCTTAACTTCTGACTAATGCATGCACAAAAGCATGAATTACAGTTTATTGTGATTTATTGTATGATAATATTAAATAATAAGGTCAACATTTTATCTTTACAGACTATAAAGTAATGCTCCAGTTATTGAATTAGTGCAAACTAAGCACAAAACATCGTAACCATCTTCAGTCAGAAGTGACAAATAGATGAACAATCTTAGTCTCCTTCTAAGTTCTTCATCATGTAAGAGTTCAACCAATTCATAAAATCCCTACAGTATGGAGCCAGGCCATTCAGCCCATCAAATCCACACCAACCCTCCAAACAGCATTCCACCCAAACCCATTCCCTTACCCTATCCCTGAATTCTATTCACTTCATCTGATATAAGAAGTGGCAGGAGGTACTGAATACAAAAGCTATTGAATGATGATATCTGATGCTGATATCCTGTCTGAAGTGCTGAGAACTTGTGCTTCAGAACTACCCACTGCCCATGATAGTAAGACAATATTTGACCAAGTATGGTGTTAAGGAACCCTATCAAATGTGTATTAGAAGGAAAACTCCATGAGTTGGAGTCATATCTTACAGAAAGTAAGTTGATTGTAAGAATTCTTATGATAACATCATCTCAGGGGTTTCTGAAAAATAGGCTAGAACATCTTCAGTTGCTTTGTCCAGCTCCAACCTCCAACACCCTTCCAAAGGACCCCACTCCACTCACCAAACATAATATTAGAATTGGGAATATTGGCTGATGCTCAGTGTTCATACCATTCAGGATCATTCAGAACTCTTAGATGCTGAATCAACTCTAGGCTTGCATGAATAAAGACCCTGGACAGCATTCAGACTTGGGCTGATGAGCAGCAAATTGCCATGTAATGACAATCATCAACAATGGAGAATCCAATAATCTCTCCTTGACATTCAATGGCATTACCACTGCGGAATTCACCACCATCAACACTCTGTGCATTATCAATAACCTGAAATCTAACTGGACTAGTGATATAAAATACTATAGCTGCAGAAATGGGGAACCAGCTGGAAACTTTATCATGTGTAGCTGTACCTTGACGTCCCAAAACATGTCTACCATCTGCAAGGTACAATTTAGGAAAGTGATAGAAGATTGGCCATTTGCCTCCAGCCCCATTAACACTTGATAGGATCCAGGACAAAGCAGCTTGCTTGACCAGCAATCCACCCATTGGCTTAATAATTTATTCTCTCCATAGCCAAGGCACAGTGGCAACATTATATGTTATCCACAAGATGCACTGCAACTACTAATCAAGGACTCTTCAACAACATCTCCCAAACATGTGATGCCTATCATCTGGACAGATAGGGTCAGCAGAGATTTGGTTTCATGATCAACTGCAAGTTTCCATCCAAGCCATAGATCACCTTGAGTTGGAACCATATAAACATACCTTCGCCTTTACTGAATCAAAGCAAGGAACTGCCTTCCTGACAGCAGTTTAGATATATCTATACCATGGGTTGCAATAGTCCCAGAATGTGACTCATCACCACCTTCTTGGGCAATTAGAAATTGGCAATAAATGCTTCCCTTATCAAAGACGTTTGCATACAATGAAAGGAAGTTCTTGAATAGTAACTGTGGAGAATCTTTGAAAGATTACCTTTTTGCATGATGCATAATTTTTCTGTGTTCTAAAAGCTTTCGCAATAACTGCTTCATTTTGCTTTTCATATAATATTTGTATTGCAAGCCTGAAATTTCTTGATACCAATCAGGGTAATCCAAGTATGTTGGACATATTGATAACCTCAGAAACTTTTCAGGGTATTAATCATAGGGGTCATTTTTGCACAGTTACAGAACCATAGAGTCCTAGAGATGTACAGCACTGAAACAGACCCTTCGGTCCAACTCGTCCATGCTGACCAGATATCCCAAACGAATCTAGTCCCACATGTCAGCACTTGGCCCATATCACTCCAAACCCTTCCTATTCATATACCCAACCAAATGCCTCTTAAATGTTCCAATTGTACTTGCCTCCACCACTTCCTCTGGCAGCTTACTTCATACACGTACCACCCTCTACATGAAAAAATTGCCCCATAAGTCTCTTTTATATCTTTCCCCTCTCACCCTAAACCTATGCCCTCTAGTTCTGGACTCCCCCGCCCCAGGGAAAAGACTTTGTCTATTTATCCTATCCATGCCCCTCAAGATTTTATAAATGTCTATAAGGTCACCCCTCAGCCTCCGACGCTCCAGGGAAAACAGCCCCAGCCTGTTCAGCCTCTCCCTATAGCTTAAATCCTCCAACCCTGGCAACATCTTTGTAAATCTTTTCTGAACCATTTCAAGTTTCACAACATCTTTTCGATAGGAAGGAGACCAGAATTGCATGCAATATTCCAACAGTGGCCTAACCAATGTCCTTTACAGCAGCAACATGAGCCCTTCCCAACTCCTGCACTCAATACTCTGACCAGTAAAAGAAAGCATACCAGCGCCTTCTTCACTATCCTATTTTTATGAAAGTTAAAAGCTAGCAGAACTACCTCACAGCACCAAGTGTCCTGAATAAAATGCAATGTAACATGCCCTCCAGCTACTGGGGTAGAGAGGGTAGCTGATTGCCTGGAGACAAAAATGGATTTGAATTAGGCCAAACAATTTAAATTATACTGCACAAAATACCAAATTCCAATCAAGTTTGAATTTAACATATTGACAATCTTAAAAACCAATGACACAATTCGATGCTTTGGGGGTATAAGACAGGGGAAAATTGAACAGTTGGGATGAGAATTGCAATGCCACCAGCATGTAGAGACTGCCCAAAAAATAGCTATCTTAAAGGTACCTTTATCGATCCGTGACTGGTGAAGCATAATTGCTAAAAAGAAGCAAAGAAGACACTGGAAGATCCAATTAGAAGATTTGACAGCTGGCTGGTTTTAAAAACTTGAATTTTTGGTTAATCTTAATCAGGAGGTTTTATCGGGCTAGTATTATAGAAGGGAAAGTAAAAGATGGGTTAGAGGAAGGAGTTGTAACTAGTTGTTCGACAATTATTCTCTGTTATACTTTAAGAAATAAATTTGTTTATTTTTACTTTAAATAGTTCTTGGCCTATCGAATTTTCACAGATTACTGCATGGGATAAATGTTTTCTGTGTTGCTGGTTTTAAATTAAGTCAGAGAGTTTACTCCCGTGTCTTAACAGTTGGGGGGCTTGTCATCGGCATTTGAAATGGTTTAGACAGATTTGAATAGATTTGGGGTTATGAAAAATCCCAGCAGGTTCAAATGCTTGCAGGTTAGTGTCCTAGGTCTTTAAATAAAACACCGGTGAGACAATTTGTTTAATTTCAGTGACTTGTGGTTGATTAAATTAAAAATGAGAGAAATTGCTCTTAAAATTGCTTAAGAGGTACTAGGATTTGAAGATAATTGTCAAATTTGCCAAGGAAGTTTAGAAGGAAAGAAAAAGACCATACTTTTAGAATTAACAAATAAACCAGATTTGGGTTTAACCAGGGACAAAAGTAAAGCTGAAATTGTAAGGGGGCTACTCAAACACTTAGGTGTGTCAGAGAAACAGGCAAGTGCAGTAGAGGTAGAAAAACTTAAATTACAAATGAGGAAAATGGAGTCAGAAGATAAAACAAAGGGAGAGAGAAAGAGAAAGAAAGAGAGAGAGAGAAGAGAGGGAAGGTTCTTAGCTGAGCAAACAGAGAGAGAAGAACAGGAGAGAGGAAGAGAGAGAGAGAGGAGAGAGAAAGAGAGAGAGAATCTGAACTTGAGGAGTTGCAACTTAGTCAGCAAAGTCCAGTTAACAGGATCGAGATTAAAAGAGAAGGTAGTGATATATTTATAAATATGTCAAAACTCTGCCACATTTTGATGAGAAAGGTGTTGAAGCCTTCCTTATTTCTTTTGAAAATTTGGCTGGGCAGATGGAGCGGTCTGAGGATTGCTAGTTCGGACTAAACTGGTTGGCAGAGCTAGTGAGGTATTTGCCGCATTGTCAGATAGGGGGCCATGGGATTATGAAGAGGTTAAACAGGCTATTTTAAGTGCTTATGAATTGGTGCCAGAAGCATATAGACAGCAGTTCAGAAACGCAAAGAAGGAACCAGGTCAGACTTATGTTGAGTGCTTTGAAAATAGGTTGGACCTTTGAGGCTCTACAAGAGATTATTCTGCTGGAGGAGTTTAAAAATTCATTTCCAGCAAGGATAAGAACTCACATGGAGGAACAGAAAGTTCAATAAGTGAGAAGGACAGCAGAATTAGCAAATAAGTATATGCTGGTGCACAAGACAAGCTTTCGGCCAGAAATTCATCCTGTGAGGGATAGAAGTTGGGAGAAGGGGAGATCCTTCACTACGAAACCAAGAGTAGAGAGCACTGAAAAGAATTTACTACAAGATAAAAAGAAGCCCAAGAGACTGGAAAGGAGGTAAAAGGCTTCAGGTGTTTCCACTGTGGTAAAGTGGGCGGCACGGTGGCACAGTGGTTAGCACTGCTGCCTCACAGCGCCAGAGACCCGGGTTCAATTCCCGCCTCAGGCGACTGACTGTGTGGAGTTTGCACGTTCTCCCCGTGTCTGCGTGGGTTTCCTCCGGGTGCTCCGGTTTCCTCCCACAGTCCAAAGATGTGCAGGGTCAGGTGAATTGGCCATACTAAATTGCCCGTAGTGTTAGGTTATGGGTAAATGTATGGGTGGGTTTCGCTTCGGCGGGTCGGTGTGGACTTGTTGGGCTGAAGGGCCTGTTTCCACACAGTAATCTAATCTAATCTAAAGTGGGACAGATGAAGTCACAGTGCTGGCACCAGTGAGCAACACAGCATTCTGACTTTTCACTGCAGGCCACAGAAATATCAGTCTGTGCCTCGGACTGGAGAGACCCCTGAAACAATTGATCTCTTGGAATCCAACATAACCCTCACTGTACTAGAGCCAGTCACGCTACCAGAAACTTGGCTGGTCATGCTAGATTCCCCTGAGAATCCATCATCCCCTACATTTTACAAAACAACATACTTGTTTTAAATGGGGATAGCCACAGAAGACTCCTGTGGCTACCTCTTGCCTACCTCTCTTACCTTCTCTGGAATTAACCCATCTATGTGACTGTTTCTCAGACTTTTCTGTCTTCCTATATCTGCCTTTGCTCTTGTAAATTCCTCACTGCCTCTAACTGTCACTCCAACCAATCCATTCGATCTGATAGGATTCACAATCAACAGCATTTATTGCAGATATAATCCTCAGTAACCCGGAAACTCTCCCTAAGTTCCCACATCTGACAAGAAGAGCTTATCTCTCTACTAAGGGCCATTTTTGCTTCTTCCAATCTACAGACCCATAAAATAGCACCATCTTATCCCTCTACAAACCACTGCTCCAGGCTAACTTAATACTTGTGGTTTACATTTTTAAGTGTATGAAGAGACAATATCTCAAACAAAACATATAACTAAGAAAGTATCCACACTACTCACTATTGTAGATTTACTGGAAGGCTATACTTGAAATTATTCACTTATCTGTTTCTATGCTGTGATCTCTTTCAAACAGGTTCCTCCAAGATCAGTTGTGAATTTCACTGTTTGTTAATTTCCCAGACGCACTCCGATGTCCAGCGATACATGAATTCAGCAGCAAAGGCAGTACCTGCGCAGATTCACTGATGTGTCAGTTAGCAGTGTGGGTTTCTTTCTCTCTCTCTCTCTCTCTCTCTCTCCTGCATTGACCTGACCATGCGCCGCTTTTGTCTGTTCTTCTCTCTTTTAGAAGTGCTGTTGTTTTGACTTTTTTTCTCCAACATTCCAAAACGATGCAACAGCATATAAAACAGTAATTTGCTTCTATAATTTCTGAACTGGATGTTATTCCTGGTTAACAATGCTCCTGAAAAATAATGACATTGCATTATAGCATGCAATAGCTGGGTGAAATGATCTCTTTCTTTTCTGTACATCCTATGCAATCCCATGTAAAACATGCTTTGCAGTTGAATTGTCAAAATGTTATAGACTGTTCTCATGTACTCAGAATTCTGTCTCGAGGGGATTTTTATGTCATTCGTCTTAGCGGAATCCTTCTTATAATAATCATGATTCTGTAGCTCCCTGGAGGAACTCTTTAAGTTCAGTATTGGATTAGGGAAATCATAAAATGGACTGTCTCGGAAATATCAGCTGTAAGAATCATTCGTGTCAATGCTTATAATTTATTTAAGGTCAATTCTGAGCTTCATTTCTTCTTCTGCAATCTATGCTATGATTGTGGTTAAAAATAAGAAAATGCCAGTGAAAACAAAAGACACTGGTGCATGAACAACACAAAAAGACAGGGTTGAAGTTTGTTCTCATAGTGAGAGCCCCTAAACTTAGAAATGGGGCATGGTGGGGGCAGGGTGGGATGTGGAAGAGATAGTGTCACTCCATTTCTTCAGTCTGCAGGACACAGAACTGTAGTTTGTCATTTGTAGTAAACTAATTAGCTGCTGCTGGTCTTGCAGTCCCTATTACGGTCATCCACCCAACCCCGTCCCCTGAGGAGCTCCCGGCCACCCAGTTTGAAAGCTTCTAGAACACCACTGGGAACAGTACAGTGGTGAATACTGAAAGGCAGTTGGAAGAAGTGGACCTAGTGAAAAGATGGTGCAATCACAACCCAATAAGTGTGGTTTGGGAAGATGTTTTGATGTCAATCAAGCAGCTTTCACTGTGGTTGAGTTTGGTGTTGATGAAGACAGGAGACTTTACTGTAAGGATGCTAAAACCTCTCTCCAGGACATAAACTGGTTTACTTGGAGCACCCAAGTCAATAATTCGGTCACCTGAATTCACCTGTTGACTTCCCTTTGTGGATGAGCTCTTACCTCCCATCCAGAATGTCAGCAAGGATGAGAAAAATATATAAAATTTTCCTCTTCAGCAGCTTGACCTATCTGTTGAAAGGAGAATGGCAATGGCATCGTGACAGAAAAAGGTTGGGCTATCTTTGTCCACCTACCTTCTCTTGCCATTCTAAGGGATAGCCCTGATCTCCAACATCTTCCCAGAGAGCTGATTAAATTCAGCCCAATGAATATATTAGCACGAATTGCCAAAAGCAAAAATGTTCATTCGAAAGATTATTTCTGCATTTTGGGAGCTTAACCAAAATGCCAGTTAATAAGTTAAAATTCAGAGACAGTTTAAATGAGAAAGTATTTAAATTTTAACAATAAATAATTCCATTCACATTTATTGTCACATAAGACAATATTATTGATATAAGAAATATTGGTTAGTGAGGTAAGAAGCATTACTGTGTAACACTATTCTGTTGTTTATAATAACCTGATTAACAGGTAAGTGGCACATGAAACTTAACCAGAGAACCCAACTTGTGGCAAACTTAACTGCACTGAAGTAGACTGGAACAATAGAAGGAAGAAGGAAGCAATAGGGGAAGTGTTCGAAATCATAGAAATATAGCAGTAAATTCTAGAAAAACAACAGCCCGGTCATGTTTTGCAAAGAAAATTACATATTAACATTTTATGAGAAACCATTCATCTTCTTCAATCCTCTCCTCAAAAACAGCTTCAACCCATGTCTCTGTGATCCTCACCACAACTAGGGCAAGGATAAAAACTCCAAACTTACCCCAGTCAGAACAGAATGTACTAAGAATACAAGTTGTGAATGATCATTAAAAATACTAATAATTACAAAGCATGGGAAGATATGACAATTTCTGGAATCCTATAGATGTAGGTTTCAGTTCCATATGACCTGATACTATTATGACATAGCTCCTTTTTTATATGTTCAGTAGGTATTCTTCAAATAAAGCTATAATTAACTTTATTTCACATGGTCCCCAATTAATTTTATAGCCCCATCATTAACAATTAGCATGTAATCTGAACATTTTATGTTTTACTCCTATACACCAAGTTCCACCCTGCTCCCCAACCCCTTAAACTGCATAACTCCCTTTTGCTTGAGCCATGAATCTCCAACAACATATTCAGCTCTCTTGGGAATGTATTTGCTTTCAAAAGATCATCCTTATTCTGCAGGTGATATCCAGCATTAAAAATAACTTACTTTTTCATGATAGCCTTCTACAAAGTTAAAGGTTTATGTTGTCTCTCTCAAGAATTTCTTTCTGAAGCATAATATCACCAATCATCAATTGTTGCAGAAGGCTTTTCTCAGATCATTCACAATAATCTTGGAACTCTGATCATTTCTCTGAAAGATGATTTTTTTTCCCTGCATTTATGTGCCTTTTTCTGTTCTGTCACTTTCTCTGCACTGGAGGGTTGGAAATCCACCACAACATTTTCTTTAATTTCAAAACTTTATTGGGTTGTGCGACTGCTAATAGCTTTTAGGTCAACAACCTCTTGGAGACAATTAGACTGCTTAAATTCTTTATTTAGCTTTGAGCTGTTCAAACTTATTTTATGTGTGACTTTATGCTCCATGAAAGCATTTTACAGCTCTTGAAGCTCTGCAGTTTGATCTGCTAGGTGTTGAGTTATAAAAAAATTCTTGAAAATGAATTGATGAGATGCACATTGATGAGATGCATTTGTCAACTCCAGGCGCCATGCATGCTGCTCAATAATTTCAGAACATTGTCTATTGGCATAACCCAATTTGGACCTAAACATACCCCTTTCCCCAAATCACTTTTTATGAGCTGCTTGCAATCATTGAATGACCTCTGAGGGGCTGATTCTGTGCTTTGCAAACAATAGACAACTTTACCGCTTCTTGTTATCTTCTTCAATGAAGGGATCATTTTCCACAAAAGCGACAACTGAGCCTTCACAAACTGAAAGGATCTCTACACCCCTTAAATTAACAGCATGGTTAAAATGGTAGCTTCATCCTTTGCCATCTTGTCCTGAAAGAGCAATCTAAGATCCAGAACACTCTCTTGTGGCCAGCTGTCTTCAGCTTTAGAACGTTTTCTTTTTCCACCATCAGAAGTCTCTGTTTGAGGGAAATTATGTTTATTTTGTTCTTTTAGGGGATTTGGGCATTGCCAGTAAGACTATTATTTGTTGCCAATCCCTAATTGCCCTTTCACTGAGTGATTTGCTAGGCCATTTCAATCGGCAATTAACAGTCAGCCATAATGCTCTGAGGCTAGAGGTAAGGTCAGCAAATATCCTTACCTAAAAGGCATTAATGAGCAAGTTAGGTTTTTTGAATGACAATCAATGATAGTTTCATGGTCACAATTACTGAGACAGTTTTGTTGATTGCAGCCTGATTTAATTAATTGAACTTGAATTCTACTTGTTGCGTTTTGAAAACAGGTCTCCACAGCTTCAGTCTATGCCTCTGGTCTGGTGACATAACCATAACGCTACCACATTCTCACTGTCTGAGAGTAGACTTAAGGATGAGGTGCTATAGTATAATCTACTTCAAAACTCTGGGAGTCAACCTCAGTATCCGGTAAGTAAAGAAATTGGGAGTTGAAACAAAAACAGGAAGTACTGTGAAAATTGAGCAGGTCTGGCACCATCTGTAGAGACAGAAACAGAGTTAATGTTTCAAGTCATAGAGTCATAGTGATGTATAGTATGGAAACAAACCCCTCAGTCCAACTCAACCAAGCCGACCAGGTTTCTTAAATAAATCTAGTCTCGTTTGTCAGCATTTGACCTATATTCCCCCTAAATGCTTCCTATTCATGTACCCATCCAGATGTCTTTTGAATGCTATAGTTCGACCAACTTCCAACACTTCCTCTGGCAGCTCATTCCATATACATACCACCCTCTCTGTGAAACAATTGCCCCTTAGGTCCCTTTTAAATCTTTCCCCTCTCATCTTTAACTTACGCCCTCTAGTTTTGGACTCCCCCAGCATTATCCATGCCTCTCATGATTTTATAAACCTCTATAAGGTCAACTTTCAGCCTCCGACACTCCAGGGAAAATAGCCCTAGCATATCAAACCTCTCCCTATAGCTCAAACCCTCCAGCCCTGGCAATATCCTTGTTAATCTTTTCTGAACCCTTTCAAGTTTCACAACATCCTTCCTATAGCAGATAGACCGGAATTACACACAATATTCCAAAATGACCTAACCAATGTCCTGTACAGTGCAACATGACCTCCCAACTCCTATACTCAATGCATTGTCTCTGAGTTGGTGTCATATGATTTTCAACTCTGACCAATAAAGGAAAGCATACCAAATGCCTTCTTCATTATTCTGTCTACCTGTGACTCAATTTTCAAAGAGTGATGAACCTGCACTCCAAGCAGTCTTTGTGCAGCAACACTCCCCAGGACCTTACCACTAAGTGTTTAAGTTCTGTCCAGATGTGCCTTTCCAAAATACAATACCTCACATTTATCTAAATTAAATTCCATATGCTACTCCTCAACCCATTGGTTCATCTGATCAAGATCCCGTTGTACTCTGAGGTAACCTTCTTTGTTGTCCACTGTACCTTCAATTTTGGTATCATCAGCAAACTTACTAACTATACCGCCTATGTTCACATCCAAATCATTTACATAAATAAGAAAGCAGTAGACTCAGCAGCGATCCTTGTGGCACAATACTGGTCACAGGCCTCCAGTCTGAAAAGCAACCCTCCACCACCCTCTGTCCTCTACTTTCGAGCCAGTTTTGTATCCAAATGACTAGTTTTCCC